>NW_006921666.1:6851629-6853807 GCF_000298275.1 Orycteropus afer afer | reverse complement strand
CCTCCCTCCACCTCTCTTCTGTCAAAACAAGCAACCGAAACAGACACTCCTTAAATAAATTTTTACATGTGTGGCTCTTAAGCCTGCAGGGCTGCTTTGTGCTTGCCTGGTCTGTAGAAAATGTGGGGAAGGAAGAGGAGAGAGGAGCTAGAAGGGGTGCTGGTAGGGGCAGGGGGTGGGAGGAGGGGATCCGAGAGCTGGGTCAGCTGCCTTCCTGTCCTCAAATGGGGTAACATGGGACAAGGGGAGATGCTGATGATCCCTCCATTGAAGGAAGATTCTGAAGAAGTACAGGCAGAGTGAGCAGGATGGAGGAATAGCATAAGCTTTGGTATGAGGCCAACCTTGGCTTTCATGGGCCCTCAGCACTTACTGGCTGTGTGACCTTGGTCAATTACTTTACCTCTTTGAGCCTCAATTTCCTAATCTCTGAGGATCATATCTATTTCATAGAGTTTTGGGGAGGACTATAAACTATATAACACAGAGCTTGCCAGAAGGTAGATGATCAAGTCCCCTTCCTCCTTTTCAAATTTCTAGGAATGCCCCAGAAATACAGGACTAACTGTATTTAGTATTTAGTTCCCTCCCCCACTATCCCTTGGTTAAATAAGAATTAAACTGCTTTTTCCAAAGCCAAAGCCCCTTCCATTTCTAAAGTTCCCTGGAAATATTTTTGAACTGGACGGGAGAGGACAGCCATTGATTCACAAGTGGTCACTGCTGCTGCAAGGGACCCTCTGTGCAGCACATGTCAGGGCACCTGGGTATGAGGACCCATTCGATGAGGTTTGCACTTATTGAGAGTCAGTAGACTGGTTAATTTGAGACCTCTTTCTTAAGCTTCTGAGGCACTCTGGTGGAGTAGTGCGTAAGGCATGTGACTGCTAACCAGAAGGCTGGCGGTTCAAACCCACCAGCTACTCCTCAGAAGGAAGACTGGGCCATCTACTTCTGTAGAGATACCGCCTTGGAAACCCAAGAGGGTACTCTATGAGTCGGGATCAACTTGATGGCAGTGAGTCTAGTTTTGGTTTGTCTTAAGCTTCCAAGTCAAATTTCTAGCCAGAGGAATAGAATATACCCTTTAGAAATCCTTTCTTTTCTTTCACTTAATTTTTTTCTATTGTGGTAAAATATATATAACAAAACATTTGTAATTTTAATCATTTGTAAATGTACAATTCAGTAACATTAATTACATTCACCAAAAATATCTTTAATCTCCCTAAACAAAAACTCAGTATCCTTTAAGCAAAAACTGCATTTTCCCCTTCTGCCAGCCCCTGGTAACCACTAATCTACTTTTGTCTCTGCACTTGCTAGTCTTGATATTTCATATAAATGGGATCATAAAATACCAGTTTTTTAAAAAACAAAATTTGTCCTTTTGTGACTGACTTATTTCCATCAGCATAATGTTTTCAGGGTTCATCCATATCATAGCATGTATCAGAACTTCATTTATCTTTATGGTTGAATAATAGTCCATTGTATGGATATACCACATTTTGTTTATTCATTCTCCTGTTTCCAACTTTTGGAAATCATGCTGCAGTGAACACTGATGTAGAAGTACCTGAGCTCCTGCTTTCAAGTCTTTTGAGTATATACTTCAGAGTGGAATTGCTTGATTATATGATAATTTTCTATCTTTCTGAGGAACTGTCCAGCTGTATTCCACAGTGGTTACACCATTTTACATTCCTAATAGCATTGGGTGAGGGTTCTGATTTCTCTACATCCTTTCTGCTTCTTATTATTTTCCATCTTTTTCAAAACTATCCATCCTAGTGGCAGCTCTAGTGGCACTGTGTTTACAGCATTGGGCTGCTAACCAAAAGGTTGGCAGTTCAAATCCACCAGCTGTTCTGTGGAAGAAAGATGAGACCGTCTGCGTCCATAAACATTTACAGCCTTGGAAATCCAATGGGGATTACTATGAGTTGGAATGGACTCAGTGGCAGTGGATTTAGCCATTCTAGTAGGTGTCAGGGAGCTCTGGTAGCACAGTGCTTAAGGCACTTGACTGCTAACCAGAAGGCTAGTGGTTCAAACCCACCAGCCACTCCTTGGAAGGAAGATGGGGTAATCTACTTCCATAGTGATACTGCCTCGGAAACCCAAGGAGGGGTCGCTATGAGTCGGGTGGGCTCGACGGCACATAACAACAACAAC
>NW_006921666.1:6848814-6849334 GCF_000298275.1 Orycteropus afer afer | reverse complement strand
TAATTGTTTCCATGAATTTTGGTTTTCTTCATTCTTCTTTGCTCTGGACGAGGAGAGACCCATCATTGCATCTAGATGGCAGCTTGCAAACTTTTAAGATCCCACTCACTACTCACCAAAGTAGGAGGTGGAACAATGTTTTGTGTAGTATGCTATGCCAATTAAGCTTGATGTCCCCTGAGACTATGGTCCCAAGCCTACAGGTTCAACTACTTGGTCCCTCTGGGTAGCTGGCTGTGGCCAGGCAGTGACTACAGCCTTGCCCCTTGTCAGCTCTACTATACACCTGGGAATTCAGATCATACACATAAACTTATAGGACCAGTGTCTGCCAGTCCTACACATGTTCTTGGGTACACTCCCCGCTTCATAGACATACCTACTAGTTCAGCCTGTCCACCCATCTATCTACCTGTATACCCATGTTTGCTTTCACTGACAATCCAGTACTGTATGTGCAAAAGGATTCATCTTTGTTGTCTGTACCTCCCATGTACCTCTCCATGTCTTTCTCTTCCTC
>NW_006921666.1:6820457-6847509 GCF_000298275.1 Orycteropus afer afer | reverse complement strand
CTCTGGTAGCATAGTGCCTAAGGCACTTGACTGCTAACCAGAAGGCTGGCGGTTCAAACCCACCAGCCACTCCTCAGAAGGAAGGTTGGGCAGTCCTACTTCCGTAGTGATACTGCCTCGGAAACCCAAGGAGGGGTCGCTATGAGTCGGGGCTGACTCAACGGCAAACAACAACAACAACAACGTTATGCCAATTGAGCTTGATGTCCCCTGCGACTATGGTCCTGAGCCCACTGGTCCAACTATTTGCTCTTTCTGGGTAGCAGGCTACCCAGATGAGAACTGACTGCAACCTTGTTCCTTGTCAGCTCTACTATACACCTGGAAATTCTTACAGAACATACCAATACATTTGTAGAACCATTGTCTGCCAACTCTAGACATGGTCATGGGCACACTCCCCCCTGCATAGACATGCCTAATAGTTCAGCCTGTCCACCCATCTATCCGCCCATAGACCATCTATCCAAATCAATGTTTGCCTTCACTGAGAACACAGTACTGTATGTGCAAAAGGGTTCATCTTTGTTGTCTGTAACTCCCATGCACCTCTCTATGTCTTCTTCTTCCTCAATGCTACCGTGTTGATCACTCACATTTGGTACATCACTCTTCTCTTCACCCAGATCAATACTTGTCTCTACCTGTGTAACAGTGTTCCTGCCCCTCCACTCCCACCCCTAGTAATGAACAAAGAAAATTTCCTACCACAAAGATGTCACTTTTAAGACTAAGGTGTGCCTAACCCAAGTCATGGTATTTTCAATTGCCTCACATGCATGTGAAAGCTGGACAATGGATAAGGAAGACCAAAGAAGAGTTAATGCCTTTGAATTATGGTGCTGGCAAAGAATACTGAAAATATCATGGACAGCCAGAAGAACAAACAAATCCATCATGGAAGAAGTGCAGCTGGAATGCTCCTTGGAAATGAGAATAACCAGACTTTGTCTCACCTACTTTGGTCATGTTGTCAGAAGGGACCATTCCCTGGAGAAAGATGTCAAGGTTGGTAAAGTAGAGGGTCAGCAAAGAAGGGGAAGACCTTTAATGAGATGGACTGACTCAGTGGCTGCAATGATGGGTTCAGGCAGAGCAAGGATTGTGAGGATGGCACACTACCAGGCAGTGTTTTGTTGTGCATAGATAGGGTTGCTAAGAGTTGGAGCTGACTCGATGGCACCTAACAACAACAACAATGATGAATGATGCTGAGCATCTTTTCATACGCTTGTTAGTCACTCCCATATCTTCTCTGGAGAAATGTCTATTTAAGTCCTTTGTCTATTTTTATTTATTTACTTAATATTTATTGTCATCTGGGGGAAAGTTTACAGAGCAAATTCATTTTCCGTACAGCAGTTTATACACTTTTTATCTCATGACATTGCCTTTGTGTATTTTGGAATTGATTTGTGTATCTTTTTTGTTGTTGTTGAGTTTAGAACATACTTTTAAAAATATCCCCAGAACTTGGTTTACACCTGGATTTTTTATAAGCTTAGTCTCTGGCAACAATTTCTACTCTGAGCCATAGAATGCCTTTTGTGTGTGTGTGTGTTGTTTTGTTTTTAATGTTAAAGCCAGTTCTCAACTAAACCTGATCAAATATATATATATATTAAGCCATCTAGCTTGGAATCTTGAGGATTGTTCCAAAATGCTTAAAGCTTAGTCAGGGAAGGGCCATTCAGTGAGATATAAAACCTGTTACTTGGGATGAGAACTTTGCATGCTTCATTCTGTAGGCAACAGGAAGGCTTATTAGTTAAGACCTCTTGGTTTCAGGAGGCAGGAACCAATTCTATGTTAACTGAAAAAAGAAGAGGCAATTTTTTAAAAGGATATGAGGAATTTACATCATTGAAGGAAGAACTGACCAGGAGAGAGGGGATCTCTTAAGAGATAAACTCATGATGCAACTTCAACCACTTCCCACTCCTGAATCTCCAAAATTCAAATTCCCGGGAATGAGTCTGATTGGTTTGAGTTGGGTCATGCTCCTCCTACCTTTGAGGGCGTGGAACTGACTGTCCACCAGAAGCCCACAGAACAGGGAAAAGGGAGGCACAGTTTCCAAAATAAGAGATGCTGCCTCAAGACAAGTCAGGTGCCCCAGGTGGTTCTAATGTTCAGTCTACTTTGTAGACTATTTTCCAGTCCAGGTGCTTGATATCTAGTTACTCCCTTTCCCCACTGGCCCAGCCGGTTCATTCCTTCCATGCTGGTTGATTCGCAGCCTAATCCAGTAACCACTGAGCATTTCTGAGCATAGACATGATGTGATCAACTTGCCCATATCTAAACAATAGTCTTGTTTGATCCTTACCACAACCCAGTGATGTAGGAACATTTATAAAAATTCCCTACTTTTAAAGATGAGGAAACTGTGCTTTTATAGATTAAATGACTTTTCCTGGGGTAAATCTCTCTCTCTCTGTCTTTTTTTTTTTTAACACTAAATCCTGTTTCTCTTTACTAGACTATATGAATTTCCTGTCCTTTAGAGCCATTGGGTTGCTGCAGTGTTTAATGAGCGAGAGACAGGAGATGAGTAAGGAAGTTGTTAGAATCAACCAGCGTGGAAGGAATGAACAGGCTGGGCCAGTGGGGAATGCAAGGAAGCCACTAGATATGAAGCACAAGGGCTGGAAAAGTAGTCTGCAACCTAGACTGAGCATCAGCACCAGCCGGGGCGGTTTGTTAAAAATTAGTCCTGGGACTCTGTCTCTGACCTGAACCAGTATCTTCTCTGGGTGCTGACTGAGAATCTATAACTTCAAAACACAGACCCATCCCCATGTAGATGGTTATACTGTGGCCAGCTGGACACTGGTCTATAGACTGGCATTGGGAAATCATTGACCTATTCGACCCTTTTTCCTAAATGTCCTCTAGTCCAGTTTCTTATCTCTTTGTTGTTGCAGTTAAGCATTATCAACGCATGGCTTTTCAGTACTTGCAATTTGTACTCATTACATTTAGAGTCATATCTGCAATATCTCTTCTGAGGTCTTAGGGATGAAAACAAGGACAGAAACATGGCGGCTCCTAGCTATCCCTTATTTTGTTAGTATGTCTGGGGCTTGTGGCTCTTGACAGGGACTCTTGGGAGATGGTTTCAACAGCTTTTCCTTTGAGGAGACTAATCCTGGGTTCTTACCCTCCCTTTCACTACAGTAAGTCTCCATAACAAACACGCCCAAGTCTGATATTTCTCAACTTAATGGCTCTGTGCTGAATACATGCTGTTCCTGGAGCCAGGCTCATCTTGCAGTTTCTTCTTCCCATCCCACCCTTTGGTCCTGCTGATGGGCTAATCCAGCCTTTGCAGGTGATAACCTATAGGTTCTGGGTGTTCTCTGTATGACACTGCAGAGCCATATAGACTTTTCAGTAATAGTTGGAGTTAAAAAGAATAATGGGGAAGCAGGATTTATTGTCTCAAGTTGCTCTTCCCCATTCTCATTCCCACAAGGATGAAAAACTAGCACAGGGTTTTCCAAACATGTGTCATTTGAATGCCATTCTCATGGTTTCTGCCAAATCTGTGCACCATCTGTCTGTTATTTAGTTAACATTTTTCATTAAATTAGTTAATGTGTTTTGTTGGAGTACTCACTATACACTCTAGCCTTGCCATAACAACATTCTTATTGTTATTCTTGAAATCATAGGTCTCATATCCTACCTATGATTTTTTCTAGTATACATTGAAATAAATACACACCTATTAAAATTGTGTAAATGTTCACTCACATACCAGCTAAAATCCTCCCATGTACCACACTTTGGAAACCCTGCCCTAGAAAATCCCATGTATCAAAAGGCAAGTGATCCCAGACCCTTCAATTCATCATATTTTGAGTGCCAAATTTAAGAATGTTTTTTGTGAGAATTTATTGGCTGAGAAACTATCCTTTCATATCCTCTTGCTACAGAAGTTAAGGTTCAGAGCAGGAAACAGAAGCTGCCCAAGATATTTTAAGAAAGAAGGAAATTAATTTCATAATTATCAGAAGGGTGGGAGAACTGAACTCCCTCTTGGAATAACTCCCAGAGCACTGAAGAACTGATCTACCAGGGGAACTGTAACTCTGCCATAATCAGGAAGCTACTAATAACATGACTGGGTTTAAGAATTCACCATCATGGCTGAAATCCAGGGATCAGGAACCACCTCAGTTTTCTTGCCACAAGTTCCTCCTTGATACCCTTGGTCTGGAAATGGAACACTGGACTATAGCCACAGACTTCTACATCCACTTGACCTTGCTTGCCAGCAGAGCATAGCCAAAGCATCACAAGATGGTCCTGGATTCCTGTCCACCTTAAACATCTTTCATGAGTGCATCTAATTTATGGACACTAATTTGCACCATCCAGCACCCTAGTTGCAAGGGAGTCTGAGAAACATAGTTTATGGCTTTCCAGTTTACAGCATATGAAGGTCAGTGAAAAATAGGAATGGATACTGAGAGCCAGTTAATCATATCCAACACATCTGTGAACTGCCAAAACTGAAGAATCACTAAACCAAAGGAAAAAGACAAGATCTACTCAGGTTCTGATATTACCAAAGTATTGCCTCTTTCATGAATTGGAGATATGTATGTGTGTGTGTAAGGAGCTCTGGTAACATAGTGCCTAAGGCACTTGACTGCTAAACAGAAGGCTGGTGGTTCAAACCCACCAGCCACTCCTTGGAAGGAAGGGTGGGCAATCTACTTCCATAGTGATACTGCCTTGGAAACCCAAGGAGGGGTCGCTGTGAGTCAGGGCCGATTTGATGGCACATAACAACAACAACATGTGTGTAAATCAGGGTTAGTGTAATCTGAAGATGTATATGTGCAAACCTACAGGCTAACTTAATGAAAGTGGCCTTGGCAACACAATATCATATGGCACGCCAAAAACTTCCATGGCTCCTCAGTGCCTGTGAAAGTGAATCCAATAATTGTTTGGTGTTCCATGCCTTTTATAAATCGGCCCTGAGCTACCTTTCATATCTTAACATCTGCCATGTTCTGTGATAGTCCTCCACTCTAGTTAAAGACATCCGGTAGTTGGACAAGAAACTACCAAGCAATCCCCTTCTCTGACTTTTCTATCAATAGGGTCCTGCCTGGAAAATTCTCTCCTCTTTCTCTCTGCTTACTTGAGTCTTAATCTTCCTTCTAGGCCCAATTCTTCTCACTTCCTAGAACAACCCTTGTGCACTCTCTCCCTCCTTCCTATATTAGTAAGAGCTATTTACCCCCATTTGAAACATGGTTTCCATCCTCCGATTCACCTTTTTAGGTCTTCACTTTCCTGTGACTTCTCACCACTCTTACTTGCTTGGAGAGATGCTCCGATCCTATGCTCCCACTGTACTTGGTACTCCAATAGCAAGTGAAAATGGAAGAAGGAAACTGCCTTCTCTCTCACTCCCACCCCTAGACAAAGACTTGGAAGGAGGGCAGTCTTGATTTAAGGGTTTATTTTGGTAGATCGTTACAAGTGGTGACACCAAAGCTTTAGCTAAATGTTTGGATGTGTAACAGAAAGTCTGGAGCTGGCAAAAACAGAATAGCTCTGCATAAGAAAAAGGAAGAAACAGGGCTGGCTTCTGAGAGAGAAGGGAAAAGGTAAAACAGAAAGAGAAGCAAAGTGAGAGAAAAGAGAGAGGGGAGAACCAAGCATCAGAGCTGGTGCTGAAGGACCTCTAAGGAGAGGGATGTTTGATGCTGTTGGGAGGATGACTGAGTGCATTTCCCAAACCCTAAGTAACCTCTGAGGGCAGTGGTGGGTCAGTGGTAGAATTCTGCCCTTCCAATTCTCAGTCAATGAACCTCATGATACGGACACCACCTCTCTGTCAGTGCATGTTGCTATAATGCTTGTGATGATTAAGGCTATGTGTCAACTTGGCTAGGCCATGATTATCAGTGATTTGGTAGTAATGATGTAAAAAAAAAAAAAAGAAAGAAAAAAACAACCAAACTCACTGCCATAGAATTGATTCTGACTCATAGTGACTCCCACTGGGTTTCCAAGGCAGTGAATCTTTACAGAAGTAGATTGCTCAGTCTTCCTTCTGCAGAGTGGCTGGTGGGTTTGAACTGCCAACCTTCTGGTTAGTAGTCAAATGCCTTAAGCACTGCACCACCAGAGCTCCAGTAATGATGTAGTTATTCTCTATTTTGTGATATAATGTAATCACCTCCATGATGTGATATGATGTGATTAGCCCAACAGTTTGTAAGGGGAGTTTCCTCAGAGGTATGACCTGCATCTACTATATGTGGAAGTTCTGACAAAGCTCATTGGCTTTTTAGCTCGTTCTGTAACCTGCATCGGGTTATCATCATCTCACCTCCAGTTCTTGGAACTTCAATCAACCAGCCAATCTCAGGATTCATCAGCCTCTGCAGCCAGTAAACTGGGAGCCTACCATTTGATCTGCCAATCTTGGGTTTGTCAGTTCCTGCAACTATGTGAGTCAGAAGAAGCCTGCAGCCTGACATCTGACCTATGGACTTGGGACTTGCCAGTCTGTACAACTGTGTGAGCCATTTCCTTCAAATAGCTCAATGAAAACCAGATGGATTACAACAGTTTGATCTCCAATCAATCACGGGGATGGCCCAGGACCTGCAGGAGTCCCCATGGGTTCAGGGCAAAAAATTCTCACTACCATCGTGTTGGATCCAACTCGTAGCAACCCCTCCTTAGGCTTCTGAGGCAGTATCACTATGGAAGTAGATTGCCCAACCTTCCTTCTGAGGAGTGGCTGGTGGGTTTGAACCACCAGCCTTCTGGTTAGCAGTCATATGCTTTAGGTACTATGCCACCAGAGCTCCCACGCCACCAGAGCAGGGTATGGTAGCTCAATGGCAGCTGATAACAACAGGTAAGCTCTGCTATTCCCACAAAGGCCACAGTGAGTGTGTTTCTGCACCAAGACCAGAATGAAACCAAGGTCCAAATTTGGGCTGCTATGGAACATAACAAGGACGCTTTATGGGGACCTCAAGAAGATACACAGATAGAACTAATTCAGGGGAAGGAGTGTCTTGGCCTCAGAGGTAATTTTGATCATGGAAATCATGGGGTACATATTAGATCACCTACAAATGTGTCCAGTCAGGATGGTGCAAAGGCAAAACTCCAGGAGGTGGTTAGAATGTATTCTCTGCTTCCACCCTCACAACCGTCAGTCTCATTTGGAACTTTGGCTGCTGGCCAAAGCCTGTTGATTAGGATTCCAGACCCTCCGTTTTGATTCCCAGCTCCTGTAGTAGAAAGAATCTCTACAATGGTCTTCCAAAGATACCTTAATCCCCAGGACCTCTGAATATGAAGAGCTATGGCTCCCATGATTGTGTTGTGTTATATGGCACAGTTAACCTCAAGATAAGGAGATTATCTGGCTGGGCCTAATCTAAACACATGAGCCACCCTCAAAATCAGAGAGCTTTCTCTGACTGGCAACAGAAGAGAATTCCAAAGATTCAAAGCACAAAGGATATTTGACACATACTTGCTGGCTTTGAAGATGGAGGGGGCCACATGAGAAAAAACATGGGTGGCCTCTAGGAGCAGGGAGCTGTCAGGCAGCAAGGAAATGGGACCTGAGACCTACAGCCATGAAGAATGAATTCTTCTACCAACCTGAATGAACTTAGAAGTGGATTCTTCTCCAGGATCTCCAGATAAGAGTCTAGTCTTATAGATACCTTGACTTCAGCCTTGTGAGACTCTAAGCAGAGAACCGCCTGAACCTGCTGGACTTTTGACCTACAGAATTGTGAGCTAAATGGGTGTTGTTATAAGCTGTCAAATATGTATTGATTTGTTACACAACAATAGGAAATTGATATACCTCCCAGCTACTGCCCAGTGTTGACCTTGGCAGCACCTTCTGGCTGTATAGGACTCATGTACACTTTTACTTTATTATTGGCTATGCTAGCTGGGACCTCTTTGCTTAGGCCTCCCTCCCCCCACCGTGTCTACTAGACTCTAATGACTATCTGAACACAGGCCTGGCCTCTCTTGAACTGTCCCATCCCAGGGATCTGTGAGCTGTGACTGCATCTGAATCATGTACAGGCATACCTCAGAGATATTGAGGGTTCATTTGCAGACCATTGCAATAAAGAGAATATTGCAATAAAGCGAGTCACACAAATTTTTTATTTACCAGTGCATGCCAGTTTTGTTTACACTATACCATGCAAAAGCATTATGAAAAAGTTTGAAATACTGGAGAACTACCAGAACATGACACAGAGACATAAAGTGAGCTCGTTGTTGTTATGTGCCGTTGGGTCGGATCCAACTCATAGCGACCCCTCCTTTGGTTTCTGAGGCAGTATTACTACAGAAGTAGATTGCCCAACCTTCCTTCTGAGGAGTGGCTGGTGGGTTTGAACTGCCAGCCTCCTGGTTAGCAGTCAAGTGCCTTAGACATTACGCTCCCAGAGCTCCTGAAGTGAGCTCATAGTGTAAGAAAAATAGTGTTGATAGAATTGCTTGACAATGGTTTGCCACAAACCTTCCATTTGTAAAAAATGCAGTATCTGTGAAATGCAATAAAATGAGATATGCCTGCACCTTTTCCTTCCAGTTGTATGGATAATGATAATGTCTAACAGACCTGGCCTGGGGTGCCATACCTAACATGACTGATGTTTATTACCTATATCCCTAATCCTTAGCACAGTGCCTAGCCCAAAGTTGGTGTTCATTAATAGCCGTTGATGATACTGATGAATACAATCAGAACAACATCCCCAAGTCATCCCCATCCAATACTCCCAGTGTTAACATTTGACACTCTAGCTATTGAACGACTTGCATTTCCCAGGAGACACCATGGCCTCTCTTGCTTTTGAGTTCCTCCATCCCTAACTTTCCTCCACCTTCATACCCATTTTTCTCTTCTCTCATCCAGCTAACTCTGGTTATTTGTTAGGGCTCAGCTCAAATATGACTTTCTCTGAGAAGTTTTCTCTAGTCCCCCAGTTCAAGATTAGTCATCTCTCTTTTGTTCCCCAGCATGACTCTGCACTCCCCCCATCATCCCAATTATCTCTGGAGTTGTAATTGTTATTTTTGGGGTCTGGGTTCCCTACCGAGGCGCTCTGGTGGCATAGTGGTTAAGGCATTTGACTGCTAACCAGAAAGTCAGTGGTTCAAACCCATCAGACATTCCACATAAGGAAGATGGGACAATCTACTTCCATAAAGATTTACAGCCTCAGAAACCCCATGGGGTCACTCTGAGTCAGAATCAACTCGATGGCAGTGAGTTTTGTTTTGGGTTCCCCACCAGGCTTTATGTTCCTATCATGGCAGAGGTCCATTTCTTTTGTTTGTTTGTTTTTCAACATTTGTTCCTAAGACATTTGCTCCAGCTCCTAACACAGAGTAGGTTCCCAGTAACTATTTGCTGAATGGTCATGCTTCTTAATCATCTGATCATCCTCTTAAATGGCAGATTCTGTTTCAGCAGGTTTGGGGTGGGGCCTGAGATTCTGCATTTCTAACAAGTTCCCAGGTGATGCTGATGCTGCTGGTCCATGGACCACACTTTGAGTAGCAAAGTAAAAGGGCATGCACTTCCATTGTGACAAAAAGTTTGCACCTAAGAAAAGCTTGACTGGCTTTGGGGTGCAGACAAAATTTCCTCTGTCATTGCTAAGCCAGCTGACTCATTTATAGAGAGGAAGGCAATAACCTTGGCCTTATTAGTAACTGAGCAAACTGCCGCAAACCAATAAATAACAACATTTGGCTAATTTGCATTTTAAAATCATTTCCTTCCCTTGCTCACACTCTAGTGGAGGTGCTAATGAACCATGAAATGTCTAAAACATTGGCAGCTGAAGAATCCACACCTGAAGAATAACGATCCTCAAAAATCAAGAGCTACTAAACTGCAATGTGGTGTCTTGGATTGGATCCTAGAACAGGAAAAGGACATCAGTGAAAAATGGTGAAATCTGAATAAATTAGGAAGTTTAGTTAATAGTAATGGACTAATGTTGGTTTCTTAGTTTTGACAAATGTGCATGGTAATGTAACATTAGGAGAAACTGGTTGAGGGACAGACAGGGACTTTTTGTACTCTCTTTGCAACTTTTCTGTAGAAAAATGATTACAAAATAAAAATTAAAGAAAAAATCCAAACCAAACTCACTGCCATCGAGTTGATTCCGATTCACAGCAACCCTCATTGGGTTTCCAAGGCTGTAAATCTTAATGGAAGTAGATTGCTCCATCTTCCTTCCATGGAGTGGCTGGTGGGTTTGAACCGCTGACCTTCTGTTTAGCAGCCAAATGCCTTATCCACTAAGAGTCAGACTGTACAGGTTTTCTTCACTTCACATAATAGTATTATGCTCTTGCTGTTATTGGGTGCCATTGACTTTATTTTGACTCGTGTGTCAGAGTAGAACTGCCCCATAGGATTTTTTAGGCTGTTATCTTTATGGAAGGAGATGGTCAGGTCATTCTCCCAGGGAGCCACTGGGTGGGTTCAAATGGCCAACCCTTCAGTTAGTACACAAGCGCTTGACTGTTGTGCCACCAGGGCTCCCAACAGTATTATAAGTGTCTGTAAATAAAAAGAAAATTGCCATTAACTCAACAATACAAAATTGGAGATGTGTGCTTTTATTAGTTTCCTAGGGCTGCTGTAACCAATTACCTGAAACTTAGTGGCTTAAAACATCAGAAATGTATTCTTACTGTTCTGGGTGCCAGACGTTCCAAATCAAGGAGTCAGCAGGGCCACAATCTGCAAAGGCTCTGGGGAAAATCCTTATTTGACTCTTCCAGGTTCTGGTGTCTCCAGACATCCTTTGGCTTGTGGCTGCCTAACTCCAGTCTCTGTGTCTGTCTTCACACAGCCTTCAGCACTTTGTGTCCTTGTGTCTCAGATCTCCCTCTCCTTTCTCTTATGACCCAGTTCTTGGATTTAGGTCTCACTCTAAACCTAGAATGGTCGCATCTCAAGGCCTTTAACTTAATTACATCTGCAAAGACCCTATTTCCAGAGAAGGTCACGTTCACAGGTACCAGGGGTTAGGACCTGGACACACCTTTTTGGGGCCACAATTCAGCTCAGTGCCTAAGGCATTTGACTGCTAACCAGAAGGTTGTTGGTTCAAACCCACCAACTGCTCCAAGGAAGGAAGATGGGGCAATCTACTTCCATAAAGATTCACTACCTCAGAAACCCAGTGGAGGTTGCTATGAGTCAGAATCAACTCAATGGCAGGGAGCTTGAAGCTTGATGGTGTTCATGGAAAAAACATCTCCAGTCAAACTAAGTAGAAATCAAGGAAGAGGTTAGACAGTGGCTAGTTCTAACAGCATACCTGGCATGATAGCATACCCACAGTACCTACACTTGGGAAGTGCTTCGTCATACATCACGAATTCCAAGATGTTCTGACTGCCATGGGCTCCTGATTCCTGTCCTCCTTTCATCAACGTATCAGGAATTTCTTCCATTCTTGAGGACCCCTTTATTCTATACTCAAGGATTGAGGTGTCTTTTTGGTTGTTTCAGCAGCAACATTATCTTATTGACTTAGTCATGGTATCACATTTTGCTACAACTCTGTTTTCTTATATACCAGAAACTCTAAGCCTAGTGAGGTCATAGACTTAAACTTATCCAAGATTGCATGTCTAGCACCTGACTCCAAACTCCAAACTGGCTACACCAATGTTGCCATTGTCACTTGCTGCCAACTTGGCTCTGACTCGTGATGACCTTATGTACAACAGAATGAAGTGTTGTCTAGTTCTGTATTCTCTTCATGATAGTTGGTGTAGTGCTTTCCAAACTGAGTAGCTCATCTTCCAGCACTGTACCAGATGTTATTCTCTGATCCATAACGTTTTCACTGACTGATTTTTGGAAGTAAATTACAATGCTTTTCTTCTTAATCTGTCTTAGTCTGAAACCTGTCCACCAGGAGTGACCCTAGTGGTATTTGAAATACTGGTGGTGTGGCTTCTAGCATGATAGCAGCATACAAGCTACCACAGTACACAAACTGACAAATGGGTGGTGGGGGCAAGATCTAGAAATGGAGACAGAAAGAGAGACCTGATAGCCATATTTGAGTCCCTGGATCCAACTGTCCTGAAAGCCAACTCCATCCTCTGATCTTCCCACTTATGAGACCCAACAAATATCATTTTTTTCCTAGACTGACTTAGGTTTCTGTCAGTTGCCAGGAAGAGTTCTGACCAGTTCTATAATCCTGGAGAGAAATTGTAATATCCTTCCTACATCTAAGTAAGACCAGTACAGGCTCAGCCAGAGAACCAGCTATATGGCTCTCTGTTTGGTCTGGGTGCTGTGGCAGATATGATAGCCAGCTGTCCACTCAAAACTCAGGCTGCTCCTTTCAATACATGATGTTGTCACAGGGGCATGACAGCTCACCCAGGAACCACCTTTCCCATCTCTTCTTGCCTTTAGGTGGGGGCATGTGATTACTCTTGCCAATGGAATGTGAGTAGAAGTGATGTGTGTCACTTCCAGGCTGGCAGGCAGTTAAGAAGTCATTCCTGCTGCATTCTCTCTTTTCTGCTGAATAAATAAATCAAGGATATTGTGAGGCCCTCAGGGAGGACAGAGCCTCAAGTAGGAAATAGCCTAGATCCTGCCTCCTGACCAGAAAAACTCACCTTTGCCTATTCTTTGAATGAGAAATTAACTTTTATTGTGTTAAGCCACTAAAATGTTGGGAGTGTGTTTGTTGCAGCAGCTAGCATTACCCTGACTGATACATTTCTGAGGGCTGTTCTGGATTAGGAGCTCTGGTGGCATAGTGCCTAAGGTATTTGCTAACCAGAAGGCTGGTGGTTCAAACCCACCAGCCACTCCTCAGAAGGAACATTGGGCAATTTTTTTCTGTGAAGTTAATACCTTGGAAACCCAAGGAGGGGTCGCTATGAGTCGGATCCAACTCAAGGGCAGTGAGTTTGGTTTTTTGGTTTTTGGTGCTGGATTGGGTTGAAGATTTTGTTAAGTAGAAAGAGTTGGAAGCAAAGCTTAAGCTACATCTTGAAAGTGGCCAAGAGTTGAGACAAGAGTTGTACTCTCTTGTTAAGTCCAAGGAATGATTTCAAGGATAGAGGGAGAAGAGAAAGTCAAAAGCTTAGCAACTAGGTGAGCCCCTGAAAGAGTTTAAGAAGTAAGAGCAGGAACAGATACAAAGAGAGCAAACTGAGCGGGGGTGCTTGTGGCTTGGTTTTTGTGGCTGCCAGGGGCATGGAACATGGGTGGGTCTTCCTGGCTTAGAGGGGCAAGGGCAGGGTGAGCAGGAAGCACAGGTAACCTGGGGGAACCGTGCCAGGTATTGAGCTAGGGGGATGAGTCGAATCCACAAACAGGAAATCAGTCATGACATCTTGGAAGGAAGGAATCCAAGACTTGGGAACATGTTGGGATGTGGAGCAGGAAGCAGGTCAAGGCAAGTGGTTCAGAACTAATGACCAAGGTATTTTGGAAGGCTCATTTTCTGTGGGCCTTGGGAATGGACCTGGTAGGCACAGTCAAGGAAGGTAATAGGCTAGGTAGATGGGGGTATGGGAAGGGCACATGGCCCGTCCCAAGGGAGCAGCTGCTGCCTAGCCACATGGGCATGCAGCCCCAACGTTCAGATCTTCCAATTTCTCAAGAAAAGCAGGAAATCCGGAATTTTATATAAAAATCTCCTGACTTGTAAATGTTGGCAACTAATTAAAAATTTGTCAAAAACACCCTGTAAGCCAAACAAAACACATTCAGAGGCTGAAATGGCCCACAGGCTGCCAGCTTTTGGCCCCTGGCTTAAAGGAAATGGGCAGAACAACAACAACAAAAAACACATGAAAACCACTGAAAGTTGCTCTTGATTTCCAAAGACCACAATATACAACTGGAGAAAAGAACTTTGCAACAACACTGACCAAAACACAATACGTGTGATCTTCAGAAAAAATACAGGCTTCCAGAAGTTTCCAGAGATGTACTTTGTAGTTCCCCTAAATCTGTTGTAGTTTCCTTAAAATTGGATCTTCAGCTTTGATGGAGTGAGCTAATTTTATTTAATGTTTCTATCAGGTATGTCAGTTTTTTTTGGTTCAGTTTCTTTTCCAAAAGGCCATCAGCTCAAACTTGACGGCCAGCTTTCCAGTAAAAGCAATCACTTGGGTGAAAGCAATTTAGAGAAACGATAGCTGAGCCAAATAGGAGTTCCACTCACTATATTTTATGATAGGAAATGCTTCCAGGCCAGAAACCTCAAAAAGTGATCAAAGGTCCTCAAACTGGATCCAGCTAGTTCTAGTTATTAACCTTGGCCTGTGTATGTATGTACCAGGGCCATGCCCAGAGGATGTGGCCAATGCAAAATTTGATTTTTTAAAATGTGATCTCTTAGAAGATAGGTACTGATGTTACTGGCTGCTGAACTATTCATTTTTGGTAACCCAACTGAGTACCTGGTTTCTTGTTGTTGTTGGGTGCTATCAAGTCAATTTTTGACTCATAGTGACCCCATGTGACGAAGTAGAACTGCCCCATGGGTTTTTTAGGCTGTAATCTGTCCGACTCGATGGCACATAACAACAACAACAATCTTTACGGGAAGGAATCCTGGTGGTGCAGTGATTTAAGTATTTGGCTGCTAACCAAAAGCTCAGTGGTTCGAATCCACCAGCCACTTCATGGGAGAAAGATGTAGCAGTCTGCTTCAGTAAAGATTACAGCCTTAGAAACTCTATGGGGCTGTTCTGTTCTGCCCTGTGGGTCGCCATGAGTTGGAATCAACTGATGGCAACAGGTAATGGAATCTTTAAGGAATTAGCTTGCCAGGTCTTTCTTGCACAGAGCAGCTGGGTGAGTTCAAACTGCCAAACTTTGGGTTAGCAGTGGAGTACTTCACAGTTGTGTCATCAGGCTTCCTTGTATCTGGCTTAACACTTTGCAAATCCCGGTAGGGTGATCTACCACTCTGGTTCCTCAGGACTGAGATGTCTCCTGGGATGTGGGAATTTCAGTGCTAAAACCAGGACCAAACCCCCGAAACAAATCCATTGCCATCAAGTTGATTCCAACTCATAGTGACTTTATGAACAAACAACGCAACACACTGCCATCGAGTTGGATCCGACTCATAGCAACCCCTCCTTGGGTTTCTGAGGCAGCATCTCTATGGAAGTAGATTGTCCAACCTTCCTTTCGAGGAGTGGCTGGTGAGTTTGAACTGCCAGCCTTCTGGTTAGCAGTCAAGTGCCTTAGGCAAGTCCTGGGTAAGTCAGTACAGTTGGCTACCCTGTATTCCAGTGTCTTCTTCTTGGGCTTCATGCTTTGAAGATTTGACACATTTTAACTATCTCTTAACACACACACACACACACACACACAAAAAAAAAACCCTCGCCATCCTCAACTGCAATAGTGTTGAGCTCTCCTGGCTTGCTTTCTGTTTCTTTAATTGTTCTCACCCATCTCCTTTGCTGTTTTCTTTTCTGCCTCCTACCCCTCTCTCAATTCTAAATTGCACCTAAAAGTTCAGCCCTTGGGTTTCTTTCTATTTTCTGCCCATCTCAGTAGACTCACTTTAATGGGAAGACTTCCATTTTAGATCTCAAGGTTGTATTCTCACCTGAGATCCAACCCTTCATCTCCAACATGTTCAAATCATGCCCTAAGTCATTGTCTTCCAGCTCAATCCAGATACCACTCGCTCACCTGGGGTCCTCTTCTATTAGAGACAACACCATCATTTCAAGGCATCAGACTGAAGGAACCCTAACAAGACACAGGCGAATCCCATATTAGTCTACGTATGCATCCACAGCAGCAGCCATTCTGCACATTGGAAGGATTCAGTCAATGCTTGCTGAATCAAATCAGGTTTTGGGGCAGGAGTCAAAGGAGGAGGACATGTAACACCATCTAATAGAGGCTCAAGAATACCCAAGTAGAAAACATCTTACAACATGGGTGAATCTGGAAGACTATTATGTTAAGTGAAATTAATCGATTACAAAAGGACAAATATTGTATGATATCACCTTTATAAAAAGTCAAGAATAGGTTTATAATACAAAGCAACGTTCTTTGATGGTTAGTAGGGATGGGAGGAGGAAAGGAGGGAGAATCATTCACTAGATAGTTGTTGTTGTTGTTGTTGTTAGGTGCCGTCAAATCAGCTCCGACTCATAGCACCCCTATGTACAACAGAATGAAACACTGCCTGGTCCTGAGCCAGCCTCACAATACTTGCTATACATGAACTCATCATTGCAGTATTGTGTCAATCCATCTCCTTTTTCATTGACCCTCCACTTTATCAAGTATGGTATTCTTCTCCAGGGAGAGGTCCCTTCTGACAACATGATTGTGGTGATTATATTTGTGTGTCAACTTGGCTGGGCCTGGTTGAGTGGCTGGGCAGCTGATGGTAGTTATTCCCCATGATGAGCCTGGCAATCAACTCCACGGTGGAATCTACCACAAGCAGCTGAGTAGCTGCCTTTGGGATGTGGTCTGCTGCCTGTATATAAGGAGAAGCTTTGACAACGGTCTCTAGCCTTTGGCACGCTTGGACCCTGCATGTAGCCATGTCGTTGCTCAGCAGCCTGCCATGCTCTGCCGATCTTGGGACTTACAATGGACTTAAGTTAATGGCCTGCAGTGTGGTTTGGTAACATCGGGACTGTGCCTTTTGACTTGTCAACCTTGGGACTTCTCAGCCTCAGCAGCCAGCAGCTGTCTGAGTGAAGAAAAGCCTCTAGTTCCAGTGGGCCAGGAGCAGGAGGCAGAGCTGGACCCCAAGGTTGAGGGGCTTTTACCCAGCCCCTAGAGCCTGGCACTTGAACTTGGTCTTGAAGCCTCCAAATTGTAAGAATGAACTCCTATTTGTTAAGGCCATCCCATTTGTGGTATATTTCTTGTCAGAGCAGCACTAGGTAACCAGAACAATGACCAAAGTGTGAGAAATGAAGTCTGGCCATTTTCACTTCCAAGGAACATTCTGACTGCACTTCTTCCAGGACAGATCTGTTAGTTTCTTCTAGCAGTCCACGGTACTTTCTGTATTCTTCACCAACACCACAACTCAAAAGCACCAAGTCTTTGGTCTTCCTTATTCATTGTCCAGCTTTCACATATATATGAAGCAATTGAAAATACCATGGCTTGAGTTAGGGGTATTTTAGTCTTCAAAGAGACATCTTTGCTCTTCAGCCCTTGAAAGAGATCTTTTGCAGCAGATTTGCCCAGTGCAATCATCTGATGTCTCCACTGCTGCTTTCTTTGGTGTTGAATAGGAGCCAAGTAATATGAAATCTTTGACAACTTCAGTCTTTTCTCCATTTATTGTAATGCTACTTATTGGTCCAATTGTGAGGATTTTTGTTTTCTTTATGTTGAGGTGTAATTCATACTGCAGACTGTACTTTTTAATCTCCATCAGTAAGTGCTTCAAGTCATCTTCACTTTCAGCAAGCAAGGTTGTGTTGTCTGTGTATCACAGACTGTTAATGAGTCTTCCTCCAATCCTGACACCATGCTCTTCTTCATATAGTCCAGCTTCTTGGATTATTTGCTCCGCATAAAGATTGAATAAGTATGGTGAAAGGATACAACCCTCATGTACACTCTTACTGATTTTAAACATGCAGTATCCCCTTGTTCTATTTGAATGACAGCCTCCTGGTCTATGTACAGGTTCCTCATGAGCACAACAAAATGTTCTAGAATACCCATTCTTCGCAATGTTATCCATAAGTTGTTATGATTCACACAATTGAATGCTTTTGAGTAGTCAATGAAATACAAGTAAACATCTTTTTGGTATTCTTTGCTTTGAGCCAAGATCCATCTGACATCAGCAATGATATCCCTCATTCCACATCTTCTTCTGAATCCAGCTTGCATTTCTGGAAGTTCTCTGTCAACCATTTTTGAATTATCTTCAGAAAGATTTTACTTGCATGTGATATTAATAATATTGTTCAATAATTTCCACACTCTGTGGGATCACCTTTCTTTGGAACAGGTACAAATATGGATCTCTTCCAGTCAGTTGGCCAGGTAGCTTCCAAATTTCTTGGCATAGACCAGCGAGTGCCTCCAGTGCAACATCTGTTTGTTGAAACATCTCAATGGGTATTCTGTCAATTCCTGGAGTCTGGCTTTTTGCCAATTCTTTCAGTGCAGCTTCAACTTCTTCTTTCAGTACCATTGGTTCTTGATCATATGCCACCTCCTGAAATGGATGAACATCAACCAATTCTTTTTGCGGTCGTAGTTCATAAAGATAACGTTTTACATCCTAGTTTAGTGAGTAACAGCTGGGGTCTTAAAAGTTTGGGAGCAGTCTTCTTAAATGCAACTGTTGGTTTCTTCTGATCTGGAGCAAAGGAGAGTGAAAGAAACCAAAGATTTAAGGAAGCATTGTCCACAGGACTAATGGCCCACATGAACCACAGCCTTCTCTAGCCTGAGACTGCAAGAACTAGATGGTGCCCAGCTACCACATCGAGACCACTCTGATCAGAGACACAATAGAAGGTCTTGGTTAGAATGGGAGAAATGTGTAGAACAAAACTCAAATTCATAAAAAAGTCCAGATTTACTGAAGTGATAGAGACTAGAGAAACCCTTGAGACTATTACCCTAAGACATCCTTTTAACTTGGAACTGAAGCCACTCCCGGATGTCACCTTTCAGCCAAATAATAGATTGGCCTATGAAATAAATAATAACTTCTGTGAGGAATGTGCTCCTTTAAACAATCAACTATAGGAGAGCAAACAGGGACCATTTCCTCAAAAATGAAGAAGAGAAGAAAAAGAGGGGCAGGGAAACTCGAGGGATGGCAGGCAACAAGGAAGGGACTGTGGAAATGGGGAGAGTGCTGACACACTGTGAAGGTAAGGTGGGTGAGGTGAGAGGTAAGGGGATAGGTAGGGGATGGGGGGAAGTGAGAGGTGGGGAGTGGGGGAGAGTGGAGGGTGTCGGGGCAATCAACATCAAGGAAAAATTGTTGTGTGAATTGTTGAATGGGAAACTAATATGCTTTGTAAACTTTCACCTAAAACATAATCAAATGGGGTGTGTGTGTGTGGGGGAAAAGAATACTGAAGTCAATACCTAGGATTTGCAGGAAGAAGCAAAACAAAGATCTGGCAAATGTTAATAATGCAGACAAATTTGTTTCAAATCTTCATCCCTACAACATCAACCATAGACATTTTGATCACCTATATCAGTTAAAGGAGCTCTGGTGGCATAGTGCCTAAGGTACTTGACTGCTAACTAGAAGGCTGGCGGTTCAAACCCACCAGCCACTCCTTGGAGGGAAGGTTGGGCAATCTACTTCCATAGTGATCCTGCCTCGGCAACCCAAGGAGGGGTCACTATGAGTCGGGGCCGACTCGATGGCACACAACAACAACAACAACAATATCAGTTAAGGGAGCTCTGGTAGTGTAGTGCCTAAGGTATTTTTGACTACTAACCAGAAGGCTGGTGGTTCAAACCCACCAGCCACTCCTCAGAAGGAAAGTTGGGCCATCTACTTCCATCCCGAGGAGGGGTCACTATGAGTCGGGATCGAGGTTTGGGTTTTGGTTATATTAGTTACATTAATTACAGTGGTACTGGGTTTCTAGTCACTTGGTCTCTGGTGATATATGGTGAAAGATATTTCCAAGGTTCCAGATATAAGGGTTAACATGACAAATATGGACTCCATGCTTTTCTTTGATTTGCTGGATTCCTGAGTGGATAGTTGATCTTTAATCATGACAAATGTTCAGCATCAGCAAAGCTAGAGGCCAGGGCCCAGGTCTCTCTCCTTCCTTCCTCTATCTTTTCCTACATTATTTTTCTTTTTCTTTAAAAAAATGGAAAGGTATTTATAGACAATCATTTGTCTATAAATCAATCAAAAATACATTAGAAATGGAGCTATACTATGTTTGTGATAGGCACCAGGGACTTAGACATAGCTCTTATTCTTTAGGAAAATTCTCCTCCCAGTGGATCTTCCAACCCTGAGGTCCAAGCCTTCAGCTCTTGGGATTCCCTGCAGCCCTTTTCTTTGCAGTATAAAGCACAGTGCACCCTTTGAACAAGGTTTCCCAATCTCAGCACAATAACTATTGGGGCTAGACCATCCTGTGTGTCAGGTAGCCTATGCATTGTAGGATGTGTAGCAGTATCCCAGGCTTCTACCAGTATTACATACACCTCTCCAGTAGTGGGAGCTACCAAAAATATCACCAGACATTGCCAAATATCTCCTCCAGGTAAATCACCCTGGTTGAGAATCACTGCACTTGATTCCTTTACTCAGAAATGAAAATAGGACCAGTTCACCTGCATTCATGAAATGCCACTGCTGTTCTGAGAGTCCCTCTGGGCTCCACCCCAGGTGACGGCACTCCCCCAGAGAGGAGAGGATTATCTCGAGGTAGGACCAAAGCTGGAACACCAGCCCCACCACTCAAGAAGACTCTAATTGTACCCATTATCTTATCTGAGCACTCCCCTTGGAAGGTGGCCCTGAACACAGGTATTTCTGGGATACTTTGCCTTTTCTTAGAAGGGGGAGAGGCCTGGGGCCTGGATAGGACTGGTCACTGGGATCTGAGGCGCCATCAAAGCAGACAGCCTGAGTCAGCAGAGCTGCTCCGGGCTTGGGGATTTCCATAGGGAACTGTGTGGACAAAATCCCCCTGGATGATGGTCTAGACAGGCCCACCGTTCCCTCGGCTCATCAGGGGCCTCTGCTTCCCCTTCGGAAGAGGAAACATCCTGGCTGCTGCTTTTGGGGCTGAGGATCTGTCATGAATAAGCCGTCGGGTGGGCAGCAGGGTTGGTGAGTCTCCTGGGCTGGGAAGTTTCAGGAAGCAGGAAGCTCTGGTAGCAGCTGCTCCCCAGCCCCAGCAACGTTCAAAGGGGCAGGTCTGCCATAGATCAATGAGAAGAATAAAGGAAGGAAAATGCCCAAGATTAAGTCCAGGAAATAAGAAAGTATAATTAAAAGGCTGATTAGAATTCTCACTAGCTTTTCCAAATTTAGAAAATAATAATCTACTTGTTAAAAAAATATACATTAATTTAGAAAAATTGCTAAATATAGGGGAAAATCATGGTCCATCAACAAAAAAGAACCAAATCAATTGCTAGTGGAGTTGATCCAGCTCATGGGACCTTATGACTCTATGATCCTGTGTGTAGAGTAGACATGCACTCCACAGGTTTTTCAAGATCACCAAGCCTGTCTTCTGAGGAGCCTCTGGGTGGGTTTGAAACAGCAGCCTTTGGTTAGTAGTTGAGTGATTAACCATCTGTGACACCCAGAGACTCCCAAAGCCATTGACAGCCAGTATTAAACTACCTTCCGTGGACAAATTAGCATATTCAGAGGTGGGCTCCTAATTCACATATGACTACGTAATCTGTTTCCTAAACACATTTCATATCGGTAGGAGTGCTGGTGGTGTAGTGGTTAAGGCATTTGGCTGCTAACCAAAAGGTCAGTGATTCGAATCCACCAGCTGTCCCTCAAAAGAAAGATGAGGTAATCTGCGTCTGTAAATGGGGGTCGCTATGAGTCAGAATTGACTAGACGGCGGTCAGTTTGGTTTTATCATTTTTTAAGGACTTTCTCTAAAACTTTGAATTCATTTTCTTTTTTCCTTTTTCTACCTTTCTTCCCTCTTCTCAACATGCTGCTCTACTCAAACAAAGGTTAACAGTATGGTATGTTTTTCTGTATGTTCTGTACATGTATTTTCTCCATGCTCAAGCAATGGTATACAACCTACATGCATGTGGAGGACTTATTTGTTTGGTCATGCGTGCTTGAGTAATGAAATACTGCTGCATAGTCTCACCAGCTGGATTTTCTCTATTGATGAAAATCACAGAGATAAAAATAAAATTATGCATCGTCTGCTGCCCAGAGAAAATTCTCTTTTAACCAAAATGTGGATCTTTCTATGCGTATACGTACTTATAAAATACAAGGCATATATATGAAAGTATATGTGGTTCGAACCCATTAGCAACTCCCTAGGAGAAAATACCTGGTGATCTGCTCCTGTGAAGATTATAGCCTGGGAAACCCTGTGGGGCAGTTAGTTCTACTCTGGCCTGTAGGGTCTCCATGGGTCAGAATCGACTGGATGGTACATAACAACAACATATATATGTGTACGCATACATATATCACTTTGGAAAACAGACTAGCACTTGTGCTGTGTGTGTGGAGGATAATGGGGGAGCAATTCCTGGATGCCCTGCCCCTGCTCACACATTGTGATTACAGATCAAGAAGCATTTCCAGTAAAGGCAAGTAGAGGCAAGTTTCTTGGGCTCTTTGTGCTCCTTGAGTCATTGGCAGGGTGGGTGGGGGTGTGGTGCGAGGGAGGCCCTAAGCAGAGAGCAGCAGGTCTCTGGGGGTCCTGCCTCCCTGGCCCCTCGTGACATACCGTACCCACAGTTTCCCCCTCTTTCAGCTCCCGACTTATTCTTTCCTTCTTTGGGGAAGTTGAGGGCCCACGGGAATTCTGGGTCTCATTTACCCAAGACAACTTAGCCCTGGGGGGATGGTTTCCTTGTTGCTGCCACTCCCCCTACTGGGAGCGTCAAGAGCGCAAGAATTACCCAACAGGTGGGCTGGCAAGTCTCCCTGGGGGTTGTGACATTCCCAGAGGAGAAAGGGAAGTACACCCACTCTCCAGGATGGGTCTTCAGCCAGACTGTGGCTGATGGTTTGAGGGATGTGTTCTGATGTGGGACCAACCCATTGCCATTGAGTCAATTCTAACTCATCGTGACTCCACGTATGCAAGAGTGAAACTGCGCTCCATAGTGTTTCAGTGGCTGGATTTTTAGAAAGATTGCTCGACCTTTCTTCTGAGGTGTCTCTGGGTGAACTCAAACAGCCAGCCGAGTGTGTTAACCATTTTGCACCTCCCAGGGACCCCCTGAAGTGGGGCAGTGGATAGGAACTCACACCCATCAAACACTGAGTGGCCAGATACTGCCGGCCCTTTACACACGTTGCCATTTAACCCTTGAAACAAACCCTCATGATGGTATTATCTCACGCCCATTTTATAGATGAGGAAACTGGCTTGTGCGAAGCCTCTGAAATAAAACCGGATGAGTATGACTGATTCCACCTGGTGTTCACCAGCTCCTGCTTCCTGAGCACCTCCCTCCACGTTCCCCCCACTGGTGCCTCCTTTAGTCTGTGCAGTGAACTTTCTCTTCCCAGAAATCACCTTTGGCTCTTTTCCTTCCCTCATCTCCATGTTCCATCTACCAGCAAGGCCTGTTGGCTCTGCCTCCAAAGCATCTCCTGAGCCTTCGCTGTCTCTCAATCGTCACCGCTACCACCCTCATCCAAAAACCAGGTGCCTTCGAGGTGATTCCAAGTCATTATGACCCCAGGAATGATGGGCTAGACCAGTGCTCCTGCTCCATAGGATTTCAGTGGCTTATTTTTCAAAAGCAGATCGCCAAGCCTTCCTTCCAAAGTGCCTCTGGATAGACCCAAACTTCCAACTTCTGGGAGAGCAGCCAAACATTTTAACTATTTGTCCCACCCAGGGATGCCACCCTAGGCCAAGACACCTTCGTTTCTCTCCTGAACTATTGCAGTTGCCTCTTAATTGGTCTCCCAGCTGCTTTATGGTTCATTTTCCACACCACAGCCAAAATGATCTTTTAAACAGATCATATCACTCCGCTACTTAAAAACTTCTTATGGAGCTCTGGTGGCGTAGTGCCTAAGGCATCTGACTGCTAACCAGAGGCTGGCAGTTCAAACCCACCAGCCACTCCTCGGAAGGAAGGTTGGGCAATCTACTTCCGTAGTGATACTGCCTGGGAAACCTGAGGAGGGGTTGCTATGAGTCTGATCTGACTCCACGGCAGTGAGTGAGTGAGTGTGAGTGATGGAGTCTCAGTAAACCTTCCACAAAACTCAAACTCCTTACTTTGACTTATAAAGCCCTATAGGATGTGGCCTCTGTTTGTCCATCAAGTCTCAGCTTCTGCCACTTCCCCCAGTCTCCTCACCCCAGCCACACTACCGTTCTCTGTTCCCCAAATGTAAGACCAGTTCCCACCTCAGGGACTTTGCACATGCTGTTCTTTCCATTGGGACTGCTTTTCCCGTGGCTCAGCTTCCCACAGCTGCTTCCATCTTGCCTTTCAGGGCTCCACTGAAAGATCACCTCCTCTGAGAGGTTCTCTCTGATCAACCAAAAAAGCAAACCCACTGCCACTGAGTTGATTCCAACTCCTATCGACCCTATAGAACAGAGTAGAACTGCCCCATAGGGTTTCCAAGACTGTACCTCTCCACAGAAGCAGACTGCCATGTCTTTATAGAAGCAGACTGGCATGTCTTTCTCCCACAGAGTGGCTGGTGGGTTAAAACCAGTGATCTTTTTGACTAGCAGCTGAATGCTTTAACTACTGTGACACCGAAGCTCCTTACCTGACCCAAAGGAGCCGCTTGGTCATCTGCTATCACATCGTCCAGTTTTAATGATCTGCATACACTTGCCACTACTGCTGTGAGATATTTTCTTATTTCTTCACTCATTCCTTTATTCATTCATTCCCTGTGTTCTCCTGCCAGAATCTATCCCCAATGACTCAAACAGTGCCTGGCATATAGTGAATGCTCAGTAAGTATTTGATGAGTGATTTGTGAATTAATGAATGACATTTTTCTCTAATTAATTCAACCAACATTATCATCTGTTATGGCCAGATGCGGAGCTAAAGTCTCAGTAAAGATGAACAAGATATGTCAGTCTTCCAGAAGTGTTTGATTTATGATGTCTGGGCTTTGATTTAAAATAATCTGGAAACAAAAAAAGTGTAGGAATAGATGAAACAAGCCAAAGTTAGTGATTGCTGAGGCAGCATGATATTTTTAAAAAGGGAGATTTATTATACTATTCTCTGGATTTCTGTGCATTGCTGAAAATGTCCATAATAAAAAAAAATTAGTAGCTTATGACCAAGATGGGAAGAAACCAAAACCCACTGCCATCAAGTCAATTCCCACTCATAGTGACCCCCCTGGGTTTGCAAGGCAGTAAGTCATTACCCCTTCTTCCTTCTGTGGAGTGGCTGGTAGGTTTGAACTGCCAGCTTTCTGGTTAGCAGTCAAATGCCTTAGGTACTGAACCACCAGCGCTCATTTTAGATGGGGGTAAGTAAACATAAATAACCGCTTTGCGAACTGCTGAGAGTGCTTAAATGAGGGCTCTTGAGGGTGAATACATACATTTTTATCGGGTTGCCTAAGGCACTTGACTGCTAACCAGAAGGCTGGCGGTTCAAACCTACCAGCCACTCCTCGGAAGGAAGGTTGGGCATTCCTACTTCTGTAGTGATACTGCCTCGGAAACCCAAGGAGGGGTCGCTATGAGTCGGGGCCCTCAGTGGCACAAATGATTTGTGCTCAATTTGTAATCTGACAGGAGCCCTGGTAGTGCAGTGGTCAAGCGCTCAGCTGATAACCAAGAGGTTGGCAGTTCAAACCCACCAGCAACTCCGCAGGAGAAAGATGTGGCCATCTGCTTTCGTAAGGATACAGCCTTGGAAACCCTATGAGGCAATTCTGCTCCATCCTGTAGGGTCGTTATGAGTCAGAATCAACATGACAGCAACAAGTTTTTTTTTTAAATGCATTGTATTGAAATATAATTTATGTACAGTGAAATACTAAAGTGACGTGGGTCAATGCATTTTTTTTTTTCTTTTGAAGTGTTCCCTCCTCTCTCCTCCCACCCCTGGCCACCAACAAAGAAAGTTTCCCTCTACATATAAACCTTTCCTTGAGCCTCCATAACAACGAACTAATACTATATTTGTCCTTCTGTGACTGACTTATTTCACTCAGCATAATGTCCTCCCAGTTCATCCATATTATGCGGTGTTTTGCAGACTCTACGTTGTTCTCTAGTGCTGCATAGCATTCCAGTGTGTATGTACCATAGTTTGGTCATCCACTCTTCTGCTGATGGGCACGTAGGTTGTTTCCATCAACAAGTTTTTTTCATATTAACTTAAAAGTTGGCACTTTGAGCTCTCCAGCAGCACTGTGGAAGAAAGGCCAGGCATTCTGCTTCCGTAAAGATTATAGCCAAGGAAACCCATAGAGCAGTTCCACTCGGTAACACATGGGAACACCGTGAGTTGGAATTGACTCAGCAATGGGTTTGATTGAGGTTATTTTTTATCATCTATCTAGTGTGCGCCAGGCATTGTGTTACACGCTAGGAATATAATTACAAGGGAGGCACACACACACAGGCCCTGTTTTCATGGACATATATGGTCCAGCAGAGCTTATAGACATAGGGATGTTTAGCTGAAGAAAAGAGCAAGTAGAGGGTACTTGTGGAGAACAGAGAGCACACTTGGTTCAGAGGTTCAGGGAAGTAAGGAGGTGAAGGGCAAGCAGGGCCAGCCCTGAAGAGGGAACAGCATGAACAAAGGCTCTGTGGTATGGAAGAGCACAGCACAGCTCAGGAGCCCAGAGGAGGCCAGTGTCTTAGGGCAGACAGAACAAGGGAAGTGGAGAGAGACAAGGCTGGATCATTGGGTGGGGGGTAGACTCCACGAGGATATAAAGATTTTTAAACATTTCAGGGCAGTGGTGGTTCAAGAGTAGAATTCTCACCTTCCGTGCAACCAGGGTTCAAGTCCCAGCCAGTATACTTCATGGGCAACTACCACCCATCAACCAGTGGAGGCTTGCATATGGCCATGAAGCTTCCGCAGGGCTTCCACACTAAGACTAGGAAGAAAGGCCTGGTGATCTAGGTCTGAAAATCAGCCAGTGAAAACCCTCTGGATCCTAATGGTCCAACCCTGTTGTGTGTTGTTGTTGTTGTTATGTGCCGTCAAGTCAAACCCGACTCATAGCGACCCCTCCTTGGGTTTCCGAGGCAGTATCACTACAGAAGTAGGATTGCCCAACCTTCCTTCCGAGGA
>NW_006921666.1:6809936-6819782 GCF_000298275.1 Orycteropus afer afer | reverse complement strand
GCCCAACCTTCCTTCCGGGGAGTGGCTGGTGGGTTTGAACTGCCAGCCTTCTGGTTAGCTGTCAGATGCCTTAGGCACTATGCCACCAGAGCTCAGGGAAGCTGAGTAGGAGATTATTATTTATGTAAGAGGAGAAGTGGACTTTAAGATTCTGCGACTTATTGAGCACATATTATGGGCCAAGCATTGTGCTAAAAGCTGGAGATGCCCAGAGGAGTATGGAGATGCCTCTTTACTGCCCCAAGGAGCTCATAGATGATGAAAAGACAATGACACTATGGTGTGATGTGAAAGGGACATGAAAGACTGTCATGAGAAGGAGCCACTGAACTGGGCCTGAAGTGCAAGCCAGTGGTCAGAAAAAGCTTTCTGCAAATGGCATCATGCCTTCCTGAGCCTTTCTTGAGGGATAAGTTACCAGGGAAAGGGTGGGAAAGCAACATCTCAGGCAGCTGTGGTAATGTCAGAAAAGCAAGGAGATGTGAGTGCCAAATGGCTCAGGGGCTTGGGCTGAGGGTGGGACAGCCAGTGCTCAGTCCAGACAGAAGACCAGAGAAGTAAACAGAAGACAGACCATGAAGGGCTTTGCATGTCAAACTAGTTTGTTTCTTCCATTGAGGCAATGGACCTTCCTCTAAGCTTCTAAATTAATAGCCCCAACTTTTTCCCTTTGTTCAATAGCCCTGGGCATTGGTGGTAGCTCCTACCCCCAGAGGCTACCTCATGATACCTTTGTGTTCCCTTTGTCTTTTCAGTCTAGACCAAGTGAGTCAATTCTTTATCTTAAAATGTCTGTTAATTGTTAAGGATGGGGAAAAAAATCTGTTAAAATAGCAAATGTGATTTTAGTTTCCTGCCCAGACCCTGACTGACAGAAAGAGTTGAGGGAATTTAAGTAAGAGGATGGGCATAGTCCGATTTATGTTCTAGAAAGATCTCTCGTGGGGGATTATGGAGAATGAGGACTAGAGGCAACAGTTGCATATTTAGTTGCAGCATTACAGGGGAGATAGGATGATAGCCTACAAAAGTTGAAAGTGGAATGGTGATGGAAAGGAAGGAATATAATCAAGAATTGACGGAAGATGGAAATCAGTTAGTTAGTACAGCGTTCTGCGTGATGTGCCATTTACTGAGGCACAGAATATAGACAACGTAGGTGGGTGTTGGGGAGAACTGTTCTCTTTTGTACACACTGAATGTGAGGGGCTCCAGCAGCACCAGGCAGAATTGTTCTGGAGGAAGTTGTGTATACAGATTTGTGATCAGAAGAGGAGTCTGGGCTGGACAGATGGGTTAGGAGATAACCAGCATATGGTTATGGTTGGGGTTCGGGATGAGATCATCCAGGAAGCATGTGGAGGTTGATGAGTGCAGAGGACTGAGGGCAACCCCTCCGTGGAACTCCAACCCTTAGGAGATAGGCTGAGGAAAAGAAACCCACAGAGAACCCTGAGGAGAAGCCAAACCAAGAGAAACCAAACCTATTGACATTGCATCAAGTTCAACTCATACCCACCCTATAGGACAGAGCAGAACTGCTTCATAGGGTTTCCAAGGCTATAAATCTTTACAGAAGCAGACGACCACATCTCTCTCCCATGGAGTGGCTGGTGGGTTCCAGCTGTCGACCTTTCAGTTGGCAGCTGGGCGCTTTAACCACTTTGCCACCAGGAGAAGCCAGGGAACCATAAAAATGACTGGAGGGAGCACTAGAAGGGCACTCATAGAAGAGATGAAGCCCAGGCACACTATGGAGGTAGACTTGCCAAGAAGGTAGACATATGCATTTTAAAAGTAATTCCTTCCCATAAGTCTGGAATATTAAGCAGAGAGACTTTCACATTGCCCTGGTGCCACCAAGCTACCTGGCCCAACCCTTCAACATTGTCCAAGTGCGTCAGGAGAAGCCACCTAGCAGGAAGGAGCCAGGTGGGGCAGAGAGCAGCCGATTTGACAGTTAATAACTGTTGATAAGGCCAGATATGTGGCAATATCAAATGATCAAGAACCAGCGTCATCTCAAGGCAACATAGTTAAGTGGGGAGACAAGGAAGGGGTGGTGGAGTGTCCCAGACAGCTGGGAGGGGAAGTGGGAAGGAGCTCAGATTTATGGAGCTGCTGGGGCTGTACTAGGCTTCTATCTCAATTAACCCTCCCAACAGCCACACCCTTTTCAAAGATAAGGAAACTGAGGCTCAGAAAGGTTGAATAATGTGCCCAAGGTCACATAATGACTTAGAATTTGGACCCAGAATGCCAAAACCTATGCTATCCCAAGACAGCCCTTGGACTATAAATCTATTTCCCTGGTGACCTAAAAGTTGTTTAATTTGGGGGCACTGGTACAAATCTTCCCATTGAAGCTTGATTTGAGTGATGGCTCAGTGCCCAATCGGCAGCCCAAGGTAGATGTTCCTCTTGAGTGGTTTATTGTTGGCACTGGCTTCCAAACCAGACTTCCTGTTTCATCATTTACACCTATTGTCTCATTGCTCGTCTCTTGCCAAATGCCTGACTTGCCACTCCCAGTATAAGGGTGAGGTAGCTGGGAACAGTATGTAATGAGTAGTCTGTCAGCCTTACTTACCTTCCAGGGACCTAAGACCTATTGAGCAACCAGTCACTCTGGGAGCAGACCAATTTCTACCCAGTTTTTGAGACCCTAATAGACCCTCTTTGAACCTGATTAGAAGTCAAATAATGGTAATAGCCAAAGGGCACTGGGGGGTTTTCTGTGCACCAAACCCTGAGCTGTGTGCCTTACACGCAGCTTTTACATAATCCATATGACAACCTCATGAGGTAGTGCTAATTACCGTGCACATTTTATACTCAAGGGAACAGGCTTGAGAGGAGAAAGGTGTCTACACCCAGTAAGCCCCAGGAATGTCTGAAGCAAAGGCACAGAGAGGTATCTGCAAGTCACCCTCACTTCCTCTTCTGTCCCTGCCCCCAAGGCCCTGGGCTAAGATGCCCTAATACATGAAAGTCCTTCTTCCTTTTTCTAAAGCCAAAAGAAAGTGTGGTTAAGGTTGACAAATGGTGGGAAAGGAAATGTGTGCCTTGGGTGTACCCAGAGTCCCATACAGAGAGAAGGAAAAGGCTCCTTCCCCTGTTATTGATATCTGATATCATCATTGGAGACTATAAAGAAGGAGTGTACATGTATGTGCATACACATGCACATGTATATGGGGGAGGGGTATGAATTAGGCAAATCAACATCATAGAACTGTCTGCTATTTTGAGGATCACATGTGACTACAGTGACCAAAAGTCAAGACATCGGACTGACCAGTGCAATTGTCCTTGAGGGAACACCACAACAATGAAACTGATGCCATCCCTTTGAGGCACAGAGGCTGCTGGCAAACAGTTCTGTGGGGATACTCTGGCATGCTTCTGGGGATGTCCCAGAGGCCCCTGGGAGAGAAAATATTTTGCCAAGAGTTGAGGCCTGGATACGTAAGCATAGACTTGACAGCTGCCCAGAGCCCATTAAGGGTTAGCTTTATTATGTGTAATTTTAAAGATGCTGTCATGGAAGATCTGATATTCCCAGAACATTCGAGAGAAACTTTATACCCTAAAGCCAGAGGGGGGAAATCTTAAACAATAGCTTGTTTTAAGAGCTATTATGGAATGCATTACTTTAATAACTGAATCTATTTATGTTGTTGTTGTTGTTATGTGCCGTCGAGTCAGCCCTGACTCATAGCGACCCCTCCTTGGGTTTCCGAGGCAGTATCACTACGGAAGTAGGATTGCCCAACCTTCCTTCCGAGGAGTGGCTGGTAAGTTTGAACCGCCAGCCTTCTGGTTAGCAGTCAAGTGCTTTAGCCACTATGCTACCAGAGCTCCTGAATCTATTTATATACATACAAAATGTTATGGAGGATTGAGCCAGCCTGTACACACATGAGGTTAAAAAGTTTATCTCTGCTTAAAATATCCATCTAGTGGAGATAGAAATTATTTTTGGTTTTGCACATTCATTCAACAAACATGAGTTACTTTCCACCTACTTGCTTCCAGATACTCAGTGTCAGATCCAAAGAAGATGGAGAGTTGGTATTTGAACACAAAGATTACGGAGATAAGTGGGGCAAGAGATGCACAGTGGGTAACTGGTATGGCGGGAGGAGGGGTATAATACTGGTGCAATACGCTATGGAGCCCAAGGATGATTAATTTTTGGGAGAGGGGTGGTATTTTCTATTGCTGCATAACAAATCACCATAAAATCAGTGCCTTAAGAAAACCAAACCTTTATTATCTCATAGTTCCCATGTGTTAGGAATCCTGGGCATGGCTTAGCTAGGTTCTCTGCTCAAGGCCATAATCAAGGTGCTGACTGGATGTTCCTTCTGAAACTCCTTTCTGGGTCCTCTTCTGAGCTCACGTGGCTGCTGGCAGAATTTTGTTGTCTGCATCTATATGGTTGAAGTTCCTGTGTGCTAGCTGTCAGCCAGGAGTCACTCTCAGCAACTCAAGGTTGCTGCCCTCAAGGTCTTCCCACGTGCCCCAATCCCAGGCTTTCGCACAATGTGGAGCTTGCTTCTTCAAGGCCAGAAGAGGACTTCTCTGACCTCAGAGTGTCCTAATCCTTCTTTGGTGTTGGTGAACAATATTGACTATACCATGACTGCCAGAAGAATGAAAAAAATCTACATTGGAGGGAATACACCTAGAATGCTCCTTAGAAGCGGGAATGGTGAGACTTCGTGTCTCATACTTTGGAGACATTATCAGGAGGAAGGAAATCATGCTTGGGAAAGTAGAGAGAAAAAAAGAGGAAGACCCTCAATGACATGGATTGACACAGTGGCTGCAACAATGGGCTCAAACACAACAACGATTGTAAGGATGGCACGGCACTGGGCAGTGTTTTGTTTTGTTGTACCTAGGGTTGGAACTGACTCTATGATACCTAACAACAACAGCAACAAACATGGAGATCTACTTCCAGAAATTCAGACATTGAGAACTCTATGGAACCCATTTCTGCTCTGATACACATGGGGTTGCTGTGAGTTGAAATGAACTTGACTGCAACTGGTAGGAAAAGAAGTCAAAGGTGTTACTCACTCTACATAATAAAGAGGAGTTGGGAGAAGGAGGGAAATATCTACAAAGGCTGGGTGTCTGGAAGTTTTAGGAGGCACAGAGCAGCTATAAGGTATAGAACAGAGGGAAGAGGGAAGGTTCAGAAGCGTGAGCATGCTTACTGATCAGATCCTCTTTATTGCTCTTCTCTGTATTTAAATAAAAATGGGAATTAATTTTTAGATTAGTTTTTAATCAGTTTGGAGTATTTCTTGTGTGTATCTTTCTTTTTCTTTTTTTTTTCATTTGTTTTGTTTTTTTGCAGATGATGCTGTGCATATCCTTGGCACTGGAAGCTCCAGGATTTATTCATGTTATCTTGGAAGGAAAAGGACCTGATAAGTCACTAATGCTTTCATGTGAAATAGCTTAACATGTTATTGCCCTTTGAGGTGTTTACTTGAAAGAGACCTCCAAGGACAGAAACCCCCAAAATTAATATATTACAGAATACCAGAGGTCATGGTATAGGATGATGGCTCTTTCCTCAACAAAAAAAAAGGAGGGAAAAAAATAAAACCAAACACAACCCTATCTTACTCTGTCTAATCTGTACTATTCAGGTAATTTCTCTGGTGTCTGGTTCCAGGGGTCAGCCATGCTTCCTCCCTTGGAATTTATATCTGGTGCCTGGTGATCAAGATGACAAAACTTTAACTACTTTATTTAAAAAAAAAAAAAATCATTTTGCTCTGGTTTCCCTCAGAGAAAAACAGAGCAAATCGACTAGCTGCCTCAGCTGGACAGCATTTCTGTCCATCATGTCTGTGAGCAGTGTTCATGGTTTCCAGACCAAGTCAAGGCCTGAGGTCTGCAGAACAGACAGGCAAACATGCCCAGCCTTGTCTTCCTTCTTGACTTCATGGCACAACCTTTGTCTTTCCTGATTGTGCGTGTTCAGTTCAACTGAAATAAAGTTGGGAGAAACATGGTAGTTTTTTCATTTTCCTTTCTTGTTGCTTTTTGCTTGTTTGTTTTTCAAACTAAGAATTTAAAGATACGTCACAGCTATCCCTGACCCCATGCAGGCTCAGAGAGAGGCATTATGAAGGGTGCTGAAGAGGAACTGTGAAGTCAAACGGGGCTGGCGGGAGGACTGACTTCCCCCTGAAGAGCCTCGGAACATATGTGTCAAAGCCCCATACAGCCAGGCTTCTCATCCCTAGCTCTCTGGCCATTCATTCGCTTGCAACGTTATCTCAGAGCAGGGCTCCATCTGGTACACACACGTATACCGTGTACACACACACAGCTCTGTCTGGTGGCAGATTGGGTCTGAAAAATTTGGCCGCCTGTGTGGCCGATGGCAGAGTGTTGAGCCTGTTCTCACTGTCTCCCTGGAGTCCCTCTGCAGACGCAGGTGCGCGTCAGTGCCTGCTCTAATTTTATCCCTGGCTGATGGAGGAGACTGGCTGAGCAGCAGGGAAGCTGCTATTTTGGGTCTCTCCATGGCTCTGGGTTATATAAAGCCTATTGCCGTGACCTGCATTGCTTTGTGGCTGTGCCTCACTCTCTTGCGTGTTCTGTCACAATATGTCATCAGTTCAGACATCCACATCCACACCCCCGGTGTCTTGGGGAATAAGAAAGGAGGTGTGTGCTGGAGGAGTGTGTGTGTGTGTGTGTGCACGCGCCAACGTACAGAGGGAGGAGGCCTGCATATACTATTGAGAGTGTGTGGATTGTACATGAAGGAGGTTTGTTTTTGAAGGAAATGGAAAGATTTTTCTGATGGAAGAATCTGGAGTATATGTCCTTTGGGCTTTAGGACAGAATGTGTTTGTGAGATGATGTTGTGGGTCTGCTGTTGGCATGGCAATAAGAGTAACTTCTATTTCAGTAACTCTTTTCATTCTGATGGAATCCAAGGGTTTTTTAAATTATATACAAATGGCTCTGTACTGAACGGCAGGAATTTTTTGTGTGTGGAATTAGGGTGCAGCAGTTAGAGGAATAAATATGATAGCTTGAATATAGAAATAGATTAGTGGCAGAAGATGGCATGTCCTACGTCACTGGGGACAAATCTTGCCTGAAAATTTCCCCTTTCAGATCCCAAAACCCTCCTGCTGCTGATATGATTTCTATTATGTTATAAAGATACGTGCTTGCTAGATTAGCCATGTGTGATAGCAAATTCATCTTTGTATCTCCCAGTGTTGGAGTCTTAATATTTTTATTTATAGGAATTTTGATAAATGAACATACAACAGAGTCTTGGTTGTTATTCTACGTATTTGAAACAGCCAAACCAAAAACATCAAACTCACTGCCATCGAGTCGAATTCAACTCTTAGCAACCCCCATTGGCTTTCCAAGGCTGTAAATCTTTATGGAAGCAGACTCATCTTTCTTCCACGGAGCAGCTGATGGGTTCAAATCACTAACCCTTTGGTTAGCAGCCAAATGCCTTAACCGACACCACCAGAGCTCCTTTTGAAACAGCCGGGTTTCTCAAAATACATATTATTCACACAGAGCAAGCCTGACCTAACTCCGTGAGCTTATTAAACAGGTATTTGTCCAGTCCCACAACACCAGCTGGGGAAAGGAGAAGCTCCATACCTGGAGAGCTACGTGATTCCCATATATAAAGTCCAGGGTACATTCTGGCTGACACGGTGAAGCCCATAAGTTATTACCCAGGGGAATGAAGACTTGGCATGTACTGTGTCTCGGCTTCCAGAGCCTGACAGGATGTGAGGCCTGAGGCTGGTGCTCATGTTGCTGATTTGGGTTTCCCGGCACTGGCAGCTACCACAGCAGTCGGGGTTCCCATAACTAGTAACTTGGCCAAAGCATTATTTCTTAGCTGCTCTTTGAAAGGTGGCTGAAGACCCTCCTCTCACTGCCCAAAGCACTTCTAAGAATTTCTGAGAAAAACGTGGGAGCTTTCCATTGAGAAAACAGGGAGAATCTGACCACCTGAGACGCAGGTGAAGGGAGTGGTACAGTAGAGCATTCCAGAGAAGGGAGCTGCTGGAGGGAGAAGGACGGGGAAAGGACCAGAATCAGGGACAGGGCTCTAGGGGCCGGTTGGGGAAGTGAAACCAGGAATGGAGAAGGTATAGATGAATCACTGTACGTACTTTAGTAATTAGTGAGAATCTCACTACACAGGCCTCTCCCCTCCACTGCTGGCTGGGGGCAGGTGTTCACCACCCCAGCTTCTCTGTGGTCTTCTGGCCACCCTCCAAACCCCTGTACACTCTGCCATTAGAGTGACTTTCTAACACAAAAACCTGCTCATCCCATTGTGTGACCTCCTGTCTTCAATGGCTCTTCATTTTCCCTCTGGAGAAAATCCAAGTGCTTTGGCAAGGGGCTGCTTTGCTCTCTGGCTTCGCTTGCCTACCTACCCTCTCCACCCTCCATACTGTAGCACATTCCTCTCCATGACACCTTAAAGCTGTGGCAAATCACTTATTCTTCCCTCAATGTGCCACAAACTCTCTTGTCCTCCATGCATTAGCATGGACTGTTCCATCTGCCTGGAATGCCCTTCCTGTTATTTAGTTATTTCCTGAAAAATTCCTACTTTGCCTCTAGGCCTCAACTCAAGCATCAGCTTCCTCAGGATGCTATGCTAACTCCACACCTGAATTAGGCCCCTCTCTCCTAGTCTCTTTGCTCATCTCTGCCATAGAGATTGATCAAACACTGCTCAGCCTGCTCAACACATGTCCCTTGAATGAAGGACAGCATTTGGGCAGGAGTCACATTCCAAATCTAAAGATTCCTCAAGTATCATGAGGAATGGGGTCTGTAGGACATGTGCATGAAGTTGAGGAGGAAAGGCCAGGTCCTGGGAAATACGACCATGGACAGATAAAACCAGTGAATCTGAAACCGTCTGTCTTTCAAGCCTGAAACTGAGGGGCACAGAGTAGACCTGCTCTGTCTCACTGCTGTGTCATGCAGGTAGGACAGTTGAGCCAGGCACGTTATGCCCACGCCACCTCAGTGATCAGCCATCGTGGATTAACGTCTTTCCCACAGTCTACAGCACTCCACTTCCAGATGCGCCTGTGGGGGTGGGGTACAGGACTTGCATGTGAACTGCAGTGTCCTTCCTAGAGAGTCCTTGTGTGGTGCAAACGGTTAATGTGCTCAGCTGCTAACTGGAAGGTTAGGGGTTCAGGTCCACCCAGAAGTGCCTCAGATCTACTTTTAAAAAATCAGTATTGAAAACTCCACAGAGCCCAGTTCTACCCTGATGCACATGGAGTCGCCATGAATCAGAGTTGACTCAAAGGCAACTGGTAACTGGTGTCCTTCCCAGAGGAAGATAGATTTCCTCTCTGGAGGTGGAGGGCACGCCCTTCCCCTGCCCCGACGGGGAGCTAAGTCAGCTGTGGTTCCACTACAACAATGACAAGCTCAGGGCTCCGTCAAGAAAACCCACTGGGCTGGATGTCCCCTCTGCCTATGCCACACTCTGGAGATACCTGTGAGAGGCTGGCCTCGGGGACCTGGACACAGGAGAGAATCTAGCATGCTGGCCATCTAACACTTGACCAAATTAGATTCTGTCACTTTGGGCCAGGGAACTTAGCTTAGCAATTCGAGTGGTGGGTGACAGTATTTTTTTTTTTTTATTATTTGAGTAGATTTACAGAGCAAATTCACTTTCCATACAGCAGTTCACATTTACTTTGTCTCATGTCATTGACCACAGTTTACCACAATGCAACAGCTCCCCTCCCACTTCCTCCCCATAGTTACCTCTTCCCAGTG
>NW_006921666.1:6799209-6806996 GCF_000298275.1 Orycteropus afer afer | reverse complement strand
AAAAAAAAAAAAAAGATTTATTGCCTCGGAAACACAAATGGGGTCGATATGAGTCAGAATCAACTCGATGGCAATGAGTTAGGTTTTTTTTGGGTATACATATATAATTATCTATCTAGCTAGCTATACATTTTATTTGATGTATATATCAAATGGATAAAATGAAGCTCTGGTGGCATAGTGCCTAAGACATTTGACTGCCCAAAGCATTTGACTGCTAATGGAAAGGCTAGCAGTTCAAACTCACCAGCTACTCCGTGGAAGGAAGACTGGGCAATCTACTTCCGTAAAGATTCACCGCCTTGGAAACCCAGAAGGGGGTCGCTATAAGTCGGAATTGACTCAATAGTAGTGAGGTGTTTTTTTTTTTTAATATATAAAATAGCTGCTGTTGTCGGCTGCCTGACTCACAAAGAGCCCACGTAATGCAGAGTAGAACTCGCTCCTCGGGGCTGGGTTGGCTATAATTTTTATAGAAGCAGATCCCCAGGCCTTTCTTCTACAATTGCCACTGGATGGGTTTGAACTGCTAACCTTTAGATTAGTCCTCAAGCACAAACTGCACCACTCAGACACCTTTAACTACTGTTATTATTACGGTCTGTTTGTGAGGGTGCCTTGCAGCTGTTCCACCTGAACAGTGGAGAGAGATGTGTGGCCTTCAGCGTCCTCATAAAATAGCTGATCATAACAATTCATGTGCTTTAATATTCACGCTGTCATTGGGCTTTATTAAAGTTTGTCTTTATTGCTGTAAGTTGCCCTCAAGTTGGCTCAGGCGCGTGTTGACTTTAAGCATTACAGAACAGAACAGTGCCAGGCCTGCACCATCTTCAGGATCTTCGGTATGTTTGAGTCCATTGCTGCGGCTGTGGTGTAGTGAATGCCTTCTAACCTAGGGGGCTCATTATCCAGCTCTATATTTGGACAGTGGGAGCTCTGGTAGCATAGTGCCTAAGACACTTGACTGCTAACCAGAAGGCTGGTGGTTCAAACCCACCAGCCACTCCTCGGAAGGAAGGTTGGGCAATCTACTTCCGTAAGTGATATTGCCTCAGAAACCCAAGGAGGGGTCGCTATGAGTCAGGTCTGACTCAACAGCATAACAACAACAACAACAACGTATTTGGAAAGTATTCTGTTGTGATCCATAAAGTTTTCATTGGCTAATTTTTGAAAGTGGATTGTCTGACCTATCTCCCTAGTCTGTCTTATTCTGGATGTTTTGCTGAAACCTGTCCACTATCGGTGACCCTGCTGGTGTTCGGAACATCGGTGGCTTAACTTCCAGCATTCTAGCAACATGCAAGCCACCACAGTATGATAAACTCACAGATGGGTGGTGGTTATTAATGAAGGGCCTAACCTTTTCTATACTTTCAAGGTATTACCGCCCAAAACATTTGCATTTTATACTCGGTTGGAAGCTGCCTACTGATCTTCCAAAGACAAACCTGTGTGTGTTTGTGCACATGGGCGTGTGCTCCCAAGTCCTTTGTCCCCAGTTCTAAGAGCTGCCCCATGATAATACAATAACAATGATATTAACCCAGAACAAAGCAGCTCTAGGGCAGGTGGGAACGGACCTGGTATTTTCTGGGAAGCTTTCATAATTTTAAACACTACCTTTTTTAGGGTCATGAATCTCGACAGACACCCTGCAGGAGAGAGCCTGGTGAGTGGGAACCTGGGAGAAGAGACAGGAAGGGCGGATGGCTGTTTGCGTGCTCGGTTTTAGAACAGCTGCGGTGGTCAGAGTAGCTGCCCCTGAATGAGAGGAGAGGGAGAGAAGATCTCACAGCTGAGGATGGGACGGAGAGAGGACCTGGTATACCCAGTGGGTGGGTATTAAGGGGATTATGTGTATTAGGCAGTATTACCATCACCCAGAAAGGCATGCACTTTAACTGCCAAGAAGCTAATAATGAATTGGGACACCTTCCAGGGATGAGGACAAGTCAAAACAGTAAATTCTGTGCTCAACATGTACAATATTTCAAAATCAGTAGCACATTTGGGTTTATGGGGCATGATGAAGGAGAAATTGTAGACCTCATTTTGTCATTTATTTTGGTCTTTTTTTAAAAGTCACATATCAAGGCTCTCTATATTAAAGGTACCAGCTAATATTTATTGAATGCAAACCAAATGCTTCTTGCTCTTCTAAATGTTCTATATCCATTGTTTCAGATGATCCTTACAGCTCTATAAAATAGGTAATCTTAATCTCCCCATTTTACATATGGGAAAACGAAGCCATAGAGAGTCTGAGTAACATGCCGAATGTCACACAGCTAGTGAATGGCAGAGCTAAGATCTGAACCTAGGTGGTCTGGCTCCAGGTCCCAAATCTGTAGCCACTATTCTGTACCATCTTTGTGGCAGGTCACTTGCCCTTTAAAACTCTCTGTTGATGATATACAAGGTGTGTTTTTCACCTCGATGAATAAGAATGTGAGAAACTGTGTGGAAATCCTGTATGGACGTCAGAATGACGTCATTATTAATAAATGCTTATGAATCTAGGTCAGTCTTATCACCTTTAGGGCTTAGCAACAACAGAAGACAGACTGAGTCTCATTTCTAGATGTTCTGCCCCAAAGGATCCAACAAGTAGCTTCTTTATGCATTAATTCAGTAAATGTTTATTGAGTACTTACTGTGTTCCAGGCATGACAGGCACCCTGTACTAGGCTCTGAAGATCAAATAGGAGCTAAGGCACAATCCTTGCCCTCAAGGAGTAGGCAATACATGGACACCTAGCAACCAATGACCAGTGGGTTAAAAGCTCAACAGTATCCTAAAGAATGATAACCACTTGTTGCCCACTTGGTACCTGCTTCAATTGCATGGGTTGTTATTGTTTTCTGGAGGCCTTAGGGGGAGGTCCACCATGAGCTGAAGGGCCTACCATCCCTGAAAGGCACTCATGTCCAGAAATGTTTTCAGACAGTCTGCCAAGAGCAAAAACTTCTTATCAGAGATGTGACATGGAGTAATGTCAAAGATGATGGTCAATTAAGTAGAGACAGACAACTGTAGAATAGAATGCATGACATGACCCCTTTGTGGTTTAAATAATAAAGATGGTTAAACACTTAGCTGTAGGCTAGGAATATGGGCCCTGGAGTCAGATTATTTGGATTTTATTAGCTTTGAATTTAATGTTTCTATGCCTCACATTCTTTCCCTGTAAAAACAGACAATCATCATAGGATGTGGTGAGGACTAAATGAGACAGTACATGTAAAGTGCTTAGAATGGTGGCTGGCACACAAGAAGCCCTTTGTGAATGCTACTGATGATTTTTATCACTATTGTGAGTAGTCATAGTCACCTCTGGAAGGTAGCTTGAAGGGAGCAGGAGGGAAGGACTTTACCTGTTTATGTGCTTTACTTCTTGGTTATTGGATTTTTAAAAAACAATAATGACGTATTACTTTTGTAATTAAAAAATATTTAGTCAGGGTCTCTTTTGGCTTTCCCAAGACACTTGGTGAAATGGGAGCTACATAAAAGGAGTACATATACCTCCTATCCTGCCACTCTTGTGTCTGTTTCCAAGGGAAAAGTTGATTTAAGGGAGAACTAAAAAGGCTCAGGGCTCGTGACTAGGGGGAGCTGCTCATGGAACTTGAAAGTCCAGTAGCTTGCTTTAGGCAAGGCTTCATCCAGGGGCTCTAGGACCCAGTCCATCTCTCAGCTGTGCTCTTCTCCATACTGGCTTTATTCTCAGACTCCTCAGGTTAACATGGTGACTAGACCTGAGTTGTAGGTCTATACGCTCACAAACTCAAGTCCAGGGGAAAATAGCACATACTTCTCTCTCAGCAATTCCAGCAAAGTTCTCTTAGTGTTTCACAGGCTGTGACTGGGGTTATGTGCCCACCTCTCTATACCAATCAATCTAGTAGGGGAACTGAAGTGTGCTCTGATTGGCCAGGACTTTGTTACCTGCCCACCTACAGCATGAGAGGTAGAGTCAACTCCAGTCAAAGCACAGGGATTGAGAGAAGGGGAGGTGATTTCCAGGAGGAAAATGGGAGTCCAGTTGCCAAATGAAGGATGAATGAATGCTGGGTGGCAAAACAAGAGGTCCACCACATTGACCAAGAAAACGTCCAGTTCAGAAGACATTCTGATGGTGCCATAACTTTTCAATTGATGTATTCTACCAAAGCTTCCATATAGACACCTCTCACATCTAGACTTATCCTGGGGTGAGCAAAGAATACAAACTTTCCTTAGCTTAGGGCAAGGGCAGATTATGAATAATGTCTATATCTGGAGAAGCCAGGATGAGTGACATTTTTTGGAATCAGGAGACTTATCATGCAGGGAAAAGTAGGTAATATTGAAGTTAGAGTGTATAGAAGAGGACCAGTCTTGAGGTATCAGAAACCTATACCCGACTCCTTGACAACGGCAGGCTTGTGGCTGTCTTTCAAATACATAAAACAAGCAAAGAGATGGAAACAACCTAAATGCCCATCAACAGATGAGTGGATAACCAAATTATGGTACATGCACACAGTGGAATACTGTGTTACATTAAAGAACAATGACGGATACACGAATCATCTCACAACATGGATGAGCCTGGAGGACATTATTCTGAGTGAAATAAGTCAGTCGCAGAAGGACAAGTACCGGATGAGCCCATTACTGTAAAAAGACAAAGAAGGAGTTGCTTGCAAAAAGGGATTCATGTTGTAGGTTACTGGGGTGGGGAGGGAATGGGAGGGATTAATTTCGGGCTAGTTGGGGCCCACATGCTGACATGGGTAAGGGGAGGGATATAAGGAAAGAGTCTGAGATCACCATGGTAATATTAGGAAAAGGGAGCACACCAAATTGTGCACATAGGAGACAGACGACAGATGCTAATACCAACCAGTATGCCCACAATACTGCATTACCAGTAACACCAAACAGCAGGCTACAGATAAACACATAAACACCTGAGAGGACCAGAGGGGAGTCAGTGAACAGGAGTATACTCTAGACCAAGAGTAGATTCAGCACAGGCTAATCTTGCACAGATACCAGTGATGTAAAATACCTGCAATCCTTACAGAAACAATAGAAGGCAGACAGAGCAATCCCTCACAGATACCCAGACACTATGGGAGAGAGATCCAATGGATCTACCATCTCAGTACCATAGTACTGGGAGACATTGGACTCAATTGGCACAACAAAATACATAAAAGCCTTGTTCCTCATCCTACATTGGTGAGTAGTGACTGGGGTCTTAAAAGCTTTCAAACAGTTACCTGGGATGCACCTAGTGGTCTTCTAGTGTTGGAAGTGAAGAAGAGTGCAAAAAAAAAAAAAAAAAAAGGCATTTGGAAGCAATCAGCCCTAGGATATGATGGCCCTTGGGACCAAAAGAACTAGATGGTGCCCAGCTACCAGAGCGAACAGCTCAGGAAGGGATCAAATCTGGAGATCCTGGATAGAGTGGGAGGAAAAACGTGGAACAAAATCCAAAAAGTCAATAGTGACCAGAATTACTGGTCAGATGGAGCCAGGTAAGACCCCCAATACTACAGCCCTGGAATGCATTCTGGACCTGCAATAACACTCACTCCCAGGCACTGGCTCTCAGCCCAATAGTTAACAAGATGTACATGCAGACTGCTCAACCCAAGGTGATGCACCCACATAGTCTGTGGAAATACATCCCTTAGAGCAATGGACACGGGGCACCAGAGGGGCAACATTCACACTGAGGAAAAGCAGGACACACAGGAGTGCATAAATATGAGGGGCACAGGGGGAAGGTTACTGGGCAGGGAGGGAAGGAGACTGGGTTAGGGTTGGACATGGTAAATGGGGAATGAAATTAAATGTACACATAACATTGAATGTAAAACAAACTCTTGAAATAAATTAAAAAAAAAAAACCTGGAATCTCTGCCTTACGGGACCAGTAGGTAAAGCAAATATGGGCAGCAGGCTGGTGCACATGAACCAAAGACATTTGTCCTATATAAAGGGACATCCACCTAAATAGTGACCCAGTGTCACCATTTCTTTCCCCCAAGAGGAGCTGTTGATCCAGATGGGATGTGTGTATGTGTATGTACGTGTGACATCTGTCCATTTTGAAATGTTGGCAATCAACAAAAAATTTAAATTACATTATGTGGGCCAAAACAACAACCTATCAGTGGGCCAGCTCTTTCTGCAGACCCTCCATTTGTGGCATCTGATGGAGCCACATTGTCACAGAGCAAACAGACTCCCTTCTCCATTTATGCAGTATTGAATCTGTGTGTTGAATCTATGCACAAATCAACAAGCACCCAGTGACAACCCACTGCCCGAAGTTCAACCCTTTCATCTACGTTATCAAACTAGAATCTGAAAAACACCGTGTGGGCATGAAAGGAGAGGGAACATCACTGTGAGAATCGTACTTTCATTTCCTGGCGGAGGTGTGGTTAAATTCACAACTTTGATGCGACACTAACCGTTGGAGTGTTTTACATTTGATTTCCTGTTTCCTTTTCTTAATAAAGAAAGGAAAAGTGGGCCCCCGCAGCAATGGTACCCTGAGTTCCATAGGAAGACACCACGGGGGTTCCGACGTGGCCACAAGCAAAAACAAAATGTAACTCCGAAACCTGGTAAATAGCGTTATGCAGAGGATGGTGGGCCATTTGGTTGCTTAGGTTGTTTTGATTATCTCCTGCAGGAATTTTCCACCTCACATTCATTAGATTAGTGACCAAAGTCCTCCATCTTTGAGTTTCCAGAACTGTTTCCCACAAAAGACCTAGAATGTAATAATGGTGATGATGATTATGGTAGTTATCATGTGTCCAGAACTGTGAGAGGCATCCCACGTGTCAGTAATTCTCAATAAACCTCTCAACAATGATCCCGTTTTACAGATGAGGAAACTGAAGCTCATTGGAATTATGATGATTTTCCCAAGTCCCTTGTAAGTGATGAAGCTGGGGTTCTATTCTTCCTTTCTGCCTATGCAGTATAACATCTGAATAATCTTACAAGATAATGCATAGTTAAACATCAAAGTCAGTGGCCCAGATGGAAAAGGTCAGGCTGGAATGGTTGGAACAGCAGAACAGAGGAGGAAGGCCTTGGGGAGTGGCTGGAGGGGAGATGACATGCTTCGTAGGTGTGCGGGAGAGAATAGCATCAACACAGGTGTGGAAGGAGGAAAGAATATGGCGATGCAGCATCGTCGGGTACAGAAGCCCTTGGTTTCAGCAGTCACGCAATCCCAGGTGTGAATCCAGGCTCTGCATCTTCTAATCTGTGTGATCCTAGACAGGTTATTTTATTTGTATTCAGCCTCCATTTACTAACCTGTGAAACAGGCATAATCAATGAAATGGTTCAGATAAAGCAATGCCTGGCACATGGCAAAGAGCCCTGGTGGTGCAGTGGTTAAGTGATTGGCTGCTAACTGAAAGGTTGGCAATTCAAATCCAGCAGCTGCTCCAAGGGAGAAAGATCAGGTAGTCTGCTTCTGTAAAGATTTACAGCCTTGGAAACCCTATGGGGTCATTCTACCCTATCCGATGGGGTCACTATAAGTTGGAATTGACAGTAGGTTTGGTTTGGGTTGGCACATGGCAAGCCCTCAATGGTAAGCTGCAAAAAGGGCAAGGAGGCCACATATTCTGACCTCCTCTAACCCTACAAGGGGAAGGCAGGATTACCAGCAGTAACCCAAGGCCTATTACGGCAAGGCCAGACATGCTGCCTCCCTCCAGCCCTTTCTCCAACCGTTCCTCCCAAAGCACCCACC
>NW_006921666.1:6795938-6798819 GCF_000298275.1 Orycteropus afer afer | reverse complement strand
ATCAGAACTCTAAGCATGTGAGAGAGAGTGGGAACCTCCCAGAACATTGTATTGTGCCACGCCCAACAGAAATAACCCAGGTGGGCAACTTTAAAATCAGGATCTCCTCAGTTGCTAATAGCAATTCCCACCTTGGAGTTTACAAAGACTTATGGGTAGAAAAGCCACACTAAGTAATCTACTACACCACATAAGCCAAACCCAACCTATTGCTATTGATTCAGTTCCAACTCATGGCAACCACCGTGAGTACAGAGTAGAACTGCTCCATTGGGTTTTCTTGGCTATAATCTTTATGGAAGCAGATTTCCAGGCCTTTCTTCCGTGGAGCCACTGAATGGGTTCGAACTACCAACCTTTAGGTTAGTGGTCAAGTGCAAACTGTTTGCATCACCCAGGGACCTTTAACTATTGTTATTATTATGGTCTGTTTGTGAGAGTGCCTCGCAGCTGTTCCGCCTGAAGAGTGGAGAGAGATGTGTGGCTACTCTGAAACCATAACGTAAGAGCCCGAAGGAGGACTGGAAACTCGACAGCTGTGAACTAAAAGCCACATGCATCAGCCTCAGAATCGGATAACACAACCAAACCACAAATGTGCCGCTCAAGTCTTTAAAGTTCTCCTCCAGGGCAGGACCCACTGTAACTTACTTCATGTGATGGAGTCAAACCACATTTTTTTTTCTTCTTTTTCTCATCAGACTTCACAGGAAACACTCCTTTGTTCAGATTTCAGATAAGGTTCCCCTTCACCTTGACTCTCCTTTGTGGCACCAACTCACCCATTAAGTCACTCGCTTTCTATCCTAGGCCCATATCATCATCAGCTTATATTTAGTAGGCACATGGGTTTGCCCTGCCCTTACATTAGAAGTTGAATAGAAATTCGATCTAATAAGACATGGTTAGTAGTCAGACTGAGATGATAATCTAAGAAAAGGAAGTGAGAGTCTCTAGGAAGATACAAGCAAGGGAGTAAGATTTCTTAAGGGGTTGTTTATTTTGCCATCAGTAATCCCCTACTAGGAGCTCTGGTAGCATAGTGCCTAAGGCACTTGACTGCTCACCAGAAGGCTGGCGGTTCAAACCCACCAGCCACTCCTCAGAAGGAAGGTTGGGCAATCCTACTTCCGTAGTGATACTGCCTCGGAAACCCAAGGAGGGGTTGCTATGAGTCCGTGCTGACTCGACGGCAAACAACAACAATCCCCTACTAGGAGCTCTGGTGGTGGTTAAAGTATTTGGCTGCTAACCAAAAGGTCGGCAGTTTACACCCACAGCCGCTTTGAGGGAGAAAGACGAAGCAGTCTGTTTCTGTGAAGATTTACAGCCTTGGAAATCCTAAGGGATACTTCTACTCTGTTCTGTAGGGTCGCTGAGTTGGAATCAACTCGATCGCAGTGGGTTGGGTTTGGTTAATCCCCTACAGTGCTGTTGCTCCATAATTTTTTCAGGTTTCATGACTTTCAGCCTGACCTCTGTGCCGACTGAGAGAATCTGTCTGGAGGTGTTGATAATGATTACTCAGCAACTGTTATAAATTAATGGCTTTGGCTGCCTTCCCAAGTTGACCCATTAAGATTCTCAAGAAAATTGGCTTTAAGGAATTTCCCAAAGACCCCTGGCCTAATCCTCTGCCTCATTCTGAAAGTACCTATTCCTGTATCTCTTTAAAAAGGAGTATGTGAGCCTTGGGGGTAGGAGGGCAGGTGAGGAGGAGAGTAAACAATAACGCAGTAGATTGTAGTTGATAGTCAGTTTTCAACTAATGTATCTCAGTATCCAGGGAAAGAAGGAGGCACAGAAATAAACCACCACCATAATCCCCAGCATTTATCAAGTATTTACGATACATGGGCATGATATCACAGCCATCTCAACAACATTATAAGGAAGGTGCTGTTCCTATCCCTACTTTACACAGAAGGAAACTGAGGCACAGAAAGCAGAAATAATTTGAGAGAGAAATAATTAGTAGAGATAAGTAGCAGAATTAGGATCTGAGCCCACTATCTGGCTCCAGTGCTGCTATAGGTGTGCGTCGTGCCTAAGGCATTAGACTGCTAACCAGAAGGCTGGTGGTTCAAACCTACCAGCCGCTCCTCAGAAGGAAGACTGGACAATCTACTTCCGTAGTGACACCGCCTCGGAAACCCAAGGAAGGGTCGCTATGAGTTGGATCTGACTTGACGGCAGTAAGGGTTTTTTTTTAAAAAAATTATTATTATTATTAATTTATTTATTTATTTTTACCAAGGTGTGTGTGTTCTCTTGGCAGAGGGAGTGATGATTTACAGTAAAGGGGCCAGAAATAGAAGAGTGTCTTGGGGGCTTTGCCTTTGGTCCAGCATAATGCTGTCCTGGTCACAGAACGGAACCCAAACCCAGATAAAGTCAGTGCCATTAAGTCGATTCCAACTCAAAGCGGCCCCCATTGGGTTTCCAAGGCTGTGTATCTTTACGGATTTCTTCACCTTTCTTCCGTGGAGCAGCTGGTGGCTTCAAACCATGGACCTTTTGGTTAGCAGCCAAATGCCTTAACCTCTACACCACCAGAGCTCCAATAGACAAGGGCATATCCAGACAAATATCTAAAGACAGGATAGGCATAGAGTTTGGACCAAGTCTCTGCCCCATATTTTTCTGTTCTTGCAAGGCCAGTCAGGTTCCAGCCTAGTCTTAGACATTTAGTGTGACTATTTGACTGCTAACCAGAAGGCTGGCAGTTCAAACCCACCAGCCCCTCCTTGGAAGGAAGGTTGGGCAATCTACTTCTGTAGCGATACTGCCTCAGAAACCCAAGGAGGGGTCGCTATGAGTCAGATCCAACTCAATGGCAGTGAGTTTAGTTTTTGGTTTTCTAGTAGCCTAAAGATTTCTG
>NW_006921666.1:6745246-6795838 GCF_000298275.1 Orycteropus afer afer | reverse complement strand
TTCAAACCCACAGCCACTCCTCGGAAGGAAGGTTGGGCAATCCTACTTCTGTAGTGATACTGCCTCGGAAACCCAAGGAGGGGTTGCTATGAGTCGGGTTTGACTCGACGGCACATAACAACAACAACAAAGATTCCTGGGTGGCACAAATCGTTTGTGCTTGAGAATTAGCCTAAACGTTGGAAGTTCAAACCCACCTAGTGGTGTCATGGAAGAAAGGTTTAGTGATCTCCATAAAGATTACAGCCAGGCAAACCCTATGAAGCAACTCTACTCTGTAACACATAGGAGCACCATGAGTTAGAATTGACAGCAACAAGGGTTGGCCTAAGGGATTATTGGAGCCATCTCTGGCCCATGGAGCTCCAGAGTGGCCAGTGAGACTCCAGCGGGCACAATCCGATGACATGCCTGGAGGTGCAGTCCTAGTGGTGCCAAGAATCCTCAGTCCAATTTGGAATTGCCTCAAGAGTCCTCCATGGTCCGGTATCTCCACGGACCCTGAGGGAAAGGCTCCACTTTGCTTTTGATGCGGAAGAGCACAGTTGTAGAATTCAGCCAGCTCTGGGTTTGAATTATTGGCTGTACAGACTTGGGAAAGTTAACTTCTCTGTGCCTCTATTTATTTCCTCACTGGTCTCATGGGATAATAATAGAACTTACCTCACAGGGGTGTTTTAAGGATGTAGATGAATCCACATCCGACAAGTAACCCAAATCAAACCCACTGCCATCGAGTTGATTCCAACTCACAGAGATCCTATAGGACAGAGGAGAACTGCCCCACAGACTTTCCAAGGCCGTAAATCTTTGCAGAAGCAGACTGCCTCATCTTTCTCCCAATGAGCAGCTGGTGGGTTTACACCCCCGACCTCTTGGTTGGCAGCCAAGGACATTAACCACTGTGCCCCAGGGCTCCTCCAAATCTTAATCAGCGCTCCATACATGTGGGCTGCGGTCATTATTTACACCTTGCTTCCGTTTCAGAAGTAATTCCCTCTCAGGCCTCACAAAGCACCTCATCACGTCTGGGTAGGGCGTGGCCTGGTGACCAAAGCTTGTGGCCTTGCCAGGCCCTGCAGCCATGGGCTCAGGCCTCCTGTGGGGAGGAAACTGATTCATAGTCCCCCTGTCTAGGTCAGGGCCACTTTCTTTGGCGAAGGCCTCCGTAGCCTTGCAGCTTGACATGCTGGTTCAATCCAGCACCCAGGCGGCCTCTGCCAGCCCCCAGACCGCAAAGGAGCACAGAGGCCCACACCTGCCTGCCGGGCAGAATGCACTGTCAAGGCAGGTCCAAACGCCCTTGTGCACATCCCTGTTCTTGCCCTGGGGTCCTGTAAGGAACTCACAGAACCTGGTACACTTCTGAAAGTCTTTTTTACTGACCTGGCTGGACAACTATGGCTGTTACCTTCACGTAGAAAGTTCCTGCGTTTAAGAAAAGGCTACCTCAGGATTCAGGGCAAGGACAATTTCTAGGCAAAGTAGAAAGGCCCTTTTCAAAGTTGACTCTGGAATCTCAAATATGAAGCATGGTGGGAGATGATGACTGTGTGGGGACGGGGTACAGTGTCTGTGTCTGCTCTCCATAGCATCCCTCACCCTTGGCAGAGTGGGCTTTCCAGGCTCGTCACTGTCACACAGTGGCTAAATGCCTAGGTTCTAGAGCCACGCTACTGGTGGTCAAATCCTGGCAATGTTGCTTATTAGCTGGGTGACCTTTGACAATTTTCTTAACCTCTCTGTGCCTTAGCTTCTCATCTGTAAAAGGGGATGATAATAATAGTACTAGTCTACTCACCTCTTTAGGTTCTTTTGAGGATTGTTGTTGTAGTTGTTAGGTGCTGTCAAGTCAGTTTTGGCTCACAGCAACCTCAAGTACAATAGAATGACACCCTGCCTGGCCCACACTGCCCAGCCCTTTGTCATCCTTACAGTTGTTGCTATGTTTGAGCCCATGGTGGGAGCCACTGTGTCAGTCTGTCTTGTGGAGAGTCTTCCTGTTTTTTGCTGACCCTCTGCTTTACCAGGTATGATGTCCTTCAGCAAGGATTAGTCCTTCCTGATAGCATGTCCAAAGTATATGAGATGAAGTCTCCCCATTCTCGCTTCTAAGGAGCATTCTGGCTGAACTCCTTCAAAGACAGATTTGTTTGCTCTTCTGATAGTCCTGGTATATATTCAATATTCTTGGCTAACTCCGTAATTCAAATGCATCAATTCTTCAGTCTTCTTTATTTATTGTCCATCTATCACATACATAAGGAACTGTGGTGGTGCAGTACCTAAGGCGTTTGACTGCTAACCAGAAGGCTGGTGGTTCAAACCCATGAGCCACTCTGTGGAAGGAACACCAGGCAATCTACTTCTGTAGTTTTTTTTTTTTTTTTTTTCCCACATGAACACTACCAGAACTCCCACATGAACATGAAGTGATTGAAAATACCATGGTTTGGGTCAGGCATACGTAGTCCTCAAGGTGACATCTTTGATTTTTAACACTTTAAAGAGATCTTTTGCAGCAGATTTTCCCAATGCAATATGTCCTTTGATTTCTTGACTGCTGCTTCCATGAATTGCTTGTGGATTCAAGTAAAAGAAATCTTTGACAACTTCAGTCTTTTCTGTGTTTGTCATGATGCTGCTTATTGGCCCAGCTGTGAGGATTTTTGTTTTCTTTATTTTGAGGAGTAATCCGTACTGAAGGCTGTAGTCTTTAATCTTCATCTGTAAGTGCTCCAAGTCTTCTTTGCTTTCAGCAAGCATATCACAGGTTGTTAATGAGTCTTCCCCCAATCTTGATGTCGCATTCTTCATTCTATTGAATCACCTTTCTCTAAAATGGGCACAAATATGGCTCTGTTCCAGTTGGTTGACCAGGTATCTGTTTTCCGAATTCATAGGCAAGAAATTTGATTTTGCTTTCTTTGTTGGTTACCAGGGATGGGGGTTGGGAGGCAAGGGAACACTACTAGATAGGTAGAGACAAGTATTGATTTGGGTAAAGGGTAGGGCAATGTACCAAAAATAAGTGATCAACACAGAGACACTGAAGAAGAGGAAGACAGGAAGACACAGAGAGGCACACAAGAGGAGCAAACAACAAAGATAAACCCTTTTACATATACAATACTGCATTTTCAGTGATAATAAACATTAATTTACAGGTAAATAGATGGGTAGACAGGCTGAATGATGAGATATGTCTAGGCAAAAGAAATATACCTATGACCATATATAAGGTTGGCAAAGGATATTTCTACAGAAGTATTTGTATGTGCTGTAAGAATGTTCACATATATAACACAGCTAACAAGAGGCAAAGTTATGATAACTTCTTGGCCACAGCCAACCACCCTGAGGGAGCAAGTAGTTGGACCTGTGGGCTCAGGATCATGGTGGCAGGGGACATCAAGCTCACTTGGCATAACACACTACACAAAAATGTTGTTCTACATCCTACTTTTGGTGAGTAACAACTGGGGTCTTAAAAGCTTGCAAGCAGCCATCTAGATGCAACAATGGGTCTCTCCTCATCCAGAGCAAAGAACAATGAAGAAAACCAAAGACAGACACATGGAAACAATTAGTCCAAGGGAATAGCAGATCATTTGACCCTCAGCCTATATGACCATGAGACCAAAAGAACTAGGTAGTACCCGGCTACCACTGTCAACCACTCAGAAAGGGATCAGTGCAGGAGATTCTGGACAGAGTGGAAGAACAATGTGGAACAAAACTCAAAATCATAAAAAAAGAGACCAGGTTTGCTAGTGTGATGGAGCCTGGTAAGACCCCCGAGACTATGACCCCTAGCTACTCTTCAGGTCTGGAATTGAATCCACTCCTGTAGCTTCTAGACAAACAATAGACAGGCATATAGGATGAACATTTACATCAAGGAGATACACTCCTTAGAGTGATCAACCGATCAATTGTGGGAAAACAGAAGGGCAGTGTTTGCACAGGGAGATAGCTAGGGTTAGGGGCAGGAATGCATAGGAAAGAAGGACACAGGAAAGAGGTAACTATAGGGAGGAAGTGGAAGAGAGCTGTTACATTGTGGGGATGGCAGTTGTTTTGGTTACCTAGTGCCGTTCTGACGGGAATACACCACAAATGGGATAGCTTTAGCAAACAGAAGTTTACTCTGTTACAGTTTTAGAGGCTAGAAGAATGAGTTCAAAGTGCCAGGCTTTCGGGGCTGGGAGAAAGCCCCTCGACCTTGGGCTTCAGCTCTGCCTCTTGCTCCCAGCCCACTGAAGCTAGAGGCATCTCTTCACTCAGGCAGCTGCTGGCTGCTGAGGCTGACAAACCCAAGGTTGACAAGTGAAAAGGCACAGTCCCGGTTTTACCAAACCACACAGCAGGCCATTTGATTCAAGTCTATTGAAAATCCCCAAATCAGCAGAGCACAGCAGGCTGCTGAACAGCAACTTGTCTACATGCATGATTCAAGCATGCCATCAGCTGAAGACCTTCCTCAAAGTTGCTTCTTATATACTTGAAGCAGCCTGCATCCCTAAAGCAGCTAGTCAGCTGCTCCTGTAGATTCCACCATGGAGTTTATTACCAATCTCACCATGGGGAATAACTACATGCAGCTGCCCAGCCACTCAACCAGGCCCAGCAAAGTTGACATACAACTTTAACCACCACAGCAATCAATATCATGAAACAAAATGTGTATGAACTACTGTATGGAAATGAATTTGCTCTGTAAACTTTCACCCAAATCACAATAATTTTTTTTTAAAGTTTGGTTTTGAAGATTAAATGAATTTTTATAAAAATACTTAGAACAGTGCTTGGTATGTAGTAAGCATTAAGAGTTAGCTATCGTATTTCCCACATACTAGAGATTTTGGGAGCTCTGGTAGTGTAGTGCCTAAGGCATTTGACTGCTAACCAGAAGGCTGGAGGTTCAAACCCACCAGCCACTCCTCAGAAGGAAGATTGAGCAATCTACTTCTGTAGTGATACTGCCTCAGAAACCCAAGGAGGGTTTGCTATGAGAGATTTTAGTTCTGAACAGAGAGGCTCAGATAAGTAAGGGAACAATACAGAGTTCTAGACTAAGTCTGAGCAGTTCTGGTGGTGTAGTAGATAAGGCACTTTATTGCTAACCAGAAGGTCAGCTATTTAAACCCACAAGCCACTCCACAGAAGGAAGACAGGACAATCTACTTCTGTAAAGATTTATACCCTCAGAAACCCAATGGGGGTCACTATGAGTTGGAAATGACTTGATGGCAGTGAGTTCGGTTTTGGTTTTGAGCCTAAGTCTGGAGTCCTGAGCAGCACAAACATTTAAGCACTCAACTTCTAACCGAAAGGTTGGTGGTTCAAACCCACCCAGGGCATCTCAGAAAAAAAGGCAATCTGCTTCCAAAAGGTCACAGCTTTGAAAACCCTATGGAGCATAGTTCTATTCTGAGACATATGGGGTCATCATGAGTTGAAATCGACTCAGAGACAACTGATTAGACTAACTCTATTTGATTTTGGGGAGCTCTGGTGGCATAGCGCCTAAGGCACTTGACTGCTAACCAGAAGGCTGGCAGTTCAAATCCACCAGCCACTCCTCAGAAGGAAGGTTGGGCAATCTTCTTCCCTAGTGATACTGCCTCAGACACCCAAGGAGGGGTCTCTATGAGTCAGGTCCGACTTGATGGCAAATAACAACAACAACAATCATGTCAGATGAAAGAAATCCCTACCCAGTATGCTTTAGGTAGCCCAGAAGGAGGCTTTGGAGGCATCAGTCCCCCAAAGGAGAATACAGTTGTTAGACTTTGGATTGTGGGTTTAGAAGCGGAAACCACAGGGGGTGCCCAAGTGGACATGATTAAACATCCTCTGGTCCTAGTTTCCAGAGTGACAGGAGTCTGGTAAGCTGGCCCTTTGACCTGAATCTCAATCTTGGTGACGTTAGTAATGCAGGAATAGGTGAAATGCTAGCCACACCTTGTTGGCCATAAAAAGGAAATACTTCCCACACCTGCCTTTGCACACCAAAGGCCCCAGGTAAAGGCATCCCCAGTTCAGGTCGTCTACTTTAATGCCTGGGTGTGGCTACAGGAACCACCCAGTACAAACTGGAGTGAACCTGCTGCCCTTTCCTTTCTCTGCTGCCAAGTTAAACAGAACACAGGGAACACAAATAGAATCATCATAATAAACCAGTTGTTGGAGCCAGACACAGGAGAACCCACTCCCTGGCACTGCCACACGCTTGGCGGGTCCAGACATGATGAGGTGCTCCAAGGGCTGAGGAAGGCGTGGCCGTGGGCAATGCTGCCCGACAAGAAACCCTCCAGTGTGTCTGTTCTCACTGCCACCCACGTGGACCTCTCTAGGAGCTGCTTGCCAAGGTGGGGAGGGAGGAGGGTCTCCCTCTAAGCCCTGGATCACCGGGAAATGCCCTTCGCACCCACTCAACCTGACTGATGGTGCGTGTGAAGGAGGTAACTCTGTAGACACATTAAAATCCCAAAGGCATCTGAGGTCTGGAGGAATTCGTGCTGGACGTGCTTCTCAGCATGGTCAGTCCTGGGGGAGGAGGGGGAGGAGGGCGGTGAAGAAGGAGGGCCCAGTCCTAAGTGACAGCTTCAGCTAAATCCTGGGAGCTCTCCAGGTCTCCGGTGAACTCAGGTAGTGCCCTCCCTAGCCTAGGGCAGGTCAGAGTCTCCCAGAACTCGCCCAAACTTTTCTGCTGTGTGTGCTCTGGGGCATGTCTCTCTTTGCCTCCTTGGATCTTGGGCCAATGAGGAAATATAGGTTAGTCCAGGAGGCAGGGATGGATCCATGTTCTTTGTGATGTCAGCATCTTTTCATGAAGCTGCAACAGATCTCACAAAAGATCTTCAATCTCTCCTCCAACTTCTCTTTTAAAAAAATTCAGAAAAGGTGGGGCTGGAGCCTCTCTGTGGCAAGGAAAGCTGGGCAAGGGGTCCAAGGGACGGTTCCTCGTGCTCTCCACAGCATCGTGGGGACATGGGAAGAGCAAAAGCTAGGAAAACGGGCACCTGGCTCGGAAGCCTGGGTCTGTGCTGCGTTCTTTGGCAAGTCGCTTAACTGCTTAAGCCTCAGTTGCTTTGGCTGTCCAATGGGCACAAGAAGATATAGTTCACAGGGATAGTAGGAGGATAAAATGAGATAAGTGCTATCTGAGAGGTTGGTGGCTCGAACTCACCCAGTGGCTCCATGTGAGAAAGACAATGGTGATCTACTTTCATAATTATTGGTTATAGTTAAGCAAACCTTATGGGGCAGTTCTACTCTCTCCCATGGAGTCACTGAAATGTAGTCAATGGCACCCAACAACAACAACAAAATGAGATAACATATGTGGTCCTAGCCTATTAAAAGTAGTAGCTAGCTAATGCCACAAAATAAAAATGTGTATACATTGTTGAATAACAAACTAATTTGCTCTGTAAACTTTCACCCAAACCATAATAAAATGCTCAAAAGGAAAAAAACAGTAGATAAATCTTGGGCACATTTTTTCCTCCCCCATACTCTGTGCCAGTGGCTTGCTGGGTCCTTGATTGGCTTGAAGAATTGGAAGAGAAATCTAGAGAGAGAGAGAATCGTACAGTAAACAAAGCTGTCTCATTCTAATTTAACTTGGAGCTTAAAGTAGAGAAGATAAGAGCTGCTACTCTAGTTCTTTTCTAGGAGGTAAGACGGTTATTTCTGTGCCTCAGGGTAAATCATAGCAATGCTTTACTCGGCATCTGAAACAAAACACAAGCACCTCATTCCCACGCCAAAAGTGGATGGAATCTAATCTACCCACAAGTCAGGCTGTCCAATCCATCTGCCTTGAGGTTTCTTTCTTTCCCATCTGCCTTAAACTCCAGAAGGAATATTGGGAGGGAAGGTACCAGGGAAGTAACTGACACTTTCAAACAACATTATCTTGACCATCAACTGACAGGAAAAAAGCAGAAATTACAGGATGAATAAATTGCTGCTTTGCCCATAGTTTTGTAATAAACAAAATCTGCACTCTGCTTGGACATGTGGCATAAATCTCAACTATAATCTGGAGATAATTTTTTTTTAAAGTGCTGATGGCTTTGTTCAGTTCGCTGTGACCTTCCTCCCCTATTTGGCCAATAGTTCCAAAAGTTTGTTATAGTCTAACCAGTCAGGATTAGACTCCAGAAACATGGTGGGGATGAGTGGATGGAGCAAGGGTTTGGGAAGTGCTGGTCAGCTGGGTAGAAACCTGGGGCGTGGCAATAAAACAGGTAGGGACTTAAGGGAGACCTGTTTAGAGAAGGGTATTAGGGAAATGAGTAATAGGTAGGTCAGAGGATGGAGTAAGGGAATGTTGAAAGGGAACAGACATGCTCTGTGGTAGGCGGTAAAGTATCTGAATGGGAGCCCATGGAGGGACAGTGTGGCGTAACGGGAAGAACTGTGGGATGCTGATTTGTCAGAGGTGAAAAATAGGATTGGATTGGTGTTGGTGAAGGGATGGAGGGATCCCAGACCCATCCCAGACGGCATTCATTTCAATGAAATCCTTCTTTTTGCTTCCACATTTGAAACAGACTCTAGGTGCTCATCCTAAGGGCTTATTTCAGCTTCTGGCAAATAACACTCCCTCTCCTTTTGTTCAAAAACAAAGGACACAATTTAAATTCAGCCAGGCTGGGATCATAGTATTTGGTGAAAGTTCAAAGTCCTGGGGCCCTCCTCTCCCCCAGCCTTGCTTGTGGAAAGTGAAGAGGGCTTGAAACACTTACCGATGAAGATCAAAGACTACAGCCTTCAGTGTGGATTACACCTCCACACACACAAAAAAACAAAAATCCTCACAACTGGACCAATAAGCAACATCATGAACAACAGGAAAAAGATTGAAGTTGTCAAGGATTTCATTTTACTTGGTGCAAAAAGGGCATGGCATGATGTCCTGTGACCTCCTCTAACTTCATTAGGGGGGAGGAGGATCCGGAACAGCATCAACAGCCCAGGCTGATTCCTCTGAGGCAGAGTGCAGACATGCTGCCACCCTCGGAATTTGTCACCGATTCTGACACCAACCGTTCTCCCTCCCAATAGCACTCTCTATGTCTCTGCTGGGGTTGCCAGTTCACTGCAATGCCCACACAAAACTCACACACAATACTCACTATTATGGAGTTTATTAGGGATGTAAAAGCTTATATTTCAGCATCAGAAACAACTCAGGACACAGTTGGGGCAGTTCTACACTTTCTTCAATCAGGACAGCTTCTTCTCAGCCGCGTGCTACAGGCACACTTCTCTCTGGCCTTGGCCCTGCTCTGGCCAGTATTTCAAACTTCTTTTACCTTTGCCAGATAGATGGCAGACAGGCATCTTGCTCCACCAGCAAGCCTCCTGCCCCAGGCACTCAGCTTTCTCGCTCTGTGAGCTGGGAAGCCTGCTGCTCTGTCTCATGCCAGTCTCTTGGCTCTGTTGCCCCTGCTGCTGCCATCTCTCTGCCATCTCAGCTCAGGGATCTCCGGTCCAAGGATGCATTCCACTCCCGGCTCTTCTCTCCTGATAGCGTAAGATCCCTCTCTTTCCACCTCTGGGATGGGTCAATTTAAGCCTAGTGGGGTGGCAAAGCTGACCAATCCCTATGGTAGGGTCCCATACACTTTATTTCCGTGGTCCCACCCCACAAGGGCGCCATGTACCTTATTTATCTTATTAGCAAGCTACCCAATCCCCTTGGTGGGCCACAGGCACCTCACATTTGGTTAGCAGCCCAATGCCACCAGAGCTCCTCCCTCCATCCCATGGCATGGGACATAACCCCACCCAGTCATCTGGTGCGAGACACAAAGACCAAAGCTAAAAAAGCCATATTAAGTAGTTTACTGCACTACACTTGGATTTACAATCAATGCCCATGGAAGAGGCAGTCAAGAAATCCAATGACATATTGCATTGGGCAAATCCGCTGCAAAATACGTCTTTAAAAGTGTTAAAAAGCAAGAATGTCACGAGGACTCATGACACATGTCATGGTATTTTCAATTGCCTGTGAAAACACCATATGCATGTGAAAGTTAGACCATGAATAATGAAGACTGAAGAATTATCGATGCCTTTGGATTATGGTGTTGACAAAGAATATTGAACATACCACCGACTGCCAGAAGAACGAACAAACCTGTCTTGGGATAAGTTCAGCCAGAATGCTTCTTAGAAGGGAGCATGGTGGGACTTCATCTCATGTTCTTTGGACACATTATCGAGAGGAACCAGTCCCTGGAGAAGGATATCATGCTCGGTAAGGCAGAGGGTCAGTGAAAAAGAGGAAGACCCTCAACAAGATGGACTGACACAGTGGGCTCAAACATAGCAACCATTGTGAGGATGTTTCATTCTGTTGTATACAGGGTGGCTACAAGTTAGAACTGATTCTGGGGCAGGCAGCAAGAAGAAAAAGTCAATGCTTTGGTTCCTGTTGACTTCTCAGGTCTTCCTAGTCTTTGAGTATGATAGTCTTCAAAGGAATTTTCAAGTTTTCTCTCTTGAAGAGAAACTATACCTGCATGGAGTTATTAGCCACCTCTACACACACACACACACACACACACGTTTCAAAAAAGCTCTGAAGAATGAATGGATGAAGTTCTGCTGCAGTTTTTAAAGGACAAAAGGCAAGTTCAAACGTTTTCCTTATTCTCCTTGATTCTGGGGTTTGCTCTAACACTGGGAAAGTGTTCTAACCTGGGTTTTTGTTTCTAGCTCATGGGCAAGGCAGTTTTGGTCAGTGGTTCTTCTGTGGGCTGCTGTCTGGAAGAGGCAGTGGTTAGGAAGGTCACTCTGACAATTATGGCCAACTAAGGATGGGGGGAGGCGCTCTGGTGGCACTGTGTAAGCACAGCACATTGGGCTGCTAACCAAAATGTCGGCGGTTCGAACCCCAGCCTGTTGGCGGGACCAAGACGAGGCAGTCTGCTTCTGCAAAGATTTACATACAGCCTTGGAAACCCTATGGGGCAGTTCTACACTGTCATATAGGGCTGCTATGAGTGGGAATCGACTCCATGGCAGTGGGTTTGGTTGTTTGGTTTAAGAGTGAAGCGAGTGGTCTAGGTTTAGCCCTCAGTCTGGAGTCACAGGTAGCACAGAGATCTCGGCTCTGGACCCGGAGCTGAAGCGTGCTGGAACACCCTGAGGGGTGTCCTGGATTTCTAGGGGCTAGGGAACCCTCTCTGGCCCGGGAGCGGGAGAGGCTGTTCCAGAACGGGTTCTGGCTCCACTGCAGCCTCAGCACTTTCTAATTCCATTTCCAAATAACAACAACCGCAGCTGCAGCCATAGCAACAGCCCCCTCCCCCACTCCCGGCATGCAGCAGAAGCGGCGACGCCTGCGTCGCTCCCTCCGCCCCTGGCGCTGAGGGAGGGCGGAGAAGCGGGGGATGACGTTTACTCTGTCGTCTCCATGGATATAATGCATAGACGTCAACGTAGCCCAGTGTTTAGTGTGTAACGATACTCAGTCTCCATGGGAACGTCAGGCGGCCAAACACAGGGCCTCAGCAACAGGCTTCTTATTGGTCAGAGGCTTCCTAAGGCGGAGCTTCGTCTCCCGAGCCCTCTCGGCTGTGTTGCTGTTTTGGTGGTTTGTCTCCCGCGCCCGCTCCACTGTCTTGCTGTTTTGGTTGTTTGTCTCCTGCTTGTTTATTTTTGTAACAGATCCTGGAGGCTGAGGTCTGAATCCGTTGCCAAGGATGGGATCCTGGAGAAAACGTGTCTAACGTGCTGCTTGTTGTTGACAATTACAGCCCAACAGATAATGGAGCCCTATTGTGATCAATTTTTTGTTTTATTGTGATCAAGTCCATTTTGGGAGTCACAACAGTCCTCATGCTTGGTTTCAGTTCAACCCAATATTTGGTGTTACGCTCCCCACCACCACCCAGCAACGCATCTCAGAGATGCTCTCACATCCCAAAATTATGTTGCCCTCATAGTTAAATTTGTTTATGCTCCTTTCACACCTAATGCCAGGATTCAGTGCTACCCCCTGCAGGATTTGGCTGTATTTTTTTTCCCATCGGATCCTCATTCTGTTGAATTACATCATTTATCCTTATTCCCACCCAGAGATGTTAAGATTTCTCTTAATCTGAGTAGATAGATACCAAAAGAACTTCAAAGGGCTTGGGTATGTATTTCCTATTCATAGGCTCATAGTACCTTATTCTTTTCTTTCAACCCATCATAATTCCAGATGAGGGGGGCATTTAATTTCTCCAAAAGAAACAGAAATACTTTGAGGACAGTGGTAGCAGGGGAAGAGGGGGATTCTCATCTTAAAATCCAGTATTTCTTAATATGTAATTCTAATATATTGATGGTGTTAGACATTCTGATCCAACTAATGTCTCTAGAGAGAAACAGTTTTAATCTTGCCCTGGGTTCCATCAGTGAAACCAAGTTAACATCTGGCAAAAGATAGCAATCTAGCCTCAGGGTTTCAATCAAATTGTGCTTAAAAGAATGCCTTAAAATCTTTAGTTATGGTGTCAAATATAATAAATCTTCACCAGCTCAAGCACATACAAGTCTGAAATCTTTCATAAAAGGTTTAGATGACCCGATAGCATTTTTCCAAAACCCAGAGAGATGCTGATGTAAACCTCAAGTTAAAAACGAGAAAGTAAGATTACTTTCATCGATTGGGGTTGATAAGGAGAGTAGCTGCTCTCTCTCAGCCCACTGCCTGCTTTCCCCTCTATCTGCTTTGGGGAATAGCATTGCTAACTGCAGTCTTTGCTCTTGGCCAGCCTCATAGCCTACGATTTTCTTAGGAGATGTGAGTGAAATCAAATGAAATTGGGAGACAGCTTAATTCAAATAGGACCAAAGGGCACAGTTTTGTTTTATTTTAAAATCATAATGAACTTTATTCTGATTAAGTCACAGGGGACTGCAAGTGCTTACTATTTACCCAGTAAATATATTAAATTGCCAGGCAAATCTCCCTCCTGTTCTGACACTGCCAGGGAATATCTGAAAGTCTGATATATGATCGTTTTTAGACCATCAAACATCTCTTTCTAATTCTATCATCTCTCTTTATGTTTCTAGGAGTGCAAAGCGTCTTGGTTTGTGAGAGCCAGTATATCTGGGTTATAGCTAAAGAGGGATCCAACCCAAAGCTTCTGCTGTTGAAACAATTTCACCTCATAGCAACCCTGTAGGAGCTCTGGTAGCATAGTGCCTAAGTCACTTGACTGCTAATCAGAAGGCTGGCGGTTCAAACCCACCAGCCACCCCTCGGAAGGAAGATGGAGCAATCTACTTCCATAGTTTTACTGCCTTGGGAACCCAAAGAGGGGTCGCTATGAGTCGGGGCCAACTCGACGGCACATAACAACAACAACAACAGCAACCCTATAGGACAGAGGAGAACTGCCCTATAGGGATCCAAGGCTGAATCTTATGGAAGCCAGACTGCCTCATCTTTGCCCTGTGGAGCTGCTGGTGATTTCGAACAGCTGACTTTTCAGTTAGCAGCCGAGAACATAACCACTGCACCACCAGGCTCTTTTGAAGAAGAATAAGGAGGCAATATTTACATAGTACATCAAAGATGACCTGAAAAGCTGCAAGACGTGACTGAGGGTATTTTCTCAGTGTGGGTGGAAAGAGGGGAGGGAGATAGAAGAAGACAGTCTCTGGGTGCCCAGATGAGACGCAAACACAAACACAAAAACCAGGTTTTATGACCCGGTCCAAGGGTGTCAATTACAACCTCAAAGCTTCTGTGTCCTTCTCCACCTCCCAGCCTTAGTACTTTTCTTTTTGTTAGACCCGTGTGTGGCTGTGGTGTATGTCCCTGGGAATTTTTAACCCAGGAAATACCACGTAGATTATAGTTCTGATGGTACTGAGAGAAAGTGTTTCATGTGTGCCTGCGTGCACATACACATGTATGGAGCCACTCTGCCCTGAGTTTTGGCTGATCTGCTCTGTCCAGCTGACCATATTCAAACTAAAGACCGTGATGTCCTGTTACACTGCTGACTTCCTTAAACCACAAGACTATTAATCGCCCCGATCTATTTCCTCTTCTATAAAATGAGGTCTAGAGAACTCATAATTTACTGTAAATTATGGTTGCTTTGCCCTAAGAGGGTTGCAATGATAGATTACTGGTTGGCACTGTGGAATACCAAATGCTGTATAAATGCTTGGTTGATATTAATGGGGACAGTTTTTCCCAACACCTCCCTCTTTTAGTGCTGAGTGGAGCCTCTATCTACCAGGTTTCCTCAGCAAAGAGGCCTTGACCCAGGCCACACGATGTGTATCATTAGTGACCTCTCTAGCCTTCGAAGCTCAAGGGCATACTATACTCACTGCACATCCTAGCCATGATGAAATTTAGTTCTTCAACTCACTCTCCTCAAGCATGGCTTTCCTCAATTGTAAAAATGGAGACCCAATTACCTCTCAGGACTTCATGAGGGTCACACTACATTGTTTGAGAAACAACTTTGAAAACCATAAAGCATAAGGCATCTTCAGGTTTAAAAATGTTTTACAAGCTGAGATGACCTGAGATGACCTGTCAATGGAGCAGTATCAAGGTGGATTTGAGGGGTACAATCTATAGGTAAACTGGATGGATGCCCCACTTGTGTGATTTGATACACCCTACATTAAGGAACTCTGGCGGTGCAGTGCCTGAGGCATTTGACTGATAACCAGAAGGTTGGTGGTTCAAAGCTACTGTGCAGAAGGAAGATAGGGCAATCTACTTCCATAATGATTTACTGTGCTGGAAACCCAAAGGGGGTCGCTAAGAGTCAGAATCAACTTGATGGCAGTGAGTTTGGTTTGCTTTATATGAACGAGTAGGAGCTCTGGTGGCATAGTGGTAAGGCATTTATTTGGCAGCTAACCAGAAGATCAGTGGTTCAAGTCCTCCAGCTGCTCTTCAGGAAGAAGATGAGGCAATGTACTTCCATAAAGATTTACAGCCTTGGAAACCCGACAGGGGTTGCTATGAGTTGAAATTGACTTGATCGCAGTGATTTTTTTTTTTTTTTTTCCTGGTATATCAAGGAGTGGAGTCCTTGGGTGGTAGAAATTGTTAACATGCTTGGGTGCTAACTAACGGTTAGAAGTTCAGCCCAGAGGTTCTTCAGAAGAAAGGCCTTACAATCTACTTCTGAAAATCGGCCATTGAAAATCCCATGAACACAGTTCTACTCTGACACACGTAGAGTCGCCATGAGTTGGAATGGACTCAACAGCAACTGACTTTGGGTTTTATATGAAGGCGTGCTCCTTCGCTGTCCAAAAAATCCCATTACCGGCAGAGATATCAAGGAGAGGTAAAACTCTAAGCTGAGAATGGTTTAATTTCCCTAACCAAACTGACCACTTCTTGCACTATGCACCTTCAGGTCTCAGATTTCTCTGATGAAAGGAAGTCATAAAATCTCACCAGGTTGGGTTTCTGGTGGCAGGAATACATAATAGTTTGAATAATTCCTTTGGGATTACTTCCACTCTCTGGGGAGGATACGTTTGTTTTCAATTGGCTCAATCCTTTCTTGGACCATTTTCCACCCCTCCCCCAACCCTGAATACTGCTGATTTTACCCAGGGAGGTGGAATTATTGACTGCCCCACGCCTGGTTCATCCAGATCAGGTGGGGTTGAATGGTGGCAATTGGCATGGTTCCCAAAGGAGGGAACAAGTCTGCCTTCCAACTGGTGTCCCAGGTAGGCACAAGAGACACTGGCCAAGTCAGTTCAACCAGGATCTTGGACAAGATTCGGCCCCTACTTTTTTCCTTTTGTCTTGCTTCCAGTTTCCTCTGGGGGAAGTGGAAGCACTCTGCCTGTCCTGTGGTTGCATGTGGTCCCAGTGCAAGCACCAGCACTGTCCCATCTCTTTACCTAGTAGTTTCATTGGGCAGATCTGCTGCAAAGGACCTCTTAAAAGCGTTAAAAAGCAAAGATGTCTCTTTGAGGACTCAGGTGTGCCCGATCCATGTCATGGTATTTTCAGTCGCCTTCTATGTATGTGAAAGCTGGACAATGAGGAAGGAAGACCAAAGAAGAATTGATGGCTTTGAATTATGATGTTGGCAAAGAATATTGTATATACCATGTATTGCCATGAGAATGAACAAATCTGCCTTAGAAGAAATACAGACAGACAGAATTCTCCTTAGAAATGAGGATGGTGATCCTTTGGACATGTTCTCAGGAGGGATGAGTTTCTGGAGAAGGACATCATGCTTGGTAGAGAGTCAGTGAAAAGAGGAGGACTCTCAATGAGATGGATTGGCACAGGGGCTGCCACAATGGGTTGTTATGAACCAGAATTGACTCAATGGCACCTAACAACAATAACATGTCTATATCTCTGTCTTTTCCACAAAGCCCAATGTAGCTAGGAATTGAGGCTATAATTTAATTCTAAGCAACATTGACATAATTAAGGCTCATGAGAGAGACTGAGTTTCTCTCTCATCAGTCACTCCCTGCTGTTGAACAAGCTACCTAGGGAAATAAATTCATGTATTCAGGTCACCAGAACACTACCTGTTACACTGGGGAGAATATTTAGCACATTTATCTACTGTGAGTTCAAGAATGATATGATTATCATTTGAAAATATTATTGAACCTAGTCAACCAAAATGGCATAATAATATACTTACATCATTGAGTTGTGGTGAATATTAAATAACATAATATCTGTAAAAGACTTAGCATAATGCCTGAGCCAGCACTCAATAAATATTAGTTATTATTAACTCTGTTCATTCAAAAAGTATTTTTTGAGTAGCTATTATGTGCCAAGAAGCCCTGGTGGCACAGTGGTTAAGTGCTTGGCTGCTAACCAAAAGGTTGGTGGTTCAAACCTACCAGCCACTTTACATGAGGAAGATGTGACAGTCTGCTTCCATAAAAATTATAGCCTTGGAAACCCATTGGGGCAGTTCTACTCTGTCCTATAGGGTCCCTATGAGTCAAAATCAACTTGACAGCAACAGGTTTGGTCTTGGTATTATGTACCAGATACTACATCAGGGACTTGAGAGTCAATGATGAGTGGAATAGATAAAGGGTCTGCCTTCCTGGGGCCTCACTCAGCAGACTGACTGCCACTGAGCTGATTCTGACTCATAGCAACCTCCAGTGGGCTTCCAAGACTGTGAATCTTTATGGAAGCAGACTGTTTCATCTTTCTTCCACGGAGTGGCTGGTGGGTTAGGACCATTGACTTTTGGTTAGCAGCCAAATGCCTTAACCACTATACCACCAGAGCTCCTTCCTGGGGCTTAGTGGGGAGATAAACAGCAAACAAATTCACCTGACAAATATTGAGTGCCTACTACATATCAGGCCTTCCCTGGGGGTTTGGGATGTACATCACTGAACACAGCAAAGATCTCCGCCCACATGAAGGTGGTCTATTAGATATTAGCCCAACTGCTTTCTAAATATACATAATTACAAATGACGTTAGTATTGTCAATGAAAAACCCAGCGTGGAATGAGGGTATCTAAAGGGTTCCTAAGGAGTCTCTGGGTGGCACAAATGGTTAAATGCATGACTATTAACCAAAAGGTTGGTGGTTCAAACCTACCCACAATTGCTTTGGAAGACAGGCCTTGAAAACTCTAGGGAGCAATTGTACTTTGCATATGTGGGGTCATAATGAATTGAACTCGACCTGAGGGCAGCATTAACAACAACAAAGACTTAATGTAGCTGGGTGAATTCAGCCTCTATGTTGTTGTTGTTGTTGTGTTTCGTGGGGTCAGACCTGACTCATAGCGCCCCCTCCTTGGGTTTCTGAGGCAGTATCACTACAGAAGTAGACTGTGGAACCTTCCTTCCGAGGAGTGGCTGGTGGGTTTGAACCGCCAGCCTTCTGGTTTAGCAGTCAAGTGCCTTAGGCACTATGCTACCAGAGCTCCCAGCCTCTATGAGGAAGTAACATTTTAATTTGAGATCTGGATAAAGAGTAGATTTAATGGAAAAGAGTGAGAGGTGGGGGCTGAGGAAATATGTATAATAACTAGTAAGTTATTTAATTTGTTCTTTGCCTGTTATGATACTATTGCATTCACATTTTAGAGGTCAGGACTTGCAAAGATGGGAGATGTTCCTTCTGTCACAAGTTTGCACTCTGACTGAATTTAGTCCTCGACCCCAGAACACGTGGCAGCAGCTGCCTATGCTCAGCTCGTTCCCAGGAATCACTGGCAGTCCACAGAAGCTGCCTTAGCTTCCCTTGGTCTTTGGTGCCTGAGACAATTATTACAATGATAGGAGCCACCTCTCTGGGAACTGAACCTGGCTTCTTTTACTTGTTGTAATGAAAGTTAGCCCAATGCGCCAGGAATGTGTCAGCATCCATTTGCTGCTGAATTTAAACATTCAGCCATAGATTCATTATCAATCTCTGAGGGTTGAACCCCTTCTCCCTCCCCCCCAACATGCACGGAATCCTTTCAACCCACTTTTCCCTTTGCTAGTAAATTTTCACTCACTTAAGTCTCCTTTGTCATTTCCATCAGCAAGTTTTCACAGCCTGGTTCATATTCCAGCTATGAAGTAGTTCACATAGTTCTATGTAGACATAATATTTACGGGAACGGAAGACGAGTGGATTCCGGTAATGCAGCGGCATCACTGGTGGGGTGCGGGGTGGTGTGGACCACACCCGATAACACTGCTGGAGGGGCTGACACCAAAATGTCTATAAATTTTTTGTGCAGTGTTTCAGCAGAAATTTATTATTATTATTATTTTAATTAAAACATCCCTATATTTACAACAACAAAAACATTTTTTGTCAGCTCGTCTTTCAGGTATCAATGTACCTACAAGGCTAAAACTCTACGCTCATTTACTTTTTGGGCCTTCTAATGTGCTCCGGTCGGAGCTGTCATTATTATCCAATTACAATGATGTTTTGAATCACGTGGTTTCAGCTGGACCTGTTAAACATGAGCTGTTTTCATTGCTGCTGGTGTTTTTATATTCTCTGATTTTGTCAAATTTTCTGGTGTTTTAGCTACTTAGTAATTTGTGACCCTATATCAATAACTTTTTTAGGAATGAAGGAGTAATCAAAGGAAAAGAAGGAGAAAAAAATAAAGGCAGCCACTCAGTTCCTGATAATGTTGTAATTCAACGTAGAACGATTTTACAAAATGATTTTGTTGTTAGTATTCACATAATCTAAGAAATATTACATTTAAGCAATTTACAGCTATATTATTCTATGATTAAAATTAATGATAAACATTACTAAGGATCCTGTACAGTCTCGTGTGGGAGGAGGTCCATGAGGGGCCGTGTGACACCATGAGTTACCATGAGCACTGGGTGACACCAGCCCTAGAGATGCCACTGTGATGATGGCTGAAAGCGTCTCCAGTGTGGTCAAAATAACAAAGGATTTAAGAAATTAATGCTGTGAGGGTTTTGTTGCTGTTAGGTGCCATGGAGTCGCTTCTGGCAAGTGTACTTGCTCAAATGCTGTGTATCAGCAGAGTGCAGGGAAGTACTGCCCGGGGAGAACAGGCAGGATTCTGCTATTTTACAGCATGCATTCTAGGCGCATTCTGTTCATTGCCAATGGCTCTCTAGCAAAGGCAAAAAGAAATACACTTGTCTTCAAATTCTTGTTAAAAAGTGCCCTGGGAGACCTCAAGGCCTGGTTTAGGACAGTTTATGCCACTATTTTTCAGTGCTTTCATTTAAGACTCTATTTTCTTCTGATAAAATTACAGCCAAGAAAACTCTCTGGAGGATTCTATTCTGCACACATGGGATCACCATGAGTCGGAATCGACAAGATGGCAACTGACAAGAAGAAGCTATGGAGATCTTACCAGCCATTGATTTCATTGTGGCACTGTCTATAAGCAGCATCCATACAGGTTGTTACTGGGTAAGAGTGCAATAAAAAACCAAACCCATTGCTGGCAATTCCAAATAGTGGTGACCCTAAAGGACAGAGTAGAACTGCAGAAGCAGACTGTCACATCTTTTTCCCACAGAGTGGGCTCTGACTGTTTGGTTAGCAGCCGAGCACTTAACCACTGCACCACCATGGCTCCTAAGAATGCATTACCAAAAAGAAAAACCAAACTCACTGCCATTGAGTCAGATCCAACACCTAGGGACCGACCCTTCTTTGGGTTTCCCAGGCAGTATCAGTAGGGAAGTAGATTCCTTTCCAGGAGTCCCTGGTGGGTTTGAACCGCCAGCCTTCTGGTTAGCAGTCAAATGCCTTCGACACTATGCTACCAGAGCTCCTAAGAATACAATTATTGTTGTTGTTTGCCGTCAAGTTGGACCCGACTCATAGCGACCCCTCCTTGGGTTTCCGAGGCAGTATCACTACAGAAGTAGATTGCCCCATCTTCCTTCTGAGAAGTGGCTGGTGGGTTTGAACCACCAGCCATCTGGTTAGCAGTCAAGTGCCTTAGGCACTATGCTACCAGAGGTAGAACCATCCATATCTTCTTTGAAGAGCACTGACAAGGAGGGAGAACACTGAGCTGGAAGTAACTGGGACATTTCCAAATATGGTGGCACTGATCCAAAAGTTGGTGTTTCTGGTCTGGGGTCAGGAAAAAGGGTTTTGTTGGCAACTGAGATACCAATGCTTGAGGTACGCCTTGCAGGAACAGCAGGGTTGTGGGGTTCAGAGATGTAGGGGAACAAACACTTATGTTTTTCAATACTTAACTTTACAATGGGGAGCATCTCCTTGTTCAAGAATGCTCTCTACCCCTTGTTCTTCCGTGGCTGATTCTTCCTTGTCATTCACTTCTCATGGAAGAGGCCACCTCCTTCCATGCAATCCAAAGTAGCAACTCAACCAACTCACAACATATCTCTCCATTTTAATGACCCGACATTTTTACTTACTATTCTCTGACACTTTAATTTATTTGTTTTCTTGTTTATCACATTTCCAAACTGTAAGCTTCACATTCATAGAAAGCTTGCCTATCTTGTTTACCATGAATTCCAGCACCTGGTCCACTGTAGGTACTTAATAAAAATGTTGAATAAAGAATACAGTAGAGAATAGTTGACTGTACAATTTAAGAAAAGATTAACTCTAGCAACTGTAAGCAGGTACCTGTAGATACTTATTTTTTCTGGCTCGTATGCAAAACAATAATATTTTGAGGCATGTGAAACTTCTTTCTTCCCTGGAGCGAATTCTGGAACCAATGGAAAAACAGAAAGCAGAATAGAGACGTGATAAGAACACAAATAAATTAAATTCAAAACTAGATGTGTGATATAAACACCTCAGGGCTGCTCTTATCTAAGCACACAATCTACAATCACTTAATTTGAAACTTTGCAGTCTTCTCCTTTATTATTACGATTTTTTTTAATGCACTTCTGTGGTCATTTTTGTAAGAAATGTGGAAATTATTCACTGTGGATGTGAGCTGTCACTCAGTGAGCCTGTTAATTTAGTTATTTTTGTTATTTAGTTAAGTGTTAGTTATTTAGTGTTGCTATAACTACCAATGGGTGGCGTTAACAAGCAGGAATTTATTTTCTCACAGTTTAGGAGGTTAGAAGCCCTAATTCAGGGTACCAACTTTAGGGGGAGGCCTTTTCTCTCTGTCCACTCTGGAGGAAGGTCCTTGTCTCTTTGAGCTTCTGCTCCTGGGCCATCTTCACATGGCTTGGCATCTGTCTTCCCAGGTCTCTGCTTGCTCCTTTGTGCTTAATTTACTCTTTTTATTTCTCAAAGGTGATTGGCTTAAAACACACCCTGCATTGACATGTCCTCTTAACACAACAAAGAAAAGCCCATTCCCAAATGAAATTGTAACCACAGTTATAGGTGTTAGGATTTGCAACACATTGTTTTGGAAAACAATTCAATCCCTAACAGCCAGCAAACGAATAAAGTGCCTGATGAAGGACATCAGGTTTTCTCCATTTCCCCAGCCTATTTCACAATCCCTTGCTTCACTCTCTTCCACATTCCAAGCTCAGACAGACACCAGCTGGCAGAAGCCCTGGGTTCCAATAAACTTGACTTGGATGGTGAAGTACTAGTAGCAAATGAATTCCCAAATCCCCACCTGCCATGGAGATCGCCATTCACAGGAGAGCCCAAGTGGAAGGGAAGAGTCTTCCCCCACAGACACCCTATGGGCAGGTAACCCATGATTTATTCCAAGCCACCTGATTAATCTGGAGAAAGGAATAGAATGGTTCTGCCAAATGATTCAAATAGATTCTGTGGGCTGATCCCATTCCTGGGCTGCTAAGATCTAGATGGTAATCAGTCTGTAACAGGCTAGAGAGAGCACACTGGTCAGTGCTCTGTTTTTAACCTCGGAGATCAGTTCCAGTACAGGTAGGTCTGATGTAGACACTGAATCCTCAGGTGATCCTCTGGTATGTGACAATCCTCCAGTCCTTTTGTCTGTGCAATTCAGACAGTCAATACATACTTACCTGGCCCCAGCCACGTGCCCAATCATAGCTGAATTGCCCAAGAAGCCAAGGAAGTATGTGCTGGGGTGTGGGTGGGGAAGCAAGTTGGAGAAAGAAACAGGAACACGGTAGCCATCATTCTATGTATTGAGTACTTATTGTTGTGCCAAGAACAGTGCCTGGTGCTAAGGAAACAGCAATACTTTCCTCCCTCGTGTGGTTTATATGCTGCCTGACATAACTTTAGCATACATGTAAGTTTTAGTTTTTTTAAAAAAAATAAAAGTTTATTTTACAACTTAACATTGTTTTAGTTTGAATTACTGGGGAAGAGGTACCCTAATCATTTTGGTATTTAGGTGGTGAAAGTTTTAATATGGCCCCATGCCAAGTGCTTTTAAACAGCAAATGGTTAGGTTTTTTACCTTTATGTCCAAAATCTCCTAAAAAGTCACTTGTATTGCTGCGTTGAGTTTGTGGAAAAGAATGGAGCTGGGATGTAACCCTTTTTAGGTGAAACTTCTAAACATTGTGCTGATCACTATTTCCTGGTGGTTGAGGATATACACTGTAACAGAGCCATACCCTCTTGTGTGGCAGGTAGTGAGAGCATTAAGAAATCAGGGATAAGTCTGCAGTTGGAGATCATGCTTGGTAAAGTGGAGGGTCAACAAAAGAGGGGAAGGCACTCAACAAGATGGAATGACACAGTAGCTACAACGATGGGCTCAGGGGTCATGGAGCTGGTATAGGACCGGGCAGTGTTTTGTTCTCCTGTACATAGAGTTGCTATGAGTCGGAGATGACTCGATGGCACCTAACAACAAGAAGACTGCAGTTCTAGGGATGCATGTACTGCTTGGGTTTATAAACATCTAAATTATTCTGCCAGACAAGGAAGGTGCTGATCAGGACTAGGTTCTCCTCACTGAGCAGGGTGCAGAGAAGAAGGCACTCTTCAAGACCCTTGTCTGTGTTCACAAAGGGGATCCACACTGCCTTCTCAACTACAAGGGTGACAGGTGATGAGCCTTCTGTTTCAGTTCATTCATTCCAGACACATTTATTGAGTGCCTACTGAATAAGACAATGTCCCTTCCCTTGTGGAGCTTACCGCCTAGTAGAGGAAGATAGATAAAGAAAAGGTACAGAAATAAATAAACAAGTTACCATAGTGATCCATGCTAGGTAGAAAGTAAAGCCAGGTTCATGTGACAGAAAACGGAGGCATTTGTGGTTCAGCGGTAGAATTCTCACGTCCCGTATGGGAGGCCCAGTCCAACTCTGGGCTAATGCACCTTGTGCACCCGTCTGTCGGTGGAGGTGTGTGTGTTGCTATTGTGCTGAACAGGTTTCAGTGGAGCTTCCAGACAGACTAGGGAGAAAGTCCTGGAGATCTACTTCCAAACATCAGCCGCGAAAACCCTAAGGGTCACAACTGTCTCATCCACAACTGATGACGGGGACGGTATTGGATCGTTGTGCACGGGGACGCCATGGGTCAGAACCGACTCCTCTGAGCTAGCCACAACGACGTGATGGAAAGCGACTGAGGGGTAACAGTGAACAGGGTCAGGGCAGTCTTCCCAAAGAGGTGATATCTGAGGAGATGAGAGTCATGAGGAGGAATCAATGTGTCAAGATCTAAGGGAAGAGGGAGAAATGAGGATAAAGGCCCAGAAGCATATTTGAGAAACAGAGAGAAGGCCAACGTGGCCAGAATGAGGTGGGAGACCTAAGCAGGAGCCAGGTCCCACAGATTTGGCAGACCAAATCAGTGTGAATTTTCATGTAAGTGTCATCCTAAACAAGGTTGTAGGGATAACAGGTTTGCTTTGTGTTATGGTTTAATTCAGAGCCCCATAAAGTAGGGAGTAGGTGGTCTGTTCCTGTCTCACAGGTCTCAGAGTGGCACAAGCAGCTAAGTGCTCAACTACTAACTTAGAGGTTGGTGGTTCAAACCCACCCACTGGTGCTAGAGAAGAAAGGCCTGGCAATATACTTCCATAAAGATCACAGCCAATGGGGCCATGGTTATGGGGGGACATCAAGCTCAACCGGCATAACATACTCCAAAAAACATTGTTCTACATCCTACTTTGGTGAGTAGCAACTGGGGTCTTAAAAGCTTGCAAGTGGCCATCTATATGCAACACTTAGTCCCTCCTCATCCAGAGCCAAGAAGAATGAAGAAAACCAAAGATGCATGGAAACAATTAGTCCAAGGTACTAGTGGACTATGTGAACCTCAGCCTATATGACCATGAGACCAGAAGAACTAGATGGTGCCTGGCTACCACTGTCAACCACTTGGAAAAGGATCAGTGCAGGAGATCCTGGACAGAGTGGGAGAACAATGCAGAATAAAATGCAAAATCATAAAAAAAGAGCAGGCTTATGGTCTGATAGAGCCTGGTAAAACCCATGAGACCATGGCCCCTAATTATCCTTCAGTTCTGGAACTGAACTCACTCCTGTGGCTTCTAGGCAAACAATAGACAGTTATATAGGGTGAACATTTATATCATGTAGATACACTCCTTAGAATGATCAATCATGAGCAGTATTTGCACAGAGAGATAGCTCAGGTGGCAGGAATGCATAGGAAAGATGGACACAAGGAAGAGGTAACTACAGGGAAGATTTGGGAAGAGCTGTTACATTGTGGAGACTGCAATCAATGTCATGAAACAAAACGTGTACGAGCTGCTGTATAGAAAATGAATTTGCTCTGTAAACTTTCACCCAAATCACAATACAAAAAAAAAAAAAAAAAAGATTACAGTCAAGAAAACCCTATGGAACAGTTTTACTCAGTAACACATGCGGGTCACCATGAGTCAGAACCAACTCAAAGGCAACAAGTTTGGTCCCTGTCTTACCTGATTACCTCATAATTCCTGGTGGGCCAAGGTCTGAAGGTGAAATTCTTTAGCAGAACCTTTGGTGAGATGTCACCAAGGATCTCTAACTCACTAACACACCATGTAAAACATCAATTGGGAATTATAACTGGAAGTTTCCTTGTAGAACACATTCAAATACTAAACTAAGACAAAAAGTTGTCCCATTTGAGGACGGTACTGTGACCTCTTTTCCAAACAGATAAGGAACAAAACTGAATTCTACACACTGCTCAGGATTTCCCTGGTTTCGGAAAGGAGATTTTGGTGGGGGTGGGGCCGTTACAATTATTAATGTGCCTTTGTGAGTAAAGCAGTAGATCCGATGGTGTGAACTATATCTGAAATGTCTTAACACCTTGGAGCAAGTCAAGTGCCAATCCATTCTAGCCAGTCCTGGCCCTGCCCATGCCGAATGTGAGATTTTCACGTTGGATGGGAGCCCTGCAGTTGAGGTTTCTTAATCAGGGTGTGTTGTTGTCCTATAGGTTTAGTGACGCAGATGGAGTTCCTTTGGAATCCCAGCTGCTAAATCCCCTGGAGCCGCAGAAGGTCAGCTCAGGACATCTGAGGCATTGACAGCCTGAGGCACAGAAGACTCTTGTCTGTGGTGGAGAGCTCTTACTTCTTTCACCACATCAGCATGGCTGACAGGAGGAGTACCCGCTGCTGCCAGTTCCAATGAAGGATGTCGTGAGCTTGGGTTGAAATGTGTTCATCTTAGGCAGTGGCATCACTAAGACAGGTGTCACCTACTGCGGTGACTCACAGTGTCACCCCTTCTCCCATACCATACCATACAGAATCCTTAATAATGTTTATTATCAGTTCTAACCATAGAATGATATGTGATAAGTATAGCTGTAAATTGTGTAAAGGTAAGATTTCTTAGATTATATGAATACTAACAACAAAATTGTTTTGTAAAATCTTTCTACATTGAATTACATTATTACAATATTAGTAGTAACTAAGCAGAAACCTTTTTTTTATTTTTCTCCTACTTTTCCTTTAATGACTGCTCCTTTCTCAAAAATGTTATTGATGTAAGTTCACAAAAGCTACTTATCATGATATCGTAGCTAAAACAACAGAAAATTTGACAAAATCAGCAACATTAGAAACACCAGCTGCAATAAAAACAGCAGGAACAATGAAAACAAAAAGTGAATGAGCATTATTAGGCATCTAAGGGGAACATTTCCACCAGGTAGGTACAATCCTTAGAACAAGCAACCGTGGGAGACCGGGAGGGCAGTATTTGCACAGGGAGACAGCTCAGAGGGCAGGAACCCACAGGAAAGGAGGACACAGGGAAAAGGGAACGGCAGGAGGAAGTGGGAAGAGAGCTGTTACATTATAGGGATTGCAGTCAATATCATGAAACAAAATGTGTACGAACCGTTGCATGGAAAATGAATTTGCTCTGTAAATTTCCACCCAAATCACAATTAAAAAAAAAAAAAAAGTAAATTAGCATAAAGTTTTAGCCTTGTAAGTACATGTATTGATGCATGGAAGTTAGGCTTACAAGCTATGTTTTTGTTATTGTAACTAACTACAGAGATATTTTTATAAAAGAAAATAATACATTTCTGCTGGAACACTTCAAAAATTTTGTAGACAGTCATCTTGCTATCCCCGCTTCTGACAGGGTCACCCAGTGCAGCCCATACCTTGCCCACCCCTCACCCGCCTTGTGACACTGCTGATCCTGAGCCTCACAGCCAATCCCCAGACTCTTCCGTTCCAGATGGAGTGTGTCCCAGGGACCACACAGAGCTTTGTTTAAATGCTCACATTAGCAGAAGGATGGGGATCCCACTGAATCATCATCCACTGTCAAAAAGCCAAGAGTTGTTCAGAATGAAAACAGTTTTTCCCAAAGAGGCAAAATCCCTAGTACTAATTAGTGGCAGTGGCGTGTGTATGTGCATGTGGGGGTGGGATGGGCGGTAATCCTGTGCCTCTATTGTTGTAAAATAGGGGCAATCCTTTTGCCAAAGGTCTGAGCCATAGACTGAGTAAACTTGACCCCCTAAAACCCTTCATTGTGCTCACGTGTGTGTGAGTCCTGCAGGAATTGTGGAGCCCTTCTGCCCCATGTTGGGTCTAGACACTTCGAATGAATAAATTAGAGGGTGATGGTAACATGGTCATTGTCATTGCAGACAATGTGGTATTTATGGTGTTATGGGCACTGGCTGTTTTCCTCTCAAGGCTCAATAACAACAGTAAGTTGGCTCTTTCATCATGAACCGCTGGGGTGCTCTTTATACACAGAGGCTGTCCCAGCTGAAAATAGCCCAAACATCTTGCTATTTTCTCTTTCCCAATTTTTGCCTATTCATACCCAAGAATAAAAGACTCAGCCTGTTCAGCCTTCCCAAAGAGTTAAAGAACATTATCTCTTGGATTTCCAATTGCCAATAAAGGGCATCCATCCATGTTCACTTTGCCTGGATAAGGCATTCATACATTCAATAAAACTATTGAACACCTACTATGTGCAGATGCTGTGGTAGGTGCTAGGTGAAAAAGACAAAGGCCTAAAGTATACAGATGGTAAAAAAGCCTAAAGGCGACTTCCCCAAGTCCCTGAAGGAGTTGATTTTGGTATGTGCATCTTACTGACTTCTGGTCCTGTGCTCTGACCACAAGCCTTCACCACCAGACCACACTTCCCCAAATAAATAACTACTTCTGCATGCTGGGGACAGGCTGTTTGTGGCAGCATTTACGTAGGCGGCATAGACAGTACAGCCTTTCACTTCATGTTGCAACAACACCAGGCTAAACAATGTGCACCAGCTTCCAAAGTTACTGAATAAACGCATGCTTCACGTGGCTTGGGTTCAAGTGCCACAGGAAGACTGCAGAATGGGAAGTCTGTGTCCGATAAGGAAAAGCTGCTAGGGGAAAGTGAGTTCGTTTTCAATTTAGGTTAAAATCAGATGTAGGATTTGATCACTGTTGGATCCTCAAATAGGAGGAACGGAACACATAATAATCATAAACTGTAGAAGGTTTGCTTTTACATACTCAGACTTGTTTGGAACGCAGAATCCCTGCCCTGGAAGGCCTTCCTGTTAAAAGGTAGCACCTTGCTCACAGGGGGCTCACACACTTGTTTCAAAGTCACCTTGACCTTTTCAAATGGCTAAGAGAATTTCACATTTGGATTCTGTTTTGCCTCTATTTTCAGGCTGCCATGTGTAAGCTTTATTTTGTAAAACGTGAGCTTGCAGCCCTGAAATGGGTATCATGAGTAGATTGAGATGTGAGAGTATGTCAGGATGTACTCACAGGCTTGGATGTTGGTGGGGCAGAAGAGGGACTCTGAGAATGTATGATCTGCTACTACTGTTTTTGGCTGAGTGCAAGCTTCCCTAGAGGATGCTCTGGTCAAGGGAGCCCTTTTCAATCTTCATCATTTCATTTCCCAGAAGACAGAGAATCCAGGCCCCATCTTGGTACTGGAGTCACTTCCTCTGGGACCTGTCCCCAAGCCCTCTTCTGTGCTTCATAGTTCCCTCTGCTTGCCTCTGTCGGACCACTTACCGCTACCCTGCAATTCTTTACTGACTTGGGTGTCTTCTCCAGAAGGTTGGAAAACCTATGAGGATAGGGACAGGTCCATTGTGTTCATTGCAATAAGCACCAGCTCCCAGCATACTGTGGACATTAGGTGGCTCTAGAATGAATGAATGAATGAATGGTTGGTTGGTTCTGTCCTTCTCAGAGGATAGATTTAAGTCTCCAGCTTGTGATAATGCTGCCAGGAAGGAAAGAGTTAAGCTATCTGGAGGGGACAGGTTCACCCAAAGACCCTTTTCCTTTTTTATTGGCAAAGGCAGGATAAATAATATATGAGATAAATCCTGGATGTAAAATCTTGACAATTTCAGGTGTTGGCTTGAGCTGCTTAAAACTCTGAAGGGGAAACAAATCAAATCATTTCAGGTTTTCTCTTACGTGTCCCTGAGATTCAGTTAGGAATGGAAGGCCAGGCCAGACCCAGGAATTCAAAGCTTGACCTACTTTGTCAGAAGCTAATAATAAGAGAGATGGATTGTTCCCTAACACTTTTTTTTTTTTTTTAAATAACCAAGGTCAGTGAAGTAGCTTGATAGAACATAGAATTAGGAGAATGAAGGCCACAGAGCAGCTCTGAGAGGTCTGTGTTTATCTGTGTTTTTTTCCTTTTCGCTATTTTTTTTTTCTTAAGTGAGAAAAAAAAAAAAATAAAACACCCTGAATTCCCACCGACATAAACCAGTGACATACAATGATGAAATTCTGTTTTCACCTCTGCCTGTGACTGGGAATGCAAAAATAGCAAGTGACCCAGTTCCACGAATCCCCGCCTCCCAGCCCTCCCCACTTGCGCGGCGTTCGGATCTCGAAGAATGGAGGTTGGTGCACAGCCCCGCCGAGCCGCGCTCGGCCTCCGGACCCCGCGGATGATGTCAGGCGGCTGGAGCGGCCGCAGCCCGGCCGGGGAGGCCGCGGCCCCTGGGCAGCCAGGAGGGCTGTCGGCTTCGCCGGGCCGACGGCGCGCCTGGCAGCGCGGCGTCGCCTGGAGACGGCCTTGGCGGCGCTGTGTTGCTGTAAACAGTCGCTTCCCTGTTACTATCTATAGCAGGATCGCCTGGCTCCGGGGCGCGGCGGCGCGAGGCAGGTCTGCCGCCAGGCTCTCCGCGCGCCGGGAATGATCATCCCGCCCCTTAACCCCGCCTAGTCCACCTCGCCCCTCTCCAGGTGCCCCCCGTGCGCTGTGACCCCCACGCCTCCTCCCGGGCCCAGGGCGAGGTGGCCCGGCCGCTGGGGGCTGAGCCGGGGCAGTGTGACCCCGGCTGTCCTTTGCGGCGGGGTCAGGAGGCTAGGGGCGTCTGGGGGCGAAGCGCTCTCCAGAACACCTGGCTTCCCCGAAGCTGCGTTTTCTGGGCCCGCGGCGCCGCGCCTGTGGTCCCATGGGCCGCAGTCTTCGGCCGGGGCGCTACTGGGCACGATCCTCCCAGAGCCTCCATCCTTCCCCCTCCAACTCCGCGCTGGAAAATCACCCGCTGCGGGCTTCCTGGCGGCACCGAACCAGCCAGCCGCCCCAGCTTCCTAACTCGGACTTGCGGTCCCCAAGAGACACACTTCACCCCGTTACCTAGAACAGACGCCCCTGCCCATGTCACATACCCCACGCCCAGCTCAGAACGAGACCATTGACCCCTTTAGACCTCCTTGCGTACAGGTTTTGCACAATATTTACCCGCTAATGTTTTAGGGATTTGACAGTAAATAAATAAATAAAATAAAAGGCACTGTCTTCTTTATAAAAGCAAAACGAAATGAAAGACCCAGCATCGTAGATGAAGTAGGTTGTCGTAGTCCCTTATTTGGGATCCCCGGACTTTCTGCTTCTAAACGCAGTAACAGTCCTAGGATTAGAGATCAAACCCCGGGGCCAGAGGAGAGAAGAGGGGGTTGGCTTCCACATGTGCACAGAATTGGGTTTGGAATTGCGGAGGCAGGTGTAGGCGCATTCCTTCTGGGCCTGAGACTTAATCCCTCGGGGTCATGTACCTGTTTCTCCCCTACCTGAGCCTCAGAACTAGCTCGGGGTTCTGGACAGCTGTCAAAGATGCTCCCTACCCCCACCCCGGGAACAAGGGTCCGCATTGACCCAGGTGCGAATGTTCGCTCGCGTTCCCCGCCTTTCACGCCCCCCCGTCCCCGGCGCGGCCCCCGCCTCCCCCCGCGCTGCACCCTCGGAGTTGGCTTCAGCCGGAGAGCAGTTCCCGTCAGTCCCTCCCCCCACAGGATGTCCATATTAGGACATCTGCGTCAGCAGGTTTCCACGGCCGTTCCCTGTGCCCATGGGGGGAGCCATCCCTAAATCCCATAATTTGGGGGCTAAGATACCCCTAAGACCCATATTTTTAAACGTCCATAGGATAAAATGATACAACAAGACCAAGAGGAGGGGCTACGAGCTCAGCGGAGGCGGCGAGGCAGCCTCAGTAGCACCAAGGCCCGGACGCCACCCCTCCAGCGCCGCGATGGTTTTGCCCGTGACGCCAGGCTCATTCATAAAATGCTTTATAAAAGCGACGTCTGCGGCGCCTCGTACTCCAACTGCATCTGCAGCAGGCAGCAGAGAAAGCGAGACGGAGCCGGCAGCGGCGGCCCAGCGAGCGAGCAGTCTCCGCGCTCCTACCCAGCTCTGCTCACAACTCCCACCTGTTTCCGCCCTCGGCCCCTCGCCCGCCTTGACCTCCCCGCGACCATGATGTTCTCGGGCTTCAACGCCGACTACGAGGCGTCCTCCTCCCGCTGCAGCAGCGCCTCGCCTGCCGGGGACAGCCTCTCCTACTACCACTCGCCTGCGGACTCCTTCTCTAGCATGGGATCTCCTGTTAATGCGCAGGTGAGGCTGGCTTCACCCCGCCGTGGGGTGCAGGACTTGGGGTCACCGGAGAGGAGACAACAGGGCAGGATTTTTTGGAAGATCAGTCGGGGTCTCCCATCGCTGGGGCGAGAGGTTGCCCTGGCTGGTGCAGCCCTAGCCTGGGAGCTCGGGACTTGTTCCGAGCGCACGCACACTTGTCATAGTAAGACTTGGTTCCCCCTTCCGGCGGCAGGCTCATTCCGAGCAGTCCCCGGCCCGAGCTCTGTGGCTGCATTTCTAAAGTATGCTGGGGCAAACATGTTCCACGCAAAGACTAGCCAACTTGAGCCTGGTTCCTCGGGGGAGGCGGCAGAAAACAGCAATTCCGCCCTCCCCCCTCCGGCAGCCTGGAGCGGGGAGGGGCGGGGAAAGAGGGTGCAGCAGGCGGGTGTGTAAAGCGGTTTCATTGATAAAAAGCGAGTTCATTCAGGAGACTCCGGAGCGGCGCCTGCGTCAGCGCAGACGTCAGGGATATTTATAACAAACCCCCTTTCAAGCAAGTGATGCTGAAGGGATAACGCGGACGCTGCAGCAGGATGGAGGCAGAAGGCACTGCGATGCGGAATTCTTGGGAGGAAAGGGGGGAAGGAAGACTTTTCATGCAGGAGGAAGGGCATAGAAGAGGGCATTGTTATGGTTCTCGCTGTCTCTTTTCCTGCTGCATGCGGCACTGGACCCACCTGTGTCTGGAACCTGCTCGCTCACGTCCGCTTTCCATTTCTGTTTCCTTTAGGATTTCTGCACGGACCTGGCTGCCTCCAGTGCCAACTTCATTCCCACGGTGACTGCCATCTCAACCAGCACTGACCTCCAGTGGCTGGTGCAGCCCACCCTTGTCTCCTCTGTGGCCCCATCACAGACAAGAGCCGCTCGCCCCTACAGAGTCCCCACCCACTCAGCTGGGGCTTACTCCAGAGCTGGCGTTGTGAAGACCACAACTGGAGGCAGAGCGCCAAGTATTGGCCGGAGGGGCAAAGTAGAACAGGTGAGGAGTTCATGGCCCCTTCTCTCTCATAGGGGCAGAGAGATGAGTGGATGGAGGTGCAGAGTGAAGCCAATGGTAGAATTGACTGCCCCATCTTGAATGGAGAACCTTGGCTCCAAGCCCTTTCCACCCCAAGCCAGACCTCAGGTAGTCCTACCCCCAGAAGTACCCTAGTAGTTTCTTCCCTAATAGTGTCCTATCTCATGCATTTACACTGGGTTTTCTTTGTGCTATTGCTGAGGATCTTATTTTAAATGCAAGTCACACCCAGCCTGCAACTGCAGGTTAGAAATGGCTTCATAGAAGAGGTGCCAGGAAGATGGGAAACTGCAGGAGCCAGTTACGCTGGGTGGGTGAACGGAGTGATGATAGACACCGTTTCTGACTGTTGATCTTCTGTTATTCTAGCTGTCCCCAGAAGAAGAGGAGAAAAGGAGAATCCGAAGGGAGAGGAATAAGATGGCTGCAGCCAAATGCCGGAACCGGAGGAGGGAGCTGACTGATACACTCCAAGCGGTAAGTAAGATATCATGAGTCCTTTTTCCAAACTTGAGAGGCAAGTTGGAGATTAGGTCTAAGGGGGCAGTGCCCTTGAGTAAGACAGGGTCTTATGCTTTGCTTTATTCCTTGTGTACAGGAGACAGAACAATTAGAAGACGAGAAGTCTGCTCTGCAGACTGAGATTGCCAACCTGCTAAAGGAGAAGGAAAAGCTGGAGTTTATCTTGGCAGCTCACCAGCCCGGCTGCAAGATCCCTGATGACATGGGCTTCCCCGAAGAGATGTCTGTGGCTTCCCTTGATCTTAGTGGGGGCCTGCCGGAGGCTGCCACCCCCGAGTCTGAGGAGGCCTTCACGCTGCCCCTCCTCAATGACCCTGAGCCCAAGCCCTCGGTGGAGCCTGTCAAGAACATCAGCAGTGTGGAGCTGAAGGCCGAGCCCTTCGATGACTTCCTGTTCCCAGCATCGTCCAGGCCCAGTGGCTCTGAGACCGCCCGCTCCGTGCCAGACATGGACCTGTCTGGCTCCTTCTATGCAGCAGACTGGGAGCCCGTGCACAGCGGCTCCCTGGGGATGGGGCCCCTGGCCACAGAGCTGGAGCCCCTGTGCACCCCGGTGGTCACCTGTACTCCCAGCTGTACTACTTACACGTCTTCCTTCGTCTTCACCTACCCAGAGGCTGACTCCTTCCCCAGCTGCGCAGCGGCCCATCGCAAGGGCAGTAGCAGCAACGAGCCCTCCTCTGACTCGCTTAGCTCCCCCACACTGCTGGCCCTGTGAGCAGTTGGGGAAGGGGAGGCAGGGGGCACCCACATATGCTGCTGCCTGAGTCAATGCATTACAGAGAGGAGAAACATGTCTTCCCTCGAGGGTTCCTGTAGACCTAGGGAGGATGTTATCTGTGCGTGAATCACACCGGGCTGTGGGCCTCAAGGACTTGAAGGCATCCCACATGTGGACTCGAGTCCTTACCTCTTCCAGAGATGTAGCAAAACGCATGGAGTGTGTATTGTTCCCAGTGACACTCTGAGAGCTGGTAGTTAGTAGCATGTTGAGCCAGGCCTGGGTCTGTGTCTCTTTTCTCTTTCTCCTTAGTCTTCTCATAGCATTAACTAATCTATTGGGTTCGATATTGGAATTAACCTGGTGCTGGATATTTTCGAATTGTATCTAGTGCAGCTGATTTTAACAATAACTACTGTGTTCCTGGCAATAGTGTGTTCTGATTAGAAATGACCAATATTAACTAAGCAGAGATATGACTTTATTTTCTAGTAGATAGAAATCAATAGCTATATCCATGTACTGTAGTTTTTCTTCAACATCAATGTTCATTGTAATGTTACTGATCATGCATTGTTGAGGTGGTCTGAATGTTCTGACATTAACAGTTTTCCATGAAAACGTTTTATTGTGTTTTTAATTTATTTATTAAGATGATCTCAGATATTTATATTTTTATTTTATTTTTTTTCTACCTTGAGGTCTTTTGACATGTGGAAAGTGAATTTGAATGAAAAATTTAAGCATTGTTTGCTTATTGTTCAAAGACATTGTCAATAAAAGCATTTAAGTTGAATGCGACCCAGCTTGTGCTCTTTTCATTCTGGTAGTTTTGTAAGGTTCTGAAAGGTACGATTTAAGACCAGTCTTTCAAGAAGGGTAGCTCCTGGAGGGGGACACACCTCTCTTTCTGATTCCTTATCAAAGAGGAGAAGGAAACTCTAGAGCTGAGATTGGAATATTTTACAATATTCACATCATGGTACTAAGATTCTCAGTATTCTAGGAGTGAGAACCTACTTCTCTTTCTGTTTTGATAGCCAAAGGGGAGCTTGTTTAAGTCCAGTTGTGCTATTAGTAAATGCAGATGTTTTGACCTTACTGACCCCTGTGTATTAAGCTTTTCACAAGTCACTTAACTTTTTACCCCCACAAAGTCATGTAAAGGGTTACTCCCACCTTACCACCAAAATCCATTCTAGTTAAGTTGATTCTGACTCATAGCGACCCTATAGGACAGAGCAGAACTGCCCCATGGAGTTTCCAAGGCTGTAATCTTTACGGAAGCAGACTGCCTCATCTTTCTCCTGAAGAGCATCAGGTGGTGGGTTTTAATAGCGCACCTTTTGGTTAGCAGCCGAGTGCTTTAGCCATTGTACCACCAGGGCTCCTATTCCCACTTTGAAGGGAAGTAAATTAAAGAATGGTTAGAACAAATGGTTCTCCCTATCATTATCAGGTTTAGAATGTTCACTTCCTCGCTTATTACTCTTTCCATCAGACATGTGCTACTTCTTATTATTTGGTAAAAAAAAGAAAATGTCTTCAGTCATTAACATGCATACATTTAGTTGAATTCTCTTTATTTTCAAAAGGGAAGGAGGGCTGAAGTCCTATCCCTTAGTAACAAGCCTGTGGTAATTTCTGTAGTGTCTTTAACACATATACCTGACATTGAGAGTGCGCTGGGGGAAGACATAGGAGCTCTGGTGGCCTTGTGCCTAAGGCATTTGACTGCTAACCAGAAGGCTGGTGGTTCAAACCCACCAGCCACTCCTTGGAAGGAAGGTTGGGCCATTACTTCCATAGAGATACCGCCTCGGAAACCAAGGAGGGGTCACTATGAGTCGGATCCGACTCAACAGGAGTGTGTTGCTTTTTTTGCTGTTGGAGGAAGACAAAGCTGGCCCTGAGAATTAGGAAGAAATCACAAACAATACAAATAATGACTGCTCATTGGGTTAAATAAAAAGTTACATAATAGTTCAATAAGGAGAAGTCAACACAATTCTGAATAAGCTTTAACTAAGAAACTTTATCGTCTTAAAAGAAGAACATGACCTTTGTCTTGGACAGCTCTGCTAATGGAGCACTTACATGCACATGCACGAACCATAAAGAAAGCTGGCACCCTTCCTGCCCTGCCCTCAGGTACCATGCGGGCACCAGGGTGCTTGAGAGCCAAGTATAGTGTCTGATAGGAGCTTTAATGCCAGTCTGGTGATAATTCTTGGTGATAATAAAAATTAGAGGGTGGTTATAGAGTGGCATGTGGGCAATCTACTTCCATAGAGATGCCACCTCAGAAATCCAAGGAGGGGTCTCTTTGAGTTGGATCCAACTTGACGGCAGTGAGGTTTTTTTTTAGCTCTGGTGTAGTGCCTAAGGCATTTGACTGCTAACCAGAAGGCTATCGGTTCAAACCCATTAACCACCCTGTGGAAGGAAGACCAGGCAATCTACTTCCGTAAAGATTTACAGCCTCGGAAACCCACTGCGGGTCACTACGAGTCAGATCAACTTGATGGCAGTGGTTTGTTTGTTTGTATACCCCTTAGGGAAACTAGCTGGCTCTCTGAAGCATAATAACAACCTGTGAAAAGAGATCTCCTAGGTGGAGAAGAGCAGGTGGACCTCCAGCCCTGGACACTGACCTAGACTAGTGGCCCTGGCAGGCCCGCCTTGACCATAGAAAGAGAGGACCTTGCTTTCCCTTTGACAGACCCATTTAGTTCACCACAGCCCAGCTCAAAACAGGCTGCTCCATCCACAAGACTGCATTACAAGTCCAAGGAATAGGACTTGCACACAGAGACTCCCTTTAACAGGTTTCTCAGAGGTTCCCCATAGAGTTGACAACCTGCCAAGCTCCATGCTGACTACCGGGACTCTCATGGGATCAGGAGAAGATAGGAATGCCTTCCCTCTCCAACCAAAGGGCTCTTCCCACATCTCCCCGTCCTGACCCAGGATTCAGCTCCTCCTATGGATGACTGATGCTCGGAATGTCAACTTCCCTTTGAGAGAGACTTGAACCTTCCCGACAAGATATCGACTCACATTAAGTCTCAATAAAGCAGATATCTCCGGGCTCCACCGTTTGTCTGATACAATAGGAACAGGTGTAATAGAAGGCTCTGGGACTAGAGATCAGAGGGTCATTTCCTTCCGGGGACCATGTGTGATTTAGCTCATCAGTGGACCCTCAGACCCAGCTCAATGCTTGGTACATGCAGTGTCAGATTACCCAATACGCAAGGTGAGCACGGGCTTACTTGTGCTTATTTACTAATCAATAGTGAAGAATTGTACTGTTTCCCACCACACCGGACATTCTGCTTCTAGGTGCAGCTAGAACCTGTCTCAACCCCAACCCCACAGCGTCTTCCTACAGAAACAAAGCCTCTTCCAATTTACAATCCATGAGAGGGATAGAGTACCCAGTTAGCAAGGTATGCACAGGTTTACCTGTGCGTACTTATTAATTTGTAGTAAACAGTTTCCCATGTTTGAAACTCATGTGAAACTGTTCACTACAGATTAGAAAATAAGTACAAATAAACCTGTGCTTACCTTGCTTAATGGGTAATCTGCCCCTGGGCACATGGTGTAAGGTTAATGAATATTTGTCCACTGAATGAATGAATAAATTCTACATGATTTCTATAAGCAGCAATATAAAATAGAAATTAATAGAATATAATAGAAAACCAAACCTGTTGCTATGGAGTCAGTTCCAACTCATAGCAACCCCACGTGTGACAAAATAAAACTGCATTCCATAGGGTTTTGAATGGCTGGGATCTGTCAGAAGTAGATTGCCAGGTCTTTGTTTTATAGCACCTCTGGTTGGATTCAAAGAGCCGACCTTTCAGTTAGTAGCCAGAGCATAAGCAGTAAGAGCCCCCACACTCTCAAATGCCTCCTCCCCCAGGCCCTATTGGGATGGTAAGCAGTGGGGATTTCTCACATCTTTTGTATCTGACTGTGAACATGCACCTTACTTCCATCATTGGCTCCTAGATTTCCTCCACTACCTCCCCTGCGTTACCTCCACCAATGCAGCTCCAGAGTGGATGCATCGCTTCCAGCTCCCAATTAATTTTAGATGAGAAAAGGATAGAAGACGAAAGAATATGTATCTCTGTAGGATAGTGGATGGTAGATCTGGTTGTCTCTGCACATCGCTGCATCTTGTGTAATTATCAAAATGAAAGGGTAGCACTTAACAATGTGTTCTATAATAGCAGTGATTTTGTATCAGCAGCAACTTTCCAAGTGTGGATGAAAGGAAATCAATTGGGCTATCTTTAATCAATGGACAGAGAAGAGACTGAAACAAAGCAAAAGTTCTCAGGTGATTACAGAGGAATGTTTCAACATTTTTCAAATAATAATAACAATAAAAAGCAGATCTTTAAACTGTGTGTAAGATTTCCTCCAAACACAGAATAATCCAGTCCCTCAAAAATAAGTGAGATGTGATGAGCACTGTTTGCCAACTGAGTCTCGAGCACTTTGAATTGTGCTGTTTTGCTGTTAACACTGGAAAGCTGATCCTTGACTCCTCTGCATCACCATCTGGTTTCCTCTCCCTACAAGCTCTCTGCTTGTGGGCCTTCCTTCCGGTCCTGACACATAGCACGCATGTTCCTGAGTCAGGGTCTTTGCACTTCCTGTCTCTCTGCCTGGGTCTCTTTCCCCAGGCTGGTCTTACCTGTCATTTTCAAGACATAACTCAAATGACATCTCCACTAAGAGGCCTTCCCTGGTTCTATGTGGTTCTACTGAGCTTGGTTCTACTTTGTGACACATGAGGTCTCCATGGGTCTGAGTCAACTCAATAGCAATGGGTTTGGTTTTTTTTTTTGCACCACTATCTACACAATTTTACATGCTCTTTAAACAATTTTTTCTGCCTCTATGGCCCCTAGTCACTCTTTAGGTCTGGAATTGAACTCACTCCTGTGGCTTCTAGCCAAACAACAGACAGACATAGAGGGTGAACAGTTACACCACGTAGGTTCACTCCTTAGAACAATCAGCCATGGGAGATCAGAAGGGCAGTATTTGCACAGGGAGATAGGTCAGAGGGCAGAAACACATAGGGAAGAAAGACACAGGGGAAAGGTAACTACAGGGAGGAAGTGGGCAGAGAGATGTTATATTATGGGGTTTGCAAGCAATGTCGTGAAACAAAATGTGTATGAACTGCCATCTAGAAAATGAATTTAATCTGTAAACTTTCACCCAAATCACAATAAAATAAAATTCTGCCTCTCACCACCGGACTGTGAGTTCCATGTGAACAGGCATCTTTTCTGTCTCCATCACTTCCGTATCCCCAGTGTCTATTAGGCACTCAACTGCTTGCTAAATGAATGAATGAACACAGATATGAAAATTACAAAGATTTCTAAAGGTAGATAACTAGAGCTTAAAAGTGAAGATAAATTGTGTACTTCACAGATTTCTCCCAGGGTGGAAGAGCACACCTCTTTGTTTAGCAAATCCCCATCAAGGGTTCCACAATATTAAGATGAGGAACTTACTAGGTCAGGAAGGAATCTTAACAAAAAACCCAAACCAAAACCACTGTCCTCAAGTCAAAGAACAAGCAAAATTATGTTTTTCACTCTTACTGATATAAAATTTTCAGACTGTCAGACAAATCCTTTTGAGTTCATTGGTGCCTGCCTAACAATCAGCATGTTACCTTATAAATCTTATAACTTAGTCTGCATTGTGCTGTTGATGTTGTTATTTGCCCTCGAGTTGGACCCGTCTCACAGCAACCCCTCCTTGGGTTTCCGAGGCAGTATCATTATGGAAGTAGATTGCCCAACCTTCCTTCCTAGGAGTGGGTGGTAGGTTTAAACGACCAGCCTTCTGGTTAGCAGTCAAGTGCCTTAGGCACTATGCTATGAATAGAAAAATAAACCAAATCAAAAACCAAACTCACTGCCATGGAGTCGAATTTGACTCATAGCGACCCCCATTGGGTTTCCAAAGCTGTAAATCTTTATGGAAGCAGACTCTTTCTTCTGCAGAGCAGCTGGTGGGTTTGAACCACCAGCCTTCTGGTTAGCAGCCAAATGTCTTAATTACTATACCACCAGAGCTTCTTAGAATGGAAAAATAGGGGTTAGCTATTATTGTTATCATTATCAATATCAATGCCAATATTATTAGCATTATTTACCAAGAATATGCCCAGACCTGAGGAAAAGCAAGTGGGACTAAGGTTCATGGAATCCCTCTGAATGAATTCAAAGTCCCTGAAGAAGGCTGGATAGATTTCACTTTCTTTGCACATGGGAGAAAGCAGCAGGAGGTAACCTGGTTTAGTTGTAACACAATTCATTTCAGTGGGTCCACCTCCCACCCATACTCTAAACTAAGCATTATTTAGCAGTCTGAGAGCACACAGAGCAGAAAGAGCTCTGGCCATCATCCCAAAGAGGCTGCCTGACCTGATGGCCATCCATTCTTTGTAATTAATACACCATTATTACTTTCAGCTCATGCTGACATTGCACTTGGGCTTGGTTCAATCAGGTGATTAGGAGGCATGAAAACCACAGGAATTTGATTGTTGGTTACATCAGAAGTAGGTCTGTATGTTAAAGGGCCTGGAGACAAATGGCTGTATCTTCATCATAAGGATAACCAGCATAGGCTCCAGCTGCTGCCAGGTTCATTTTGAAGAGCAATTCATGGTCCTGTCTCTGGAAACAATGATACATTTTCAGACTTTTTAGTCAATCATGCAACTAGCATCACGGCCAAACTTACCAAAATGTTACGATAAATAAATCTGGATCTGAGGAATTGGATCTAACATACCAAAGTGGTTCAGAGCATAGCTTCAGCTTTGAATCCTGGGTCCTTGGCCTTGGGGCCAGTTACTTAACCTATCTGCACCTAGTTTCCCTATCTGTAAAATGGGGCTAATAATACCATCTACCTCACCAGGTCACCATGAGCATTAAATAAGTTAATATATACAGAGTACTTATTACAGTGCCTGGGCACACAGAAGCATTATAAAAGTATTGTTGTTGTTATGTGCCGTCGAGTCAGACCCAACTCATAGCAACCCCTCTTTGGGTTTCCGAGGTGGTATCACTAGAGAAGTAGATTGCCCAACCTTCCTTATGAGGAGTGACTGGTGGGCTTGAACTGCCAGCCTTCTGGTTAAAAGTCAAGTGCTTTAGGCACTGTGCTACCAGAGCTCCTAGCTATTGTTTATTATCCTTATAATTTATGGGGGAGCTCTGGTGATGCAGTGGTTAAAACATTCAGCTGCTAACCAAAAGATTGGTGGTTCAAACCCACCAGTCACTCTGTGGGAAAAAGAGGAGGCAATCTGCTTCCATAAAGATTTACTGCCTTGGAAACCCCATTGAGGCAGTTCTACTCTGCTCTTCAGGGTTGCCATGAGTAGGAATCAACTCAAAAGCAGTATGTTTGGGTTGTAATTTAGGGAGATGCGAGTCAGGGGAGAAAATGCATGTACTCTGGAGCAAACATGGGCTTCTTTCCACTCAACAAACAGTTGCGAATATCTACTACATATCAAGCACTGGATGCAGATGTGAACAAGGCATATTTCTGTTCTCAAAGAGTTCGTGATCTAGTAAGGGATAAGGACACAAATGTATATGTTATAACATTCTGCAGCAATGGGAATTAACACAAGGTACAGGAGTTGCAGAGGAGGGGATGATACACTTTATCTGGGAGGGTCTCTGAGCTGGACTTTGAAGATGGGTGAGCATGACACATGAGCAAATGGTGGAGTGGAGGGATTCCAGGCCGGAGGGCAACACTGAAAAAGCAAAGACTCATCAAACAACACACTCAGTTTTGCTGGATTGTAAAGTAAGGAGCCCTGCTGGCACAATAGCTAAGCATCTGGATGCTAACTGAAAGGTTGGTGGTTCAAACATAACCAGTAGCTCCTCTAGAGAAAGATCTGGTGATCTACTCCTTCCTGGGAGTAAGACTGCAGCCGAGGAAACCCTATGGGGCAGTTCCACTCTGTTACACGGGGTCATTATGAGTCTACATCAACTTAACATCACCTAACAACAACAAAGGGTGTGTGTGTGGGGGAAAGTGGGGGATGTAAACTACAGTATATCACATAAGTATATTTGATTCCATTTATAGCAACATTGGAGCATCAAAGTGGAGTGGGGTGGGGACAGGTCAAAATGAGGTAACTGTGGCCAGATCATGAAAAGCCTGGTGTTTACTTAGTTCAGTTGCGTGTAGGCTGAATCAAGGCAGCTGTATGGGAATGAGGAGGGAACAAGAGGTAATTAGGGGGTAGGACTGTGGGGATTTGGTGACTGAGTGGATGTGGGAGGTGACGGGAAGGGAGGAATCCAAGCTCACTCTCACGTTCACCAGTTTGACACAACAGGAGGTTCGTGGTTCCACCAACGAACGACTCCAGGACTAAGGAGAACAGAGGTAGGGAGAAGAAGGTGAATTCTGTGTTGGACATAGCACATGTTGACTTTGTGAAGCCTAGGAATATTAAAGGAACTCTGGTGGTACAGTTGTCAAAGCATTTGGCTGCTAACCAACAGGTTTGAATCCATTAGCTGCTCTGTGGGACAAAGATGAAGCAGTCTGCTTCTGAAAGATTTACAGCCATGGAGACTCTGCGGCAGTTCTACTCTGTCCTATAGGGTCACTATGAGTCAGAATCAACTTGATGGCAGTGGGTCTGGGTATGGAATTCTTATCAAGGGGGAGATACAGGCAGTTGGAATTGCATAATAGAGTTCGATAATAGGAGCTATTAGAGCTTGTTTGGGGTGCTCTGGTGATGTGGTGCCTAAAGCATTTGACTGCTAACCAGAAGGTTGGCAGTTCAAACCCACCAGCCACTGCTTGGAAGAAAGACTGGGCAGTCTATTTCTGTAAAGATTTACCACCTCAGAAACCCAAAGGGGGTTGCTGTGAGTTGGAATTGACTTGATGGCGGTGAGTTTGGTTTGGTTTTGGTAGTGGGGTACAACTTGGATCCTAGGTTAACATTTTACACATACTTGCTGCATGCCAGGCTGTGCCATACCCTTTAACCACACTAAACCCATGCTGCTGAGTTGATTCTGACTATAGCAACCCTATAGGATGAGTAGAACTGCTCCACTGGGTTTCCAAGGCTGTCCATCTTTATGGAAGCAGACTGTACATCTTTCTCCCATGGAGCAGCTCGTGGGTTCAAATCACCGACCTGCTGGTTAGCAGCCAAGTGCTTTAACTACTGGGCACTGGCCTCCTTATGTCCTTTATAGGCAGAGCTAAACTAGGGACCACATTTGTTTTGCTAATCATTGAATGTTTCCCCACTGGCACTTAATGGGCACACAATAATTGTTTTGTTGAACAGATGCTCTTGCTTTGTCTTTGTGACAATCCTACAAGGCAGATGTTATCTGCTTTTTACAGACGTGGAAAATGATCTAGGAAGGGTTAAATAAGTTGACTGAAGGCATATAGCTGGTAAGTAGCAGATCTGAGATTTGAACCCAGCTCTTTGTGACTCCAAAGCTCAAAGTGCTTAGAATGATTTTAAAATCAGCCTCTACACATGTACTGTGTAATCTGGGGCAATACTCTAACTCCTCTGAAACTATTCCCTCTGCTTGATGGGAGCAGGTTCGAAGAATGTCAGCACTCCCTTTCCAGCTTCAAAACTCTGCTGCTATCAGGTGGCTGCTGTGGAAATGCACTGAAGGGGCTGACACTACATCACCGTTAGGTGGTTAATGCTTCTGTAGAACATTGGGGCATGCTCTGGGCTTGACACTCCTTGTAATCCTCTCTTGGACCTTTCCAGGGTGGAAGCCCTGGGCAGTGTATGCTGTGGTACATGGTGCACCCAGCTCAGGGAGATGGGAGAAGTCTGTACCAGGTGCAGGAATCTGGCACAGCTTAGCTTGTCCTCTGTCAAGGTTTCACAAGGCTACAATTAAGGTGTCAGCTGAGCTGCATTCTCATCTGGAGGCTTGACTGGGGAAGAGTCTGCTTCTAAGTGCGTTATGGTTTTCGCAGAGTGTTATTTCCTTGTGGCTGTTTAAGGACCTCCGCTTTTTTTGCTGGCTGTTGGCTGGAGGCCATCCTCAGGTTCTGTAGCCTGGGCTTCCTCAACCTGGCTGCTCACATCATCAAGGCAGCAAGGAAAAACTCTCTAGTGCATGCCAGTAAGATGGAGCCTTCTATATGTATCGTGACATAATCATGGGAGTGACATCCCATCACCCTTGCTGTATTCTATTGATTTGAAGCATGAAAGAAGTTCCATCTCTCAAGGGAGTGAGGATTACATAAAGGTGTGGTACAGTGTGGTGAATTGTTTTTATAGGGCCTTAACCCCTACAAAATGATTAGCTGGGACTATGCAAATAAGGTGTGTAAAACTCTTACAGGGAGTGAACAGCAACTGTGGAAATAAGGTGCCTGTAGCCTAACCAGGGGATTGGTCAGTTTTGCCATCCTGCTAGGCTTAAAAAAGCTAGTCCCATAGAGGTTGAGGGGGACCTCACTACCATCAAGAAGGGCTGGGAGCAGAGTGCGTCCTTTGCACCCAGGGTCCCTGCATTGAGAACCTACTAGACTTAGGAGACAGAGAGGGCTGTAACAATGGATGCAGTGTGAGATGGTACAAGCCAGTACAAGTGGTGAGAAGCAGACCACCAGTGTAAGATGGCTGCAGTGGGCTTCTTGGCTCACAGAGAGAGGTGACTATAGAGGGCTCAGTGACTTGTGGAGCTAAATGTCTTTCAACAGGAGACAAAGTGGGTGTCTCTGACCACTTATTAGTGGAGCAAAAGATCTGTAACACTTGCCCAAGCAGGGTAGAGGTCAAGAGCAAGGGCTGCCTGCTTATGGGCATGGCAAAGGAGGAGTTGAGAGGACAGAAGCTGTACTGATTGACAAAGTGTCTCTTGAGTTGTTCTTCTTACTTCCAAGTTGATTCTGATCCTGAATTTGTAACTTTGTTACTCCCCTAATAAACCCCATAATGTTAAGTATGGTTTGTTCAGTTCTGTGTGGCCATTACAACAAACTTTCAAACTCAGCAGAGAAGTATAGAGTTTCTTGGATGGCTGGGGTCAGCTTTGGGCTGATGCTGATCTGGATTTTCATTATTTCCAGTGAAGTTAGATAAGGTCTAGTCATAGATTGAATTATGTCCCCCCAAAATATCTATCCACTTGGCTGGGCCATAATTCTCAATGGTTTGGCAGTTATGTAATGATGTAACTTGGTAGGGATGTAATAATGCAATCATCTCCCATGATGTGATCTGATGTGATCAGTCAGTCAGTTTTAAGGGTATTAGGATCGGATGCAACTCAGGTCACAGCCTTAATCTGATGTAAAGGAAGTTCCCTGGGGTGTGGCCTGCATCACCTTTTATTTTACAAGAGAGAGAAGAGAGCAAAGGAGGAGAGATTTGACTACCATCAAGAAAGAAGAGTTAGGAATGGGGTGTATCCTTTGGACTCAGGGTCCCTGTACAGAGAACTTCTTAGAAGCGGGTGAAGATTGATGCCAAGACACACGGAGATCTTCAAGGAATGCCAGTTCCACAGATGCTGAAAGGAGACAAAGACTCTCCCCCAGAGGTGACTGAGAAAGCTTTCACCTAGAACCGGTGCCCTGAATTTGGACTTGCAGCCTCCCAAATTGTAAGAGGATAAATTTGTTTGTGAAGGTCATCCACTCGTGGTAACTAAGACAAGGTCTGACATCACAACATTACATGCAGATATCAGGAGGAAGGAATTTTTAGGGAGTCACTGTCTTGCTTCTCCAGTGCTGCTATAACAAAATGCCACAAATAGATGGCTTACCAAATATGGATTGACTCTCTTACAATCCTTTAGGCAGCTAGAAGTCTGAGTTCAAAGTGCCAGATCTAGGGGCTAGTGAGGGCACCCTGACCTTGGGCTTCAGCTCTGCCTCCTGTTCTAGGCCCACTGGAGCTGGAGGCTTTTTCTGACTCACACAGCTGCTAGCTGCTGAGGCTGATGAACCCAAGAGCATCAAGTAAAATGGCACATCCCCAAGATTAGCAGACAAGGTGGCAGGTGACTAGTTCAAGTCCAGGAACAATCCCAAGATCAGCAGGCAACATGGCAGGCTACTGACACAAAGACTCAGCCAAATACAGGTTCCAGCTGCATCCAAAGCTAGAGACCTTTCTCAAAGCTTCCCCCTCTATACTGTAAGCAGGCCACACCCTAATTAGCTGCTCACAGCAGATTCTACCATGGAGTTGATTCCAGTCTCATCATGGGGAAGAACTGCATCCAGCGGCCAGCACTCAAAACCAGGCCCAGGCAAGGTGACATCACTTTAGGGTCTGTCCTTCACGATGGGTAACGGTGCTTGCTGAGAATTCAAAAAATAATAATAAAACCAACTGTCTTAGTCATCTAGTGCTGCTATAACAGAAATATCACAAGTGGATGGCTTTAACAAAAGGAAATCTATTTTCTCCCAGTTTAGGAGGGTAGATGTTCACATTCAGGGTGCTGCTTCTAGAGTGAGGCTCTCTGTTGGCTCTGGAGCAAGGTCCTCCACCTCTTTCAGCCTGTGCTACTACGCAATCTTCATGTGGCCTGGCTGTCATCTTCCCCTGGGTCTAGGAGGTTCTTAGTGCAGGGACTCTGGGTCCACAGAATATACTGTGCTCTTGGCTCCTCTTTCTTGGTTGTCAAGGCTATAATCTTTACTGAACAGACTGTCACATCTTTCTCCCCTGGAGCAGCCTGTGGGTTCAAACCACTAACCTTTTGGTTAGCAGCCAAATACTTAACCACCTTACCACCAGGACTCCTTTCAAAGCCCAAGGCATTGAACTTGAATTATTTCTGTCATTCCATATGATCATTCGGAATTTTTGAGTTTAAAATGAAAATCTGTGAAACTCTGCAAACTGAGAAATGTTTTTATTTGGTAAATGTAGATTGAAGTTAAATGAAATATTTCACTAAATTTTAATATTCTTTTAAAAATGGAAAATTCTGCTTTTCAATTGGTTTTGAAACCAAAGAATGAATCAAGATAATAACATTACATCAGTAGTATGATTTGGCAGTTGTCTAACACTAGGCACACTACTGTTATACTGCCTAGGAATAAAAAGAATTAATATGTAGCACGAATTTGAGCCCACAGTGTGCTAGACACTGTTCCAAGCACTTTAAATACACAGTTCATTTAAAAACCTATTCTCACAACAACCCCATAAGGTAGGTTCTGATATTATGCTTATTATTTAATAGATAATATAATCTGGAGCGCAGAGAGACCGTGATCTGCTCCCGATGATGGAACTGGCATAGCAGAGCTGGAATCTGACCCGGGCAGCCTAGCCCCAAAGCCTGCACTCTTAGCCACTCAAAAGCACAAAAAATATCGCCAACAACCTCCGCAGGTCACCAGAAGCCTTTCAGAGCCGACAGAGAGGGCTTCTTTCCGTCCCGAGCTGCTGATACCTGGGCGACGGGAGAGCTAGCAGCCCAGGGAAGGTCGGGGTGGAAGGGTGCTCTCTCGAGGTCCTCCCCCTCTGCCCTCTCAGCACCCTCGCCACGCCCTTGCCCTCTTCATTCAGGCCAAGGTTTCTCCTGGCCCTGCCCAGCTTCCGGCCCTTTGCTCCAGGCCAGGTCGCTGGGGCAGGCGGTGCCAGGAGCTCGCGAGTCCTCTTATTTATTGTTTAGTTTCTATGGTGACACGTAGGCGCCGTTAGCGTCTCCCGTCATCAGCCAGGCCACGCGGCCCCCACCCGGCGCCGTGACGTCTGCCCGCCGCTTCCGCTCTGCCCATATATGGTGCAGTCCCTGCCCTGCGGGTCTGGAGGAGGCTGCGGACTGCGCTCCAGGCTCATCCCGCCCCCTGGCCCTGGCCCCGCCTCTGTGGCGTGCTGACCGGCGCTTTCTTCCGCGCTTCAACCTTTCGCTGAGACTGTCGCGGGGACAGGGGTATGGGGCGCTGGAAACCCCAAGGGAGGGCTCGGGTGCTTGATGGATGAGCTCTGAGGTCTCTAACGTTGGCTGACTCGGGCTCTCTGCTCGTTGAGGCTGCAGAGTCAACACTCAGGGCTGTCTCCACTGTTCCGGGTGGGTGATCTAGGATCACTGTGCCCGGAAATCATGTCAGCAGCCATCCTTCGCCTCACCCTCTTTCTCATTTTGTAGGCTTAGAGTTAAAATTCTCACCAGTGATGCAGTGGAAAGCTTTGAAGTCCCAGGTTCTGGGGTCAGTGTTGTCCCTTGAGGTATGAGTGGCCTTGGGAAGGTCACGTGCCTTTTTTGGCCTGGTAGGATGAACTGTGGGCCTGTAGTGGTGGGACCAGTATCAGAGGGGAGAGCTTTCGTCACTTAACTAGGACCCCACCCCCCCGCCGCCATGAAATAACTGGGATGCCATTGACATTTTTTGAGGATAGTAATAGGATTTGTGTATCTCTTTGCATCTTGCTTATATTATTGTTGTTGTTGTTATGTGCCATCAAGTCGTCTCCGACTCATAGCGACCCTTCCTTGGGTTTCCGAGGCAGTGTCACTACGGAAGTAGATTGCCCCATCTTCCGTTTAATTAACTTTAGTTAACTGATGATTGAACGAATTCTAGACTACTAACCTTCGGGTTTCACCGTCTTAAAGCCGGAAAGAGTCTTTTAGAGGCGGAGGGAATATTGCAATGATTAATAATCGCGCAGCAGAGTTGCCTATGTAAAGCGATTAGCAGATGCAAAGGACAACAGACATTCCTGGGAGGAATCGGGCGAGATTCCAGAAGTCTGGGAGGGAGCCGTGGGAGTGTACGGCCTGCGCTGTAAGGGCGGGGGTGGGGCGGGCAGTGCCGCAGCGGACACTGCTGCCAAGCCGAGTGCGTAGGTGGGCGTGGGGCTAATTCCGCAAACTGCTTAATCTGCACCCTCTCTCCCCAGCTCCCCAGATTTCCAAATCCCTTTGCCCGAAGGAGTGTGCGTTTTTCAGAGCTGGAAGCCGCAACACAGATTATGACCCTGATGACGCGATGGTTAAATGCTCATCTGTTAACTGAAAGAAAGGTTGGCAGTTGGAATTGACCCAGGGGCTCTGCTCAAGAAAGACTTGGCGATTTGCTTCCATAAAGATTACAGTCTAGAAGACCGTGTGGTGAGCTGGGCTCTGTCATATTGGGTAGCGATGAGTTGAAATCAACTCCATGGCACACAATAACAGCAACATTTCACATATGGGGAAGCTGAGGCTCAAAGAAGTTGGTTCAGCCATTCAGACTCCGGTAGCTAGTTAGAGACAGGAAGATTTCTGGCTTCAAGCTAGTGTTCCTTCCACCCCAGGAGTCCTTTAATCTCCTGTGCTCCCGTGCCTTCAGGACCTCGATGCCTAATTCAGCTGGTGGCTCGTACAGTAAAATAAGGTGCTGACTTCAGGACCCTTAAAGGATACCACTGGCATGCCTGCTGTCATACACAGCCCACAGCGTCACACAAGGCCTGGGGTGATGGCCAGGAGGTGTATACTTGCCACAGCCACAAACATTGCTCCTTACAAGCATAGCTGGATTGGCGTACTTGTTTAGAGAACTGTTAGGAAACCAGTCTTAGACTAGCAGCTGGTCACTTTTGTAGTTACCCAAGGCTTACATTAAGCTTTTCTTGGTCAAGACAAGAGCAGAAGACAGGAGTAGCCTGAACCCATGGAAATTTATTTTCTGCCACGTGGAAAGTCTTCATGGTACATGGAAGCTCATTCCTGAGGGGGTAATGCCTCTTTGATGCCTCTCTTTCTCTTTATTTCCTTCTTTCAGTCTCACCCAGCTTCCTCTTACACTCTATTTCTTCCCTAACTTCTAGGCTGAATATGAAGACAGCTCATGAAAAGACTCAGTGCCCACTACTTGCCCTCCCACCTGGCTCATCCCAACTGGCTGATCTCAGGTGGGATCTGGAGTCTTTCACTCTCTGGGATTGGATTTGCAGTAGCAGTAGCAGCAGCGCCTCCTCCTGGTGGAAATGGGAAACAGCGTGCCCTTCTCCAATTTCAGAAGCGTCACTGTGGTAGTGCAGGCTAGGGAAAGATGGAAATAGCAAAACTTAGCAGGAAAAAAAAATTGTGTCAGTTTTTTCTCTCTCTGGTTTATTTTGAAGATCTAGTTGATTTGGATGGAGAAAATACTTCTGTTGTTTCTCTTGCCTGAGCAGCTTTTTCCCTTCCTGCTATCCAAACTCTACCCCTTTTTCCAACCTCATTTCAAATCTTACTCTCTTCAGAGCAGTTCTTCTGACTTCCCACTCCTCTCTCTCTTTTAAAATACACCTGTACAAGATCCAGTGACATCTAAAAAGAGCACACGCTTCTGTGCCATCTTCTTTTATTTATTTATTTTTATCTATTGTGATTTGGGTGAAGATTTACACAGCAAATTCACTTTCCATACAGCAGTTCACATATACTTTGTTGCATG
>NW_006921666.1:6738458-6740206 GCF_000298275.1 Orycteropus afer afer | reverse complement strand
TGGGCAATCCTACTTCCGTAGTGATACTGCCTCGGAAACCCAAGGAGGGGTCGCTATGAGTCGGGGCCGACTCGATGGCACATAACAACAACAACAACATGGGGTTTACTAGGGAAGTAACCGAACCAAACTGAACAATTCAGGATCAGAAACCCCTCAGGATACAGTTCTTCAATCAGGACAGCCTCTTCTCAGGACCAGAGCCTCTCTCTGGTCCTCAGCCTCTTGGCCCCATGGCCTGTTAGTCTCTGCTCTGCTCAGGCAAGTATTACAAAGCTCTTTTAGCTCTTCCAGCAGGTGCCTAGAGAGTCACTCCACTCTACTAGTAAGTCTCCTGCTTGAAGGCACTCAGCTTTCTCACTTCTTGGAGAGGGAAGCCCACCTCTCTGTCTCACTGCGGTCTCTTTGTTTTGCCGCCTCTTGCTGCCGCTTCTCTGCTGCTCCTTCTCACCTCTCTTGCCATCTCTAGTGTCACAGCTCTCTGTCTCCTGCATCAAGGAGATTCTTCATAGGGCTCTCTGGTCCAAAGGATGTCTTCCACTCCTGGCTCTTCTTTCTTGATGGTAGTGAAATCCCCCTTTTCCAGCTCTGGGATGGTTCATTTTAAGCTAACAGGATGGCAAAACTGACCAATCCCTATGTTATGTTCTGTACAGTTTATTTCCATGGTCCTGTCCACACAAGGGTGCCCTGCCATTTTTCTATATTATTAGCCAGTTATCCAAGCACCTCACATTTGCATGGCCCTACCCAGTCGTTTGGTGGGAGTTACAGACTCTGGCTAGAAAGGCCATATTAATTCACTGCACTACAACAATGTGTGCAACTGCCCCTGTTGTTAGGTGCTGTTGAGTTGGCTTTGCCTCATGGGATAGCGACCGCATGTGACAGAGTAAAATTGTCCACAGGGCAGTAATCTTTTTTTTTTTTTATTTTTTTAAGTACCATTTCTTTAGGCTTCCAGCCACTCCTCGGAAGGAAGGTTGGGCAATCTACTTCCATAGTGATACCGCCTTGGAAACCCAAGGAGGGGTTGCTATGAGTTGGGTCCGACTTGACAGCATATAACAACAACAACATTTCTTTATTTTCTTTAAATTCAGGTTGTTTTTCTTTTGTTTGTTTTTTATTGTGATTTGAGTGAAAGTTTACAGAGCAAATTCATTTTCCAGATAGCAGTTCATACACATTTTGTTTCATGACATTAACTGCAATTCCCCACAAAGTAACAGCTTTCCTACTTCCTCCTTGTACCTCTTTCCTGTGTCCTTCTTTTCTGTGCACTCCTGCCCCCTGAGCTACCTCCCTGTGCAAATACAGGGCAGTACTCTTTATGGAAACAGATCACCAAGTCTTTCTGCCATTGAGCAGCTGGATGGGTTTGAACCACCAACCTTTTGGTTAACAGCTGAGGACTTAACCATTGAACCACCAGGACTTCCCAGAACAGCTCCTAACCATTAGCCATTGCTGTCTAATTGATTCTGACTCCTAACGACCCTGTGGGACAGAGTAGAACTGCCCATAAATTTCCTAGGCTGTAATCTCTTATGGAGGAGCTCTGATGGCGTAATGCCTAAGGCATTTGACTGCTAAACAGAAGGCTGGTGGTTCAAACCCACCAGCCACTCCTCAGAAAGAAGGTTGGGCAATCTACTTCCGTAGTGATACCGCCTTGGAAACCCAAGGAGCAGTTGCTATGAGTTGGATCCAACTTGATGTCCGTGCACACACACACACACGCACAC
>NW_006921666.1:6736000-6736692 GCF_000298275.1 Orycteropus afer afer | reverse complement strand
AGCCACCAGAGCTCCTTAATACAATAATAGTTATATTATTATGGATCAGAGCAGCCACGCACACACAGGAGGTTAGGTACCCCAACATCTCTGCCGTTTTGAGAAAGGTTGAACCTATTGAATAGCAATGAGATCAACTCAACTTATGAGAGCTGGGGCTGGGCCATGACTTGATGTTACAACATCTATGGAAACCAGGAATGGTCTGATTTGCACATGGACTCTAGAAACATCTTCTGCCTGAGGGCGCATGTGGATCCAGTGGGCCCAGTGCCAGGAGCTGGAGGCCCTTCCTGCTGGTGCCTTCACTGTCTTTTCCATTCTCTTTCCCAGGAGGGGGAACAAATAAGTTTAATAGGAGAGGGCCTTGGAAACCTGTTGTTGAATGTGTATGCACATGTGTGTATGCACGAGTGTGCATGTGTGAGGGGAGTGTGGGAATGGCCCAGAGATACTCTGCCCCAGGAGCTGGACTCCCAAGCCTAGCGAGGCCTCCGTCCATGGCAGAACCTGCTCACACAACTCCTCAAGCTGCCATTCCCAACCCCGATGGAGGACCCCCCACATTGATTGCCAGCAATTATCCAAGGGGTGGAGGGAAGGAGGGTTATAATTATTTTAGAGCCACATTAATCTTTATTTCCTTCAACTACACATGTGGAAACCCACCAGCCACTCCTCGGAAGGAAGGT
>NW_006921666.1:6732723-6733970 GCF_000298275.1 Orycteropus afer afer | reverse complement strand
ATCAACATTTTTGACTCTACCTTTCCAATAGACACTTTTGTTTTTATGCTTGTTAGCTTATCAACTGTAGTGTTTGCAAAAATGAGACCATGCTGTAAGTACTGTTTTGTAACTCCTTTTTCCACCCAGTAGACCATCAACAGCCTTCCATGTTGTTAAGTATTCTTCCAGATGATCCCTGCAATAGCTGCCCACTGCTGTCAAGTGGATTCTGACTCATAGCAACCCTCATTGGTTTCCAAGGTGGTAAATCTTTATGGAAGTAGATTGCCCTATCTTCCTTCCATGGAGCAGCTGGTAGGTTTGAACCACCAACCTTTGGGTTAGCAGTCAAATGCCTTGAGCACTGCACCACCAGAGCTCCTTCCTGGAATAGCTGGTTATATAGAATTCTGGTTAATGCACATAGCATCATTTAACCAATCCCGCACTGCTGGGGCTTTGGGCTGTTTCTACTTTTTTTTGAATGATAGACAGTGCTGAAGAATCTTTGTGGCTAAATCTTTGTGCATATCCAAAATGGTTTCTTTAGAAATGGGGACAGGGTGTACTTATTTTCAAAGTTTTTGAAATGTCACTGTGCAGTCATTCCTGTGTCATATAGTAAAGTGTGGTTCCTTTTGTCAAGTAGGAATCTAGTAGTGGCTCAATTAATTCCTAGCTGGGCAATGCTGAGCAAATTACTTACCCTCCCTAAGCCTCAATTTCCTCCACTGTAAAATTGGAATGACAGTAGCTATCCAATAACGTTGTTGTGACTGCTGGATGGATGAAAAGGTATATAAAGTGGTACCTGGCCCAGCACATGGTGAATCTTCAATCAAGAAATAAATTGTGGCTGTTTCTGATTTATAAGTCATCTCTTCAAGGGGTAAAAGTTGTCTGGAAGATTGAGGTCCAGCTGCCTGAGAAAGTTGGGGGTGAACTCAAGCAGGTTGAAGTGGTGAATGAGTTGATCCTGGAGGGTGGGAGGTGGAAGTGGACTAGTAAAGAGAAGGGAGGAGGGCAGGGTGAGGGGAAGGTTAAGAGTGGGTGGGTGGGGGAGAATGGGAACTGAGCGGACAGAGGTGAGATGTCCCAGTGGCCATCTGGAGCAGAGACCTTCTGAAACAAAGGCCTGAGCTGGTCACTTTGTAAGGGCTGAGGTGGAGCCTGTGTCTTCTGGTCCCTGGAACCCTCTGTGCTGCTTTCTGCCTTCCTCTTAGCCTCATCTTGTGTCATCACTCCATGGTGGCCTTCTTTCAGTT
>NW_006921666.1:6729179-6731418 GCF_000298275.1 Orycteropus afer afer | reverse complement strand
AAACCCACCAGCCACTCCTCGGAAGGAAGATGGGCAATCTACTTCTGTAGTGATACTGCCTCGGAAACCCAAGGAGGGGTTGCTATGAGTCGGGTCTGACTCGACAGCACATAACAACAACACAACATCAAGACCCTGGTAATGTTCATACTGTTGGTCCAGGACAAAACTCAAGCAGCAGCTACAGCTTCTCTGTGTTCGGCCCACGACTAGGATTTCCGGGATTAAAGTTGAGTCACTGCACCCTCTGTCGGCCATTGAAGGGTATGACAGCCTTTGGTCAAGTAGATCAAGACAGAATGCATGCATTTAAAAACCCACACAATCCTCTTGGGAAACAAGATCTTCTCCTAAAGCAGGTGGGCATATGGATTTCGGATAGTGTTAGGAAACCTACTCTCAAGAATACACTCTGTAAAGAATCTCTACTGTGCTGAGGTAAGAGGGACTCTGGGAACTGAGGTTGGGGTGTTGGGAGGAACTTCACTCACTGGTCACTGGTTTTCTTCTTTTGCCACTAATACTTGTTTTTCTCACTTTTTTTTTTTTTTAACAGCAGAGGACTTTTTTTTCATCAGGGCTGCACTGTGACTTTCATTGGCGCCTTCCTCTATAAAAATCAATTGAGAATTATATTTTATGACTACGTTGATAGAAAAATGATTATATTAATACTGTGTATTAAAATGGGAGCTCTGGTAGCACAGTGCCTAAGGCACTTGACTGCTAACCAGAAGGCTGGTGGTTCAAACCCACCAGCCACTCCTCAGAAGGAAGGTTGGGCAATCTACTTCTGTAGTGATACCTTCTCAGAAACCCAAGGAGGGGTCGCTATGAGTCAGGTCCGACTCAACGGCACAAAGCAACAACAACAACAACAACGTGTATTAAAACCACCACTCATCTGTCAGTCTAAGAAGATGGACTATATGAAGAAGAATGAGGCATCGGCATTAGAGGAGGACTCATTAGCAACCTGCAATATGCAGATGACACAACCTTGCTTGCTGAGAGCAAAGAGGACTTGAAGCACTTACTAATAAAGATCAAAGACTACAGCCTCCAGTACGGATTACACCTCAAGATAAAGAAAACAAAAATCTTCACAGCTGTACCAATAAGCAACGTTGTGATAAATGGATAAAAAGGATGTTAATTTACTTAGATCCACAATTAATGCCCATAAAACGCTGCCAAGAAATAACATATTGCATTGGGCAAATCTGCTGCAGGAAAGCTCTTTAAAGTGTTCAGAAGCAAAGATGTCACTCTGAGAACTAAGGTGCTCTTGACCCAAGCATGACATTTTCAGTTGCCTCATAGGTGTGCGAAAGCTGAACAATAAGTAAGGAAGACCGTAGAAGACTTGATGCCTTTGAATTATAGTGTTGGAGAAGAATATTGAGTATACCACGGACTGCCAGAAGAACAAACAAATCTGCCTTGGAAGAAGTACAGCCAGAATGCGCCTTAGCAGCGAGGATAGCATGATTTCATCTCACTTTGGACATATTATCTGGAGGGACCAGTCCTTGGAGAAGGACATCATGCTTGGTGAAGTAGAGGGTCAGCAAAATAGCGGAAGACCTTCAACAAGATGGATTGACACAGTGGGTGCAACAGTGCGCTCAAACACAGGGATGCTGTGAGGATGGTGCGTGACCAGGCAGTGTTTTGTTCTGTTATATGTGGTGTTGCTATGAGTAGGGACCGACTTGACAGCACCTAACAAAAACATACAGTAAAACATTTTCTTTGGCCTAAATGATTTTTAAAAGTAATGAAACATTGATGTGAGCTCCTAAAGTATTTTAAAGAGCCCTGGTGGTGCAATGGTTAAGCACTTGGCCGCTAACCGAAAGGTTGGTGATTTGAATCCATCCTGGTGGCTCTGGGGGAGAATGACCTGAAGATGTGCTCTTGTAAAGATTACATCCCAGGACACCCGGCGCGACAGTTCTACTCCATCTCATGGGGTCACTGAGAGTTGAAATGGACTCCATGACACCTAACAACAACAACAACAACAAAAGTATTGTGGGTCCTCGCACTGTGCTCCCTGTACCTAATAGAGAAGTCACCCTGTTTGCCACGTGGTTGTTGTTGTTGTTATGTGCTGTCGAGTCAGCCCTGACTCATAGCGACCCCTCCTTGGGTTTTCGAGGCAGTATCACTGGTAGCCGGGTCATATTTCTCCACGACATGCTGCCCAAAACTGTTGTTGTTGTTGTTGTTAAGT
>NW_006921666.1:6689560-6719179 GCF_000298275.1 Orycteropus afer afer | reverse complement strand
AGAAAACTAAAGCCAAGAGGGTGACATCATTTCCCTCACATCACATAGCTAGTAGGTGGCCAATCTGAGATTTGAACTCAAGTCATGTCCTTGATACAACAGGATATGCAATGAAGTGCCTGCCTGGGTATATGTTTTTTTCTTTCTAAATAACATTTTATTGTATTTCCTGTGAAAGTTTGCACAGCAAATTAAGTTTCCATTTGACAATTTCTACACAAGTTTAGTGACATTAGTTACATTTTTCACTATGTGTCAATGTTCTTCTTAATTGTGTTCTGGTTGTTCCATTTCTAATACTCTAGTTTCCCTTCCCCCTTTGTCTTCTAACTTTTGCTTTAGAGTAATTGTTGACTATTTGGTCTATATAGAGAGTTTTTAAATGGAGCCTTGCACTCATGGGTAATATCCTTTCTTTTGTGTCTCCATCAGTTATTGTTCTAAATGGTGACCTCAGGGGGAAGTTTCAGTTCAAGGTTTAAAGAGTAACTCAGGTTATTGTCTCAGGGAGTCCTCTAGTCTCAACTGGTCCAGTAAGTCTGGACTTCCAAAGAATTTGAGTTCTGTTCTATGTTTTTCTCCTATTCTGTCAAGGCCCATCTATTGTGGCCCTGATCAGAACAGTTGGTAGTGATAGTTGGGCACTATCTACTTCATCTGCTCTCAGGTAAATGTAGGCTATTAGCCCTGGAAACTTGTTTCTTCTCTGGGACTTTGGTTAGATATACATTCTTAAATATATGTTATAGCCCAATGTGTGTCAGGGCTACCAGGGTCAAGAGCTCAGGGAGGACTAGAGGGCCTTATGGAAGAGACTGGAGGTTGGCTTTGGAGAAAGAGTAATCGCAGAGATGAAGTGGCAGGGAAAGGCACTGGGGCCAGAGGTGTGAAGGTGGGACTAAGAATCGCATGTTTAGGGGACTATAAGGAAATGTTCCAAGGTGGAGGGGACACAAAATTAGAAGCAGAGGGTAATGAGCCACCCTTGTGGCTATGGAGGATAAGGTATTTGGGCCCAATCTAATGGCCATTGAGAGGTTGTCTCCTTGAGCCCTAAAATCTAGTCCTGGATCATCAATAACTTACCAAAGTGTTATCTGCCATTCCTATGTTTCAGCTCCTTATCTACCAAACAAGAAGTTACAAAGCTTGCCCTACAATCTCACAGAAGTCAGGAAGTTCAGATGACTGGGACCCCAGAAAGATGGAGAGCCTGTGTTTGATTCAGCCTGTATTCCCAGGGCTAGTTGCTCAACACACATTTATTGTAGGAATGGACACCCTGGGCTACCAAGCCTTTAAAAGCTGCAGCCGTAGGAGGCAACACGGCTGTAGAGAGAGCCCAGGCCAGAAGAGAGCGCTCTTCATTGAAATAAGATTTGCTATAAGGAACTCTTTCTGTAGGATTGTGGATTGAGAATTTGCATCCCTGGGCCTCAGTTTAAGCTTTAAATTATTAGAAAGTCAAATAATTTCATTTTTATAGCTAAACCTACCTTAACCCTAGTTTCCTAGCTAGCAAAAGGGGCTAAATTATAAGCTCTCTATTTCATGTTCTCTTAACACTTTAAACACTTATTACAGATATTATTATTTTGTGGGGGTTAAAATAGCAACCAATTTAAATGATTTTGTGGGTCAGGAATTTGGGAAGGACTTAGCTGGGAAAAATGTTCTACTCGATGTGGTAATGATTGAAGTCTCCCTGTAGTTTCAGCTAAGGATCTCTGGTGGCATAATGGGTGGGGCAGGCATTTGGCTGCTAACCAGACGGTCAGCAGTTCAAAATCCACCAGCTGCTCCATGGGAAGAAGAAGAGGCAATCTACTTCTGTAAAGATTTACAGCCTTGGAAACCCAATGTGGGTCTCTATGAGTCAGAATCAACTTGATGGCAGTGGGTTTGGTTTTTGGTTTAGTAACTACTTGCTGAATACATCAATAATGTAATTTTTATAAAGAGTGTCAGAATGTTCAGAAAAAAAGGAATGGGTGGGAATGAATGTTGATGTTTATATTGATGATAGTAGCATTCGTAGAGAGGACGTTGGTGGTTCCTGGTAGAATACTCACCTCCTGTATGGGAGACCCAGGTTCTATTCCTGGCCAAGGCACCTTGTGCACACGCACCCCACTCTGTCAGTGGACGCTTGGGTGCGTGCTGTTGTGATGCCACACAGGTTTCAGAAGAGCTTCTAGACTAAGAGAAACTAGGAAGAAAGCCCTGGTGATCTGGTTCCGAAAACAGTCAGCCAGTGAAAACCTTGTGAATCGTAGCCTCTGCACCCAACCATGGGGGTGGTATAGCAGCAGACAGTGTGTTCTGTTGTGTGCACAGTGGTGCATGGTTTGAGTCTGACTGCAGTGTCACTAAAAATAAATAACTACATAAAAAGCATTCATCAAGGGCTTACAAAGTACCAACACTGAGCTAAGTACTTCCGTTACAACCTGACTGGTTAACATTATTTATCCCCATTTTAAAGACAAGGGGCTGAGGGTGCCCTTACACCAAAGAGTGATGCATAAGAAGGAGAAGGAGATATACTGAATATTACGAATCAGAGGAGCTGGGGGTAAACTCAGGAGCCCCGGAGGCCAAGGAAGTTATGGAAATGAGTTATTTGGGAGGTAAAACCTGATGAAACAACAAAGGCTAGAAGCAATGTTTTCAATTAGTCACCAAGATGTTCCAGATTTCTACTTCCATAGTTGATCAAACGGTAATTCATCCATGTATTTATTACCACACACACTCTTCCTCAAAATTTACATGGTTGTTTTTTCTTCCTGGATGTGTTGATTTTTGATGCTCGTATGCGGCTGGACTGTTCTCTCAACATGTATTATTTCTTTAGTTTTATCAAGTAACAGGCTGGCCTTTATAGTCCTGATCTTGGCACCTGAAAAACTGACGCAGTTTAGGAATGGCTCTCCCGTGTGGGAATTGGAGCACTAGTGCGTTATCTGATGCTCTGTCTTGTGTGTTCTGCCATGCCTGGAAGGATAAAGATGTGTTCATCAGACTGGAGTCTTCTATGTCTTGTTACTGTGACGGGGAAACACCCTAGGGGGGCAGGAAATTCATGCCGGGACAGCGAGCTGACTTCCCGGCATCCCAGGGATTCTGAGTCCAGCTCCCTGCAGCTAATCAGCCAAAGAGCTGCCTCAAACTAACAAGCAGAACAAAGGCCAACAAAAGCCGCTGGAACCCAAACAAACAGACTTGGATGAGGCTGGACGGGGAGTCAGGCCTGGCATCATCCAGGCTCTAGGCCAGGCTGTTGTCACGGTGACAGCCTGGTTCATTTACCAGTGGCAGCAAAGCCAGTTCTCTGAAGGGGAAGCTGGCGGAGGAAGGCGGGTGTCTGGAGGAGCTTGCCCTTCTCCAAGTAACAGGAACTCCCAGAGAGGGCACAGCCACTTCCAAGAGCACAGAGGAGTATCTCAGGCAGGGCAGGTATGGGTGCCACTTGAGGGGGGCTGCCAATGAACCATTTCTCTTCACCATCACAGTTTCCATTGCCAGCTGTGAGGCATCATTTAGCAATTGAAAACTAATTGCCATAGGCACTGTTTTCCTTAGATAGGCCTTTGAAGAGCGGTGCCTTCTTGTAGGAGCTGGGCAGGTGGCCTGGGGGACAGTGGGCTTGAAAAGGCCAGTGCGGTCTGAGAGGGAGGAAACTGGGCACTGAACAAGGACAGGGGCCGCTGGAATGGCCGGAAGGTTTTCTGGGCAGAAAGGATTTGCAGCTGTGTTCGTTTTCTGGGCAAAGCATGAATTGAAATGGATCACAGACTTCTTTAAAACAAAAAACAAGAAATAACTCACACCCATACACCCAGCCAGTGGAGAAGAGAAGAGGCTTTGGGAACCTCAGAGATGGAACACAGAAATGTCTGTCAGTCCTTCTACAGGTGGTTGCTGTTAGGCACTGTATGACTCGGTTCTGACTCATAGCAACTCTACAACAGAATGGAACACTGACCAGTCCCACACCATCCTCACGAAGGTTGCTATACTTGAGCCCATTGTTGCAGCTATTTTGTCTATTCATCTCATTGAGGACCTTCCTCTTTTTTGTCAACCCTCTACTTTACCAAGAACGATACCCTTCTTCAGGGAATGTTGCCTCCTGATAACGTGACCAAAGTACGAGACATGAAGTCTCACCATCCTTGCTTCTACACAGCATTCTGACTGTACTCCTTCCAAGGCAGACTTGTTTGTTCTTCTGGCAGTCCATAGTATATTCAATATTTTTTGCCAACACCATAATTCCAATGCATCAATTCTTCTTTGGTCTTCACATGCATATGAAGCAATCAAAAATACCATGGCTTGGGTCAGGTGCACCTTAGACTTCAAAATGACATCTTTGCTCTTTAACACTTGAAAGAGGTCTTTTGCAGCAGATTTGCCAGTGCAATATGTCATTTGATGTCTTGACTGCTGCTTCCCTGGGTGTTGATTGTGGATCCAAGTAAAATGAAATCCTTCTCCAGTCCAGAGCATGGACTCATTTTCTCTCACGACTGAAATTCAAGTAATTACCTGGACAAAAGAATGAGCGAGACTCAATGTAAAACAAAATATTGGGAAACATTTGTTTTGCAGAGTTTGTCACATCAAAGTCCATCTCTGTACCTGAACAGTGGGTGGGTTACTTTAGGGTAAAGGATAGACACTGTTTCCAGTTATTGTGCAACACTGGCCAAGACAAATGCAGTGAGGAGAGAATCTCAGTACCTTCCTTGATGCAGTGGGAGACAGTGGCATTTGCCTGAAAGTTGACATTCAATGCATGTCAACTCACCTCTCTGAGTCTCTGCTGTGCTATCCATCAAGTGGACTCATGAACTCCTGCTTACACAGTGAAGAATGGACCTAAAGCACTTTGTGAGCAGAAATACACCATACAAACTTGAACTGTGATTTAGATATTATTTCAAAATTTACTGTTAAGGAACCCAAATGCTAAGGAGCAAGTTGAAAGGAAAAAGGAGGAGAGCTTTGGAGGAAAGTAAGGAAAAGATTGTTGTTGTTATGTGCCGTCGAGTCAGACTCGACTCGTAGTGACCCCTTCTTGGTTTTCCAAGGTGGTATCACTACAGAAGTTATATCCGGCAATTAGAGGAAATGGAAAAAGTCCCAATACCTGAGAATTCTGAGCTCATTGTCATAGAGCAGACTATCTGTCTGTCATAGACCAGCTTGGACTATCACACTGTTGTAAAACACTTCTCACTTTTGCTCTGCCTAAATTGAGAAACAAGTTAAGCTCACCCATTAAAGGGAAATGAAACAAAATAAAAATGTTGAAACATCACCTCTTAAATTTCATGAAGGAAATGGTGCAGTTACAACACAATTCTGGGTTGAAGTTTATGGGATCTGGAACTCAAATGCATGGTGGAACCCAAGTACCCATGAGAGAATCCTATTAACTGTCAACAATATATTCAAAGCAAATTTTTATTGTTTGTTTTAAAAAATGAGCCCTTAACCACCACCACCACTTACTGAATGCCTTGGTCAGGATTCTCTCCAGAGAAACAGAACTGGTATTATACAGATAGGTGGGTTGGTGGATGTTGTTGTCATTAGGTGCTGTCAAGTCTGCCCCTACCTGTAGCAACTTTATGCATAACAGAACGCAATATTGTCCAGTCCTGCACCATCCTCATAATTGTTGCTATGTTTGAGCCCATTGTTGCAGCCACTGTGCCAGTTCATTTCATTTAGAGCCTCTCTCTTTTTTTGTTGACCCTCTGTTTTTCCAAACATGATGTCTTTCACCAGTGATTGGTTCCTCCTGATGACATGTCCAAAGTAAACAAGATGAAGTCTTACCATCCTCGCTTCTAAGAGATATTCTGGCTGTACTTCCAAGAGAAAATTGTTTTTCTGGCAGTCCGTGATAAGTAGACAGATTTATTTTAAGGAATTGGCTCACACAGTTGTGGTGGATTGGCAAGTCCAAAACCTACAGGTCAAGCAATAGCCTGGTGAGTCCAGTGAGTGGAAGTTCTGGCAAAATGTCATCAGAGATCTGACTGAACTGCTTCTGAAAGCCACATCATTTCTGGATTTCTCCATTTGTGAACTAATTTAGTCATCCAAAAAATTTTTGTTGAGTGCTTGTATATGCTAGACACTATTCTATGGGCTTGCACAACATCTCTGTCTAGTTTTTGTTGGGTTTTGTTTCACTAACATGGCAAGAGCAGTGCATAGACGATCATCAAAGTCAGAGTAACTGAGTTGGGATCCTGGCTCTGTAGCTGTGTGAATTTAGGCAAGTTATTCAACTTCTCTGTTCATCAGTTTCCACCAGCAAAATAGAGTTAATTCCAGTGTCTATCTCATAGTCATATTGTGAAGAGATGATGTGAATAATGTAAGACAATGCCTGGCACACAGTAGGTGTTTTTTGTGAACACTGTGATGTGCCATCCAGATGCTTCTTCAGGAATGGAGGACTTATCCCTCAACTACTGGGAAGACTGCGTAATCAACTTCTGTAGAGATACCGCCTCAGAAACCCAAGGAGGGGTCTCTATGAGTCAGAGATGACCCGATGGCACATAACAACAACAACAACAACTGGGAGTGCAGCCAGCTGACTGTCCTGCATTGCTAGCCATTTATAGGATTGTCCCATTGGAAGAGAATAACACTGCCCATAGTCATGACCTCTCTGGGAGAGGTTTGCATTCAATGACCGGTCTATGAGGAGCTATAAAGCTCTTGTTTCAACTCAGGACAACTCTGAAGGGCCATGCCCGTACTACAGCTGTCCATGGTGTTGGCTGAGGCTTTTACTGGGCTTGTGTGTCAGGTCAACTTCTCCCTCTTTCCAATTTTGCTTCCTTTCCCTCCTTTTCCACATGGGTTGATCCCCAAAATTACCTCTAATAAGTATCCTGCATACTGGCCTCACTGTCTGCTTCCTGGCAACCCAACCTATGAATCAATAAATGATAGCAGCTACCTCCTTCTTCTCTTCTTCCTTCTCCAAACACACCCTAAGAGACAGAGAAAATAAAACAGAGCATCCAAAGTAGAGAGGTTTCCCTGCTGGCTAGGAGAGGGGTGACCGTGTGAGGCAGTGCAAAAAGTCTAGAACAAAGATCCTATGCTGATTGAGAAATTGTTTGATAGAGCAGAAAAGTCCTTTCCATCCCCATGTCCAGTGACTTCTCCATGGGTTGGAATTGATGACTTGAATCCAAAGTAAAAGTGGTATATGAAGTTGACTGGCCACCAGTAAGATTTTGTTTCTAGTGGATGGTATCACCCCCTCCCTGCCACCAATAAGGGTGTAGTACAAGGCTGCATTTTCACCTTGCTCTTCAATTTCTTGCTGAGGCTATTCTGGGAATTTGGCACAAAACAGAACTACCTCGCTGCCATCAAGTCAGTTCCAACTCATAGTGACCCCTCCTTGGGTTTCCAAGGTGGTGTCTCTACACAAGTAGGTTGTCTAGTCTTCCTTCCAAGGAGTAGCAGTCCAATGCCTTAGGCACTACACCACCAGAGCTCACTTTTCCTATACAAAGATGCCTGTAGAGCTGTGATGGGCGAACCAGCCAGAAAGAGACAGAGGCTCCTTAGTTTTACAGTCGCACGGGGGCAGAATTTAGCTTTCTTGATTCTAGAGAGTGCTGGTGTTTCTGTCCTTAAATGACAGTGACACAGGAAAGCAGGCTGGCTCCTGCTCTCTATTAAATGCTAATGAATTCCATCAAAGCTCATCAGCATTATCTGAGGGCCCTCCAGGGGCAAGGCATTGTGTGTGTGTGTGTGTGTGTGTGTGTGGTGTGTGTGGGTGGGTGTGTGGGTGTGTTGCATGAGCATGAGACAGACAGACAGAAATAGAGCAAACCAAACCAAACTCATAGCGAGCCCTCCTTGGGTTTCTTGAGGCAATATCACTACGGAAGTAGATTGCCCAACCTTCCTTCGGAGGAGTGGCTGATGGGTTTGAACCTTGAGCCTTCTGGTTAGCAGTCAAGTGCCTTAGGCACTATGCCACCAGAGCTCCCCGAGATAGAGCAGTGGTGTGAAATAGAGATAAAAGAGACAGAGTCCTCCAAGCTCCAGGGAACAATGGAACAAGCTTCTGACTCGGAGCCAGACCAGTGCTCAGATCCTGAGTTGAATACCAGTTCTGTTACTGAATAATGCCCTTTAATCATTGGTGAAATAAAAAGCTACAGGGACCTACGGGTTGGAGATGGTAATTCTGGAAAAGGAGATTTTCCTGTGTCTTTGCTGTTTGAGAATATTCAGTTCTGCAAAACGAGAAAAATTAAGTATAGAACCAAGCAGCTTATGGGACATGTTGTTGTTATTTTTGTTGTTAGGTGCCGACAAGTCATCTCTGACTCAGAGTGACCATATGCACAGCAGAATGAAACACTGCTCAGTCCTGTGACAGCCTCATGATCCTTGTTATACCTGAGTCCATCATTGCAGCCACTGTGTCAGTCCATGTCGTTGAGGGTCTTCCCCTTCTTTGCTGACCCTCCACTTTACCAAGCATGATATCCTTCTCCAGGGAAGGGTTCCTTCTGACATCATGACGAAAGTAGGTGAGATGAAGTCTGGACATTCTCCCTTCTAAGGAGCATTCCGGCTGTACTTCTTCCAGGACGGATCTGTTAGTTCTTTTAGCAGACCATGGTACTCTTAGCATTCTTCTCCAGCACCACAGCTCAAAAGCATCAACTCTTCTTCAGTCTTCCTTACTCATTTCCCAGGTCTCACATGCATAAGAGGGGATTGAAAATACCATGACTTGGGTTAGGCACACCTTAGTCTTCAAGGAGACATCTTTGCTCTTCAGCACTTGAAAGACGTCTTTTGCAGCAGATTTGCCCAATGCAATACAGCTTTTGATGTCTTGACTGCTGCTTCCATTGGTGTTGATTGTAGAACCAAGTAAAAAGAAATCCTTGACAACTTCAATCTTTTCTCCATGTATCATGAATCTATTTATTGGACCACTTGTGAGGATTTTTGTTTTCTTTATATTGAGATATAATCCATACTACAGACTGTAGTCTTCAATCTTCATCAGTAAGTGCTTCAAGTCATCCTCACTTTCAGCAACCAAAGTTGTGTCGTCTGCATATCGCAGGTTGTTAGTCTTCCTCCAATCCTGATGCCACGTTCTTCTTCATATAGTCCAGCTTCTTGGATTATTTGCTCAGCATACAAAATGGAATAAGTATGGTGAAAGGATACACACTTGACACACTCCCTTCCTTATTTTGAACCATGCACTGTCCCTTTGTTCTGTTCGAACAACAGCCTCCTGATCTATGTAGAGGTTCCTCAAGTGTTCTGGAATTCCCATTGTTCCCAATGTTATCCATAATTTGTTATGATCCACACAATCAAAGACTTTTGCATAGTCAATAAAACATAAGTAAACATCTTTCTGGTATTCTATGCTTTCAGCTAAGATCTGTCTGACATCAGCAATGGTATCCCTCATTCCATGTCCTCTTCTGAATCCGGCTTGCATTTCTGGAACTTCTCTGTCAATATACTGCTGCAACCATTCTTGAATTATCTTCAGCAAGATTTTACTTGTATGTGATGTTAATGATATTGTTTGATAATCTCCACATTCTGTGGGATCACCTTTCTGGAATGGGTGCAAATATGGATCTCTTCCAGTCAGTTGACCAGGTAGCTGTCTTCCAAATCTCTTGGCATAGCTGAGTGAATGCCTCCAGTGGTGCATCCATTTGTTGAAACATCTCAATAAGTATCCTGTCAATTCCTGGAGCCTTGTTCTTCACCAATTCCTTCAGTGCAGCTTCAACTACTTCCTTCAATACCATTGGTTCTTGATCATATGCCACCTCCTGAAATGGATGAACATCGACCAATTCTTTTTCATACAGTGACTCTGTGTATTCCTTCCATCTTCTTTTGACTCTATCCATATTGTTAAGGTCACCTCTACTCTGAGGAGTCTGCTCTTCCCCAGTCAAATTTTGAGTTCCTTCCGACCTGATAGGCTCATCTTCTGGCACTGTATTAGACAATGTTTCAGGGCTATTCATAAAGTTTTCTAGTAATATATCAGACATTGTTTCACTGCTATTCATAAGGTTTTCACTGGCCAATTGTTTGAGAAGTGGATGGCCCTTTCCTTCTTCCAAATCTGTCTTAGCCTGGAACCTCCACTGAAACCTCTCTACCATGGGTAGCCCTGCTGGCATTTTGCAACACTGGTGGCATAGCCTTTAGCCTCACAGCAACATGTAAGCCACCACAAACTGGTGGACAACAAACTGACAGACAAGTTCATCTCTCTTAGTTGTTCCTAACCCCTCTGCACCCAGCTACCTTGGGCCTTGGCCTTAAAATAGAGCTGCCTCCAAGCAAAATGCAGCTCCTGAGTGCCAGGCCCACCTTCCTCAGGCCCTGGCCTTAAAAAAAAAGGGAAATGTTAGACATAGAATAAATGGAGTATTTGTGCATTGAATAGAGACAAAATGATGAAAGAAATGAGACTGTTACTTATAGACAAAAGAAGTTAGAAACATCCAGTAAACCTTAAAATATTTATAAAGATGGATCACATCTTCTCCAGATTGAAGGTAATGTTATCTCTCAATGGGCCATCCAGTGGTGACACCTATCATGTCCAAGAAATGCAGAAAATCCAAACTGCTCAGCAGATTAATTGGGGTGCTACAGTGTGACCAGGTATACTTGCCCCTGAATCTTTCCAATAGGGCAAATTTGTGTGTTGACTCCAGGTACCACCTTCTGGTTGTTCCCCTTTGCCTCCACTCAGTTCTGATTCCTGTAACCACACCACTAGCTGGGAAGGCTGATATGGCAGAGAAAGAACAAAATACATGAACAGTGTAGAACCCAGGATTCAGGTAGGGTGGTCCTTTCACCTGTTTGCATCCTATCCTGAGTATGTTTATCTGCTCCATCTGTTTCCCTTTGCTTCCTGTTGTGTCTTTTAAATTGAAAGTCCATAAGGAAGTGAGGAAGACAGGATAGGAAAGAGAAGGAACCAAGCCAACCTTAGCCTGATCCCATAGAAAGCTCTGAAGCATGAATAACCCAAAAAACCAGACTCATTGCTGTTGAGTCGAATTGACTCATAGTGACCCCTCCTTGGGTTTCTGAGGCAGTATCTCTATGGAAGTAGATTGCCCAATCTTCCTCCTGAGGAGTGACTGGTGGGTTTGAACCACCAGCCTTCTGGTTAGCAGTCAAATGCCTTAGGCACTATGCCACCAGAGCTTCTGAAGCATGAATGACATCTTAGAATTGGCCTCCATTGAATTAAGAGGTCCAGCCTTTTGTATCAGGGGATGGGTGTACCAGCCTAGTAAAGGGCATCTGGGTGGGGGACCAGCAGCATGTTATAGAGGATCTGCCTGAAATTCCCTCCCAGGTAAGCTATAGGATCAAGAGGAGAGAAGGATAGGAGGTTGGAAAAGTACAGGAGAGGCAAGGTGGAATACAACTTGGAGGGTTCTGAAAACCAGAGCAAGAAGTGAAGACCTGATTCCATGGGCAGGAAGCCATAGAATAGGGAGCCACTCTGTGGTCTTGAGAGCCCAGATGTGACTTGGAGCAGTGTTTAGGAAGGGTCATATGGCAGTGGCATGTGTTGGGAGGAGACTGCTAGCCAAGAAAGCAGCTGAGACTGGTCCATGCAGTAATCCAGACAGCTTAAAGCATCCCTCTCCTCTGGGGCCTTTGGGCAGTTCTAGGTCCAAAGGTTTGTGCTCAACTACTAGCTGGAAAGTTGGTGGTGTGAATCCACCCAGAGGTACCTTGAAAGACAGACCTGGCAATCTGCTTCCGAAAGGTCATGGCCTTCAAAACCCTATGGAGCAGCACATGAGCTCTGTACCTATGGGGTTGCTGTGAATTGGAATCAACTCAATGGCAAATAATGACAACAACAACACAGGTGATTTACCAACATCTAGTATTGCAGCCATCTCTCTGATCTCAATCCTACAGAATCTATGTTCTTTTAGAATCTATGTTCTTTTAGAATCTATGTTCCATGTCCTAATGGAAAAGGGACTAGTGCTACATCCCCAAGGAGCCCTGGTGATATCATGATTAAGGGCTTTGCTGCTAACCAAACGGTTGGTTCAAACCCATCCAGCTGTTCTGAGGGTGCCTGGTCTCTGAAAGACCTGGCAATCTGCTCCTTAAGGATTGATGTTGTTAGGTTCAGCCTAGTTGGCTCCGACCCATAGTGATCCTGTGTCCAATAAAATGAAACACTGCCTAGCCCTGCACCATTTCACAGTCATTGCTATGCATGAGCCCATCGTGGTAGCCATTGTATCTGTCCATCTCACAGAGGCTCTTCCTCTTTTCCGCTGACCCTCTACTTTTCTAAGCATGATGTCCTTCTCTAGGGACTAGTCCCTCCTGAGAACATGTACTAATTAAGTAAGATGAAGTCTCACCATCCTTGCTTCTAAGAAGCATTCTGGCTGTACTTCATCTAAAACAGATTTGTTCATTCTTCTGGCAGTCAGTATTCTTTGCCAACACCATAATTCACATGCATCAATTTTTCTTCAATCTTCCTTATTCATTGTCCAGCTTCTGCATATATATGAGGCAATTGAAAATACCATGATCAGGAATAGCTTAGTCTTCAAAGTGACATCTTCGCTTTTGAACACTTTAAAAAGTTCCTTTGCAGCAAATTTTCCTAATGCAATACATTGCTTGATTTTTTGACTGCTGCTTCCATGGGTGCTGATTGTGGATCTGAGTAAAATGAAATCCTTGACAACTTCAGTCTCTTCTGCATTTACCATCATGTTGTTTATTGGTCTAGTTGTGAGGATTTTTGTTTTCTCTACATTGAGGTGTAATCCATACTGAAGTCTTTAACGTTCATCATTAAGTGCTTCAAGTCCTCTTAGATTTCAGCATGCAAGGTTGTGTCATCTGCATATCACAGGCTGTTAATGAGCCTTCCTCCAATGCTGACGCCACATTCTTCTTCATATAGTCCAGCTTCTCAGATTATTTGCTCAGTGTGCAGATTGAATAAGTGTGGTGAAAGGTACATCCCTGATTTTAGATTATGCTTTATCCTCTTGTTCTGTTTGAACAATTGCCTCTTGGTCTCTGTATAGGTTCCAGATGAGCACAATGAAATGTTCTAGAATTTCAATTCTTTGTGATGTTTTCCATAATTTGTTATGAGCCACACAGTCGAATGCCTTTGCATAGTCAATAAAACAAAAGTAAACATCTTCCTGGTCTTCTCTGATTCAGCCAAGATTACAAAGACCAAAATGGATGTCAGAAGAGACTCTAAAATTTGCTCTTGAATGTAGAGTAGCTAGGAGCTCTGGTGGCATAGTGCCTAAGGCATATGACTGCTAACCAGAAGGCTGGCAGTTCAAACTCACCAGCCACTCCTTGAAAAGAAGGTTGGGCAATCTACTTCTGTAGTGATACTGCCTCAGAAACCCAAGGAGGGGTCGCTATGAGTTGGATCCAACTCGACGGCAGTGAGTTTGGTTTTGGTTTTGGTAGAGCAGCTACAGTGAATGGAAGAAATGATAAAGTAAAAGAATTGAACAGAAGATTTCAAAGGATGGCTTGAGAAGAGAAGGTAAAGTTTCATAATGAAAAGTACAAAGACCTGAAGCTAGAAAAATAAAAGGGAAGAACATGTTTGGCATTTCTTAAGCTGAAGAAAAAACTTGAGCCTTGAGTTGCACTGTGGGAGGATTCTATGTGCTGAATATTGAATGATGCGGGAAGCTTCAGAACAAGGTGAAAGGACAGAGAATTACAGTACCAAAAAGAATTGGTTGACATTCAACCATTTCAGGAGGTAGCATATGATCAAGAACTGATGGTATTGAAGAAAGAAGCCCAAACTGCACTGAAGGCAGCTTGGTGAAAAACAAGGCTCCAGGAATTGATGGAATAGTCACTGAGATGTTTCAACAAATGGATGCGATGTTGGAAGTGGTCACTCATCAATGCCAAGAAATTTGGAAGACAATTATCTGGCCAGCCAACTGGAAGAGATCTGTATGTGTCCATCCCATAAAGATTCCAACCTAGGAAACCCTCTGGAGCAGTTCTACTCCATCACATGGGGTTGATAGGAGTTGAAATCGACTAGACAGCACCTAACCACCACCACCACCACCATATTCCCAGCAGGGAAATACTCACGGAGCCTAGACTGGGGGTGAGGGAAGGAGAGAAGGAGTGTGTTGCTGAGGGCTTTCCCTCAGAGAAGGACACCTCATTAAAGTGTCAGCAGCTGATCAAGCCTGGCTGCAGAGAGCTGATTTAAGCTGGACTTGTACTAACAGAACTAGCTGTGTGTGCATTTGCCTGACCTCTAAATAACAGAACACCTGAGCTCTGGGCATCTAGGGGAGGAGCTATGGCCATTTGGTCAGCAGCTGGCTGAAGATTTTTGGCCTCAAACTAAGCCAGCCTCTACTCGATGCTCCTTCCTCAACACAGAGGTTTTAACTCACAACCAAAACCCTTAAAGGCAGTGCTTTTCAACCTTCAGTGTGCAAAAGCACTATCTGGAGAGTGCTTTCTGAAAGTGGAGATTGCTGGGCCCTGTGTAAAATATTCTGATTCACTAGGTCTGGGGTGGGGGTGAGGAATTTTCATTTTAAATAAGCATCCAGGTGACTGGGTACAGTTGGTCCAAGGATCACTGGGGATAAGGAACATACAGCATTTATCTACTCAAGAAACACAACAGCCCTGTGAAGTAGGTAACACTGTTATCATTATTTTCATTTTACAAATGGGTAAACTGAGGCTCAGAGTGTTTCACTACACTGGCCACGGTCACAGAGCCAGTAAATGGCAGAGCTGGGTTTCCAATTCACTTAACTACAACCTATCCTGCTGGGATCTGGAGAAAGTATAGGAGGGGAACCAGCTGACTGGATACGTATCCAGTCTTACCTCCTGACAGGGGTATCAGTTAGGAATAGGCTAGGTTATGCCATAGTAACAAGTAAGCCACAAAGTTCATTTCTTGCTCACACTACATATCCATTGCCAACCAGGAGGGGGCTCTGTTCACGATAGTCACTTGGGGATCCAGGCTCGGTCCCCAAGGCTCGGCCTTCACATGTGATTCTGATATTGCAGAAGTAGAGAAGACACCGGCTCTTGAACTATGCAATCCTGGCTGGAAATGACATGGGTGTCACTTTTGCTCAAATTTCATTTTGAGTAAGTCTCACGGCAATGCCTGAGTTCATAAAGGTGCGGAAATGTAAAAAATAATACAGCCCACCACCCCAACCCACTCATGAGTCCCCTGAATGTGCCTTCTTTTCTCTTGTTTTTTATAGGCTGTTTTATCTACCTGAAATGTCCTGCCATTGCTTCTCAGCCGAGAGCTAACTCATACTCAGTTTCTAATTCTAGACTCATCTGCCACCAGCTCTGGACAATCTTTCTCACCCTGCCCTGGCAGGATTCAGTGTCTCAGGCTTCAGGCTCCCCAAACGCTGAGCTATCTCTATCATGGCATGTGTCCTGTTACATTACAACTCTTGGTTTATTTGCCCCCCCCATCCCACACTGTACTGTGGGCTCCCAGAGGGCAGGGGATGTGTAGTGACAGGCCTTGCATCCCTAGCTCCTGGAAGGCAGGGATATACAGGCTGGGGGCAGAATGGCAGAGGGGTTAAGAGCTGCCTTCTGGGCCTGTGGGAGTTGTCCTCCATTCTCCACTAGAATGAGATATCCAGCTAGGGGCTTTAGAAAATGGGAAGAGGAAGGCAGGAATTCTGTGACTTCAGGATGAGCCAGCTGCAGATGGGGAGGAAAACCACCCGCCTGCAGAAGTGGGCTTTTTCCAAGGCTCATTGCCCCGTCATGGAAAGTCTCGCCTCAAACCTGGGTTAGTCACTGCCTGGAGCTGGCTGTGTCACTGTGGGGTGAACTTCGAGGGTCCAAGGAGATGACATTCTGTAGCTGGGGGAAAATCTTTGTTGTCCACACTCTGGGGCCCCTGAGGCCCATTAAAGTTCATTGTTAGCAAATGGGCAGGTGTTAATGGCCTTGTCAGAGGTAAGTTTGCCTGAGTGGGATCAAGACCCTACTTAGGATCAAAAACCGGAGGAACAAATCCTATCCAGCTCTATGCTTGGGATCCAGAACAAAAAGAGTCAATGTATGGTCATTACTTAAGAAATGCCTGCTAAAATGTTTTGTTAGATATTTATTTTTACCAGAATAAAATTTAACAAAGGAAAAAGGAAGAAAGAAATGTCTGTTGACTGATTTACAGTCTAAACGAACAAAGAGTATTTTGTCTGAGAAGGGAAAAAACAAAACAAAAACAAAAAACAATGGTTGCTATGGTGCTGACTCCCACTCAAGATGGCCCCGGGTGTGTCAGAGTGGAATTGCGCTCCACAGGGTTATTCCAATGGTTGATTTTCCAGAGTAGGTCGCCCGGGCTTTCTTCTGAGGTCCTCTGGGTGGACTTGAACCTCTAACCTTTTGGCTGGCGGCTGAATGCTTTAACCATTTACACTATCCAGGGACTCCTGTTAGAACTAGGTACCAACTACAGCTCTCCAGTTGGGAATTCATTTTGCATTAGGAAGAATGCTCCTAAGTCTAATTTGGTCCCAGTCCATATTCTTCTTTGGTTGGTAAACTGAAAACCTGTATCTTTTACTATTTTGGGGTGAGCTCCCCAGCCCACTGGGAAATGTCACCTCTTCAATCTACTTCCATAAAGATTTACCACCTCAGAAACCCAATGGGGGTCGCTATGAGTTGGAATTGATTCAATGGCAGTGAGTTTGGTGTTTTGAGTTTCTCTAGGAAAGCCTGAAACTCCATAACCATTGCCAGGCAGCACATTCAAGTAGAGTCAAGACCAGGCCAACAGAGTGCTCCAATCCAGGGCAGCCCCTGAGGCAGAGGCTGCACTCAGGCTGGTGGCCACACACAGCCTGTAGGGGTGTCTGACTGACCTGAACACACTTTTATTTTTAAAATTAAGCTAACATTCAGAAACAGATATTTCACAAAGACGTACAGAAGACTCGGCTACTGCGGTTGGGGTCTGTCATTCCAGCCTGGAACATTCCGTGAGCTGAAGAGCAGGCCTGATTCAGCTTTAGCTCTCCTACTTGCCACAGTCCTCACTATGATCACAGTCATTGTTTTGGGGCCTCCTGCAATAAAGCACTCTTGCTATGGGACTTTGAGCAAGGCTTTTAACTTCTCCTAGACTCCCTTATCTGTAAAATGGCATTACCAAGCTCCCCCCACCCCCAGAATCTGTGGTGGGAGGACTGGGGAGAAATTCCTTGGGAATACACAAGTACTCTCCTCCCTTCCCCACAGCACATGCTATATGAGATTCCACTTCCTCTTCTCTTAGTTTCCCTTCCTTTCTCACACTTTAGTCATGTTGCCAGCAGAAGACCTCATCGCCTCTGCCTGTGGGACCTGCTCTCTAACCCACCCCATCCTCTCTGGTCACTGGTTCAAGTGGGTCCTGGCTCAGCAGCTGGATCTGCCTTCCCAGATGGGGAGAGCTGTGGGCAGCGACTTGCAGCTGTTGCACCTGCTTCAATGTGAGGTTTCTTCCTGGAAAGGATGCACATGGAGAAGGGGTGGCTGGGATACAGGAGGGTTCTGAATCTTAGCTGGTCTTGGCTTCAGAACAACTGAAAAGGAGACTTGACTAGTGACTGACTGCTGTCTTCCCCGGGTGACCACCACACAGTGGTTGGCATGAAAGATTTCTCTCCTTTCTAACCCTATGGGCTTTGTTCTAGAACCAGGTGTCATAGCACCTGCTGGTGAAGCCAGCTGGGTTTGCTCAGCTTTGCAGGGAAATAACTACTTCTTCCCTCCTGGGGCTATTAAGCTGGTACACCTTTTAAAAGGCTTTAAACTTTTATTGCTTCTTTGAAATAAAGCATTCCTGCTATTCCAAGATGAATTGCATTTCATTCATCTAAGATTTTCTTTTGTCTTGATTACAAGAATAATCAATCCATGTTCATTATAGAACAAACCAGGAAATACATGAAGACACAGAAGGAAATTAATTCCAGACTTTTCCCTGTAGATCTCCAAACAAACACAACCAACCATCCATACCTATTTCCATTCATATATTTCCCACATATACATGTTATGGTCTTATTTTACATGCTATTTATAATACAGAGCATAAGGTCTAGCAAAGAGTAGCTAATAATTAAACATTGCCACTGCTAATAAGTACCACTTTTTGATTTCCAGGCATGGTGCTGTGTTTTACATGCACTATTTTAATGAATGTACCATGGAATTCCAGAAGAATGAATAAATCTGTCTTGGAGGAAGTACAGCAGGAATGCTTCTTAGAAGCAAGAATGGCCTGACTTCGTCTCTCATACTTCGGTCATGTTGCCAGAAGGGACCAATCCCTGGAGGAGGATATCATGCTTGGTAGAATAGAGGGTCAGCGAAAAAGGGGAAGACCCTCAGTGAAATGGATTGACATGGTGGCTGCAACAATGGGCTTAAGCATGCTAATGATTGTGTGGATGGTGCAGGACTGGGTAGTGTTTTGTGTTGTTGTACATAGGTTGCTATGAGTCAGAACCAACTTGATGGCACCGAACAACAACATCATTTTATTCAACCTTAGTAACAACCCTGTAATACAAAACCAAACGAAACCAAATTCACTGCTGTAGAGTCAATTCTGACTCACAGCAACCCCTCCTTGGGTTTCCAAGGTGGTATCTCTGTGGAAGTAGATTGCCCAAATACCTTCTGAGGAGTGGCTAGTGGGCTTAAACCACCAGTCTTCTGGTTAGCAGTCAAATGCCAAGAACTGTCTTATTCATGTTTTACAGATGAGAAACTTGAGGCCTCGAGAGGTTATGTTACTTGTTGAAAGTTACAAGGTAGTCAAATAAAATGGCCAAAACTTGTTCCTGTGTTTTTGTATGAATAAAATTTACATTTATTAGTTTAAAACATTTTCAAAAATTGACTTAAGAAGGGGCCTACTGCCTTCTTGGGCAAACACTTTTACTGAGGACAATGTACAAGATATTCTGGTCTTGGGAGGCAGGAAACCTAGTTCTGCAACTGATGAGTTGTATGATGTGAAGCAAGTAACTTAACCTCTCTGACCCTCAGTTTCCTTGTCTGTAGAATGGGCTTGTGTAAGGAGGAGAAGGGTTAACACTGTGCCTGGCATACAGGAGTGTTTGACACACATTGGCCAAAGTCGATGCTGATTAGAAAACATGAAGAAACTGTAAAAGCACACACATGAAGCTTACCTCAAAAATGTCTCGTATATGACATTTGTTTTTTCATTCTTTTGAATCTTATTTTTCTTTTTTTACTAGCCCCTCCCTGTACCCTTCTGTCTATGCCTTTCTGTCTGTCCAGCTTTCTCTCCATGTGAATGTTATTCCTCTAATATCTCATGGTTGGCTGATCTAGGAGGTACATCTCCCTAGGGTAGGTGGGTGCATCTCCCTGGGGTAAGTGTTCTGCATGTAGGCCTTTCTACTGTTGGGCTGAGAGCCAATCCATGTAAGTGAGTCCATTTCTAGGCCAGAGGGAGAAGCTGGGGCCATAGTATCGGGGGTCCATCAATCTCTATCCAACCAGTAATTCTGGTTATTTTAGTGTTTTTAAATTTTCTTCCACATTTTTCCTCCCACTCTATCCAGGATCTCCAGTTTTGGTCCCTTTCCAAGTGGTTGGCATTGGTAGCTGGGCATCATCTAGTTCTTCTGGTGTTGGGGTCATGAAGGCTGAGGTCCTCATGGTCCATCATATCTTTGGACAAATTGTTTCCAAATGACTTTGATTTTCTTCATTCTTCTTTGCTCCAGGTAAGAGGAGACCAATAGTTGCATCTTAGATGACCTCTCCAAAGCTTTTAAGACCCTAGTCACTACTCACCAAAGTAGGATGTAGAACAAGATTTTATGTACTCTCTTGTGCCAATTGAGCGTGATGTCCCTCGAGACTATGGTCCCAAGCCCACAGACTTGGTGATTCTCTCTCTCAAGGTGTCGTAGTTAAGTTTGTGTGTCAACTTGGCTGGGCCTGGCTGAGTGGCTGGGCAGCTGGATGTAGTATTCCCCATGATGAGACTGGTAATCAACTCCATAGTGGAATCTACTGTGAGCAGCTGAGTAACTGCCTTAGGGCTGTGGTCTGCTTCCTGTATGTAAGGAGAAGCCTTGGGGAATGGTCTCTAGCTTATGGCATGCTTGAACACTTGAACGCTTGCATGTAACTGTATCGTTGTTCAGCAGCCTGCCATTCTCTGCTGACCTTGGGACTTACAATGGACTTGAATTAATGGCCTGCCATGTGGTTTGGTAACATCGGGACTATGCCATTTTATTTGTTCACCTTGGGCTTGTTAGCCTCAGCAGACAGTAGCTGCCTGAGTGAAGAGTTGCCTCTAGCTTCAGTGGGCCAGGAGCAAGAGGCAGAGCTGAAGCTCAAGGTTGAGGGGCTTTCACCCAGCCCCTAGAGCCTGGCACTTGGAACTCAGACTTCTAGTCTCCCAGACTGTAAGAGAATAAACTTCTGTTTGTTCAAGCCATCCCATTTGTGGTATATTCTTGTCAGAGCGGCACTAGGTAACCAGAACACAAGATGTTTGGTTGTCTGAGAAATATCAGTCCCTGGAAGTATCAGTTAACATGGGGCTGACATGGGTTATGGTCTTGGTCAGAAGTGAGCCCCTAAGAGGCTCTTCTCACTTCCTAGGAAAGACTGTGAATGCCAGTAAGACTATCAATTTGTCTTCCAGAAACAATCTCTAAATGTGCTCAACTCCTAAAACACTACATTTGGACCTCTACAACCTCTGCAGTTGAAATAAAAATCAGTGGCAGGGGAAACAAAAACACACAGGATATTTTCATTTGAATTAAAATTGAATTGCATTGCAATTAACCAGGGGCTGTTGAGTTGCTCCCCTTGTGCATCAGGACAGAACTGTGCCCCACAGAACTTTCAGGGGCTGCTTTTTCAGAGTAGATCGCTAGGCCTTCCTTCTGAGGTGCCTCTGGGTGAACTTGAACTTTCGACCTTTCCGTTAGGAGCCATGCCTCGTTAACCATTTGCATCACTTCTTCCTTTCCTGCATGATGTTAACTTCTCTGAGCCTCAGTTTTTAGAAATGTCAAACAGAGATAGTAATATGTCTCTAGGGTTAATGTGGGGGCTGAAAACTATATATATGATGGCTTTACCTCAGGGTCTTGGTCATGATAAATATTAACTATTGTTGTTGTTGTTGCTAGGTGCTGTCAAATCAGCTCCGACTCACAGCGACCCTATGGACAACAGAATGAAACACTGCCCGGCCAAGCGCCATCCTCACAATCCCTGCCATACCTGAGCCCATTGTTGTAGCCACTGTATCAATCCATCTCCGTCTTCCTCTTCTTTTGCTGACCCTCCACTTTACTGTATCAATTATGTCCTCTGGGGAATGGTCCCTTCTGACAACATGACCAAAGTAGGTGAGGTGAAGTCTGGCCATTCTCGCTTCCAAGGAGCATTCCAGCTGCACTTCTTCCAGGACAGATTTGTTTATTCTTCTGGGAGTCCATGGTACTTTCAGTGTGGGGCAGTATAGACGAGGTGGTCAAGAACACAAGTGTTGACATTAGATCTGGGTTAAATTCTAGTTCTGCCAGTCACCAGCTGGGTCACCTTGGGAAGTTATTTAGCCTTTCTGAGCTTATCTCATGAGATTTGTAGTGTATATAGCACCTGGAACAGAGCAAGCATCAGCATCAACTGTTTTTTTTTTAATTATTATTATTGTGATTTGGGTGAAGATTTACAGAGCAAATTCACTTTCCATATAGCAGTTCACATATACTTTGTCTCATGTCATTGACCACAGTTTACCACAATGCAACAGCTCCCCTCCCACTTCTTCCCCATAGTTACCTCTTCCTTGTGTCCATCCCTCCACACACTCCTGCTCCCAGAGATGTCTCCCTGTGCATAAGCAGCCCTTCTTTCTCCCATGATTGTTCTCTCAAAGGGGTATATCTACTTGAGGTAAATGTTTAACTCGTATGCCTGTATTAGCATCAACTGTTAAAATGAGGTCTTCCTTGCCTTCTCCTGGTCACAGGATTATTTGCCTTCTGAGCCCTTTCAAAGCCTGAACCACATACTGTAACACTTGAGTATGCACTGCCTTTTATTGTCCTCTTGTTTTTCCTCAAGTGCTTAACACTGGCTTTTTTCACGAGGTTCAGACTCTTGAAGGCACCATCTGGGACATAGATGTCTTTGGTATTCCTTCCGGGGACTCCTGCATTTGTGTGCTCAATAAATCTCTGCTGTCTTGAATTGCATCTGATGGATGACTCTTTTCCGCTGATAGCTCAAGGTTTCACCCACATTGAGCTGAAACCCCAGGGACAAATTGCAGCAGCCTGCCCGGATCCCCAGAGACCTGAGCTCTTGGCTCTGCTAAAAAATGACAAATGGAGATGCTGAAGGATCTGAGTGCCACCGCAGGCTTCCAACAGCTAAGGAGAGGGGCCAGGCAACCCCCTTCTTGCCCTCTCAGCCACCTGACCTGACAGCAGCAGCTGTGGCCTTGTGAGGCCGCTGTGGCCTTAAACGGCACTAGAGCTTAAGGTGCTCCTTGTATTTACTTAGCTGCTGTTTTAATGCCCAGAGCAGGTCCTTCTGTGGTCTCAGTAAGCAATGGAGAGAACAATTTAAACAAAAGTGAAAAATGTGAGGGAACGAGTGGAGGAAGACCTAGTTACAGATTTTCAACATTTGTATTTAGTTTCCCTACAGTTTCCTGGAGGAGCTCTGGTTAGTGTAGTGCCTAAGGCACTTGACTGCTAACCAGAAGGCTGGAAGTTCAAACCCACCTGCCACTCCTTGGAAGGAAGGTTAGGCAATCTACTTCCATAGTGATACCGCCTCGGAAACCCAAGGAGGGGTCACTATGAGTTGACTTGTTGGCACATAACAACAACAGTTTCCTGGTGGTGCAATGGTTAAGCACTTGGCTGCTAACTGAAAGGTCAATGGTTCGAAATCACCAACCTCTCCACGGGAGAAGGATGTGGCAGTCTGCTTCCATAAAGATTATGGCCTAGGAAACACTGTGGGGCACCTCTACCCTATCCTAGAGGGTTGGTATGAGTTGGAATTGACTCGATGGCATATAACAACAACAGTTTCCTCAATGAACATAAGTCATCAACAAGGGGAACTTTCCACCTTTCCAATTCCTCAAGTATTTCCAATAGTTTACCACTGAAAGAGGGACTGAAGACTCAATAAAGTAAAAAGAGTTGAGTTTTGTTATAGGGAAAGAGCTCTGGTGGCACAGTGGTTAAGGCATTTGGCTGCTAACCAAAAGGTCAGCTGTTGGAACCTACTAGCCACTCTGCGGAGAAAGATGAGGCATTCTACTTTTGTAAAGATTTACAGCCTTGAAAAACCTATGGGGCAGTCTACTCTGTCCTCCAGGATCACTATGAGTTGGAATCAACTCAATGGCAGTGAGGTGTTTTTTTTTTTTTCTCCCAAATAATGTAATGCTATCATTTTCCATAATGTAATCTAAAGTGATCAATCAGTCAGTTGAAAAGCAAGTTTCTTTAGGGTGTGGTCTGTCTCCAGACTATAAAAAGATATTTTGGCAGAACTTGATCTTGATCTCTGCTCAGCACTGTTCTTGTAGTCTGATCTATAGATCTGGTGATGCAAACCTACAGAAGTTTCCAGCCTGCCATCTGACCTATGAAGTTTGGATTTGTCAGTTGCCACAATCTTGTGAACTAAATCTCTCTCTCTGTCTCACTGGTTCTGTTTCTCTAGGGAACCCTAAGACAGTGAGCAATCCTGTTTGTGCCACACAGAGAGCATGGCATGTTGGGGAACAACAAGTCGTTCCAAATGGTGAGAGCTTATTGTGTGTCCTGAGCGGGGAGGGATTACAGGCAGGGTTGCAAAGAGAAATTGTAGGGAGAGAGGTGAGCTAATGCCATCACAAAGCATCCCATAAGCCATGTTAAATGTTGAGGAATTTGAACTTTAAGGAGACATTGAAGAATTTAAATAAGGTTTGAAAGGATCATGTTGGCATTTCAGAAAGGTCATCTCAGAAAATTCAGGCTATTATGACTCGTATGGAGGGGAATAGACTGGAGAACAGTTCAATTAAGAAGCTTTTGCAATTGATCAGGTGAAAGATGATGGTGCCCTGAACAAAGAAGAGACTGTGGGGCAGAGAGAGGTGGACACACTCAAGAACTCTGTGGGACATGGAATCAATGGACTCAAAGGTTGTTTTGATGTGGAGGAAGGGGTAAAGGGTGAAGCTTAGATTTGTGGTTGAGCAGCTGGGTGGGGGGTGGGGCCTGTTCACCTGCTCATGTACAGCAGGAGGAGGAAGCTTAGGGGAAAGAGAATATGTTGTTTTGGACTCATTGGATTTTAGAGAATTGTAGAACATCCAAGGGGAGACGTTTAGGTGGTAGTTGGGAAAGATGGTATTTGACGTTATGGTGATAGAAACTTAAATACAAAGGTAAAATATATTTTGAGAAATGTTTGAGAAAGTTGAATAAAAAATTGTTCCTGTCTTTAAGTAACTAAAAGTCTAGTGTGTGTGTACAGGCATGGGTGGGTAGGGGGGATGAGAGGAAAGATGAGTAGGTAAACAAAACCTGCAATTCCAGGTAAATGTTGCAACACAGAAGTGCCTGTGTCCAGGTTCAGTGGTGATACAGATATGGAAATGTCGGAGAAACCATCACAGAAGAGGGGCCACTTGAGCTAGACCTTGAAAGCTGAGTGAGAGCTTGGCAGATGGGTAGTGAAAGGACATTCCTTATAGAGGGAATAGCATGTGCAAAGGCACAGAGATGTAAAAACTGTATTACTCCATCAAAGAAGTCCTTAGTTTTATGGAGCAGTCCAATAGTGCAGATGAGAACAACCCTGCTTGCTGAAAGTGAAGAAGATTTAAAGCACTCACTGATGAAGATCAAAGATTATGGCCTTCAGTATGAATTACACCTCAACATAAAGAAAACAAAAATCCTTAAAACTGAACCAACAAGCAACATCATGATAACTGGAGAAAAATTGAAGTTGTCAGGGATTTATTTTTACTTACATCCACAATCAACACCAATGGAAGCAGCAGTCAAGAAATCAGGCAACGTCTGCTACAAGAGACCTCTTTGGGGTGTTGAAGAGCAAAGATGTCACTTTGAAGACTAAGGTGGACCTGGCCCAAGCCATGGCCTTTTCAATCACCTCATATGCTAGTGAAGGCTGGACAATGAATAAGGAAGACTGAAAAGAAATTGATGCATTTGAATTGTGATGTTAGCAAAGAATACTGAAAATAACATGGGCTGCCAGAAGAATGAGCAAATCTGTTTTGGAAAAAGTTTAGCCAGAATGCTCCTTAGAAGTGAGAACGATCAGACTTCATTCATATCGTGTACTTAGGACATGTTTACAGGAGGGACCAGTCCCTGGAGAAGGATATCATGCTTGATAAAGTAGAGGGTCAGCGAAAAAGAGATGGACTTCAACAAGATGGACTGACACAGTGGCTGCAACCATTGGCCAACATAGCAATGATTGTGAGGATGGTTCAGAAGAGGGCAGTATTTCACTCTGTTGCACACAAGGTTGCTATGAGTTAGAATGGAGTAGACAGAGCCTAAGAATGACAACAACAGGTGCTCAGTAAATGTTTATTCATTCATTCATTCACTCACTCATTTAACAAACATGTAATGAATGCTTACTGTGTCCCAGACTCCCCCCTGCTTGGTCCTGGGCAGGAAGAAGGAGCTGAGAGGGAGGATTTGGAATGACTCAGGCTCTGAGAAGCCTAAGGTCTCAGGAGAGACAGACATTTGAATGAGTGCAGTAAGTCAGTACAGATTGCAGAAGAAACACGAGGGAGGAGATGGTTAATTCTATCTCTACAAGTGCGTGGGAAGCATCCTTTTTAGATACCACTTCTCCTCTTGTTAACCCTCCTCAGATGCCCTGCCTCCCATCTGAGAGGCTATGATCTACTCCACACTCTTTCTAATACTTTCTTCCTTCATAAAAATACACCTGCTGTGTGTCTTTGGACAGAGGGACATTTAAGTGGCTTAGCTAAGCACTTAAGTTGGCCATTTTGTTGCACTCTGGTGGCTTGTGTTTTGCTATGATTCTGGAAGCTATGCCACCAATAAATATTTCAAGTACTAGTAGAGTCACTCACGGTGGACAAGTTTTAGCTTCTAGAGTAAAACAGGCTAGGAAGAAAGGCTGTCAATGTACTTCTGAAAATTAGCCAGTGGAAATTCATATTCACAACAGAATTTTCATCATATGGAAGATGAGTGCCCTGGGTGTGGAGGCACTCAAAATACACAGTGGGTACAACAATGGACTTGAACATCCTGACAGTTGTGAAAGTGGTACAGGACTACATTTTCATTCTGTCATATACAGGGTTGCCTCAAGTTGGAGCTGAGTCAGCAGTAACCAACAACCACCACCACCTAAGCTGACAGATAAATTCATCCTGCCTCTCTCCCGCACATTGGGAGGTCTGCCCATCCCCACATTGCCTATCACAGGGCCTAGCATAGAGTAAGAAACAAAGAAGGAAACAAAAAACAAACTCACTGCCATCAAGTGGATTCTGACTCATAGTGTTCCCACTGGATTTCCAAGGCTGTAAATCTTTTCAGAAGCAGATGGCTTCATCTTTCTTCCACAGACGGCTGGTGGGGTCAAACCACCAATGGTTTGGTTAGCAGCCAAATACCTTAACCACTGCACCACCAGAGTTTTCTTACAGTGTGACAAGGCCCTGTATAAATGCTGTCTGATTCATTGACTGAGGGAATGATTTTCCTTCCTGCTGAAACACTGGTCTTCTGGGCTGGGTGGTACTGGGAGGCAAAACTTGCAACAAGGCCCTGAGAATGATGTCTCCGTAGGTTTTGTGTCCTGGGGTCCTCACTCTCCTGACCCCAGTGCCTTGTGAGATGTCCTTTGCTTTACCCTCAGTTTACTCCTCAGAAGGAAGGTTGGGCAATCTACTTCTGTAGTGATATGGCCTTGGAAACTCAAGGAGGAATGGCTATGAGTGGGAAGGGACTGGAGGGAAGTGAGTTTAGTTTTTTTTTTCACTTTACTCAAGGTTGCTGGTTCCTACCATTTATCAGGTGTGGGGATGGGAGTGGTGGGAATGTAGGGGGCTTCTGTTTGGAGGCGTTGGGTATTCCTCTCGGAAACTTACCTCCACTATGGGCTGTGACTCAGTGACCCATGTGTTTCTTATTCTCAGAGCTGAGAAGTGGGGTGAAGTTTGAGGGAGTTGTTTGTACAGGCATTTCTCATTTTATTGCGCTTTGCAGATATTTTGTTTTTTACAAAATGAAGGTTTGTGGCAACCCTGCTTGGAACAAGCCTATGTGCATTTTTCCAACAGCATGTGCTCACACTTCTTGTCTCTGTCACATTTTGGTAATTCTCACTATGTTCAAACTCTTTCATAACGCCATTTCACATGTAATAGACTACGGTGTAGTGTAAACATAACTTCTACATGCCCCGGGAAACCAAAATAGTCATGTGACTCACTTCATTGCGATATTAGGTTTATTGCCCTGGTCTGGAACCTAACCGCCATATCTCTGAGGTATGCCTGTGTGTATGCAGTACATGTAAGAGAGGAGGACTACGAATTTTTGGCAGAGGAGGGGAAAAGGCTACACCAGTGCCTGTGAGGGCAACCTCCACCAGGCCTTGGAAGGTGTCTGCAGGTTGGGAAAGCATTGATCATAGCGCGGGAGAAATTAGGCCACAGAAATGAAAAGGGCGAGCAACGCGCAAGGGGTGCCTGTTAGGTACCAGTCTCCTCCGTCTTGAGTCTGCCAGAGTCTCGAGTCCTTCCAGGAGCGGGGTCTCAGGGCCCCGGGTCTCAGGGCCCCTCACCAGTGCAAAGCAGCCTCCCTACTTTGGGCCACGCCCCTTTGCACTCGGGCCTGCGCGGCGCTGGGGGTGAGGAGGGCGACTGGAGGAGGAGGAGACGTGGGGCAGGGGGCCCGAGGCTCTGGAGCTGCTGGGTTTCAGTAAATCCGCCGGGAGAGAATTTCCGGAGCTCCCAGGGCGCAAGCAGGTAGGCGGCCAGCCTCAGCTGCGCTGAGTGCGCTCCAGTCTGACTCCCGTCCAGCTGGAAACGCGCCGGTGGTAATACCAGTGGAAAGGCAACTTCGGAGGTAGAGAGTGTGTTCCTCGGGGCTTCACGCGGAAGGGGCTGGAGGCCGCGGCGGTGGCTCCTATTCCCCGCCCCCCATCCCCTGGGTTCCCAGTGAGTCTCGGTTTGCGGGCTTGCGCTCTCCCAGGGCTTCCTAGCTCCCTCTCAGCCAAATGCGCATCCTCCCTCCAAACACGGATGACGGCGCCGCTGAGGTTCTTAGAGGAGAACCCGGGAAGTGAGCTAGGCTTGCTGCGGACACAGACGATGTTTTCTCCCAGGCTCACAGTCCACCTATTCGCTGCCCTGAGGCGCATTTGTAGAACGCTTCCTTCTGGGACGTCGTAGGATAGACCACAGACCCTGGTCTAGTGAGGGCCCTGACCGAGAAAATCTCTTCTTGCCCTTTCATGCTGGAGCAGGCAAAGGAGAGGAACAGCATGCATGAGACTCAGCACAATGGCTGGTGACCACATGAGGCCCAGGCGATGATACAATGTTGTGACTCCCCAGACATGAAAAACGAGGCAGACGGAGTTCACCAGATCTAGGACTTGTCTAGATACTTCTTTGTGTCTCAATTTCTTCATCTTCAAATAAGAAGTTAACATATGGAGCACTTCTATGCCAGGTGCTGTTCTAAACACTCTACATGCACTATCTAATTGAATGACATGATTTCCAAGTTTACAGAAGAAGAATGTGAGCAACTAGGAGATGACATCACTTGGCCAAGGTCACACAGCTACTGGGGCCAGAGTTCTGCTTTGCCTTGATGGAGAAGAGGGAACATGCTTTGACTTTTCTGAAGAAGAAACAAGCTGATGTCAGGGATTTTTTCCAAGAAAGCACATTTCAGGGCTGGTTGCTAAGATCACCACCCATTCAGCACAACGGCCCACACACTGTGTCTCTGGCTTCACCTTCAGCACGTGACATAACCCATGTTCACGGTAATGACCTTGAAACACTGTGGCAAGGTTAATTTCTATTTTGCCAGCTCTTTTTCACAAGGTGGGAAGTGAGTAACAAACTTTAAAAAGATCGTGATCAACAAAAATTCATTGAAGTTAAACACTTAACGGAGATAGCACTCCTCTGTTTGAAGAGCTTGCTGGCCTTATAATTCATGCCAGACTAGGGGTGGCTTTAAAAGTTGTCCCCTCTGTGGGGAGGAAGTGGGAGGGGAGCTGTTGCATTGTAAATTTTGGTCAATGACATGAGACAAAGTATATGTGAACTGCTGTATGAAAAGTGAATTTACTCTAAATCTTCATCCAAATCAAAATAAAATTAAAAAAAAAAAA
>NW_006921666.1:6687110-6689460 GCF_000298275.1 Orycteropus afer afer | reverse complement strand
ACAGAAGAGTATGGAGGGATGGACACTGGGAAGAGGTAACTATGGGGAGGAAGGAGGAGGGGAGCTGTTGCATTGTAAATTTTGATCAATGACATGAGACAAAGTATATGTGAACTGCTGTATGAAAAGTGAATTTACTCTGTAAATCTTCACCCAAATCAAAATAAAATTAAAAAAAAGAAAAAAAGTTGTCGCCTCTGGAGGGGCCCTGCTCTTACTCCACCAAGGTTGCCATTGCATCTGTAATGCTGGAATGATTGATAAGTCTCCATGATTGCCCTGTCAAGTACCACAAGACGATGGTGGGGACCATGTGGTGAATTCTCTTCCTTTGGCCTCAGTCTAAAATTCCCCAAATGCTCAGGACCCTGCGATGCTGGGCAGCCAGCAGTTTCCCCAGCAGTTGCGCTGGCTTCTTGCCCCCTTTACACAAAGCAATCACTGTTGAAGAAAATGAGGGTCCTGTGACCATTTGGCACCACCCCCTGCCTGGCATTCGCGTGGGAGAAGGAACTTTCTCTTTGACAATAGATTCTGATCACAAACCAAGTCCCTTTCAGAGAAACAGCTTCCCATAGAGTGACTTTGCCCAGAGGAGAGAACTGAGTGGTGAAACAGATTTCTGGAGGGAAGCCTGTAACTGTGACTGAGAAACCGTCAGGAAAAACACCCATGAAGGTCTCATCCAGCTCCTCACCCTGCCCTTATTGCCTCCACTTCTCTGCCTTTACCCTGGCCATCACCTTGAATTTCTTTCCAATGGCGGTATATCTGGTTCCTCTGTGACAAGCACCCTGTGGTTAGTGCTCTGGATTTCCACCCTGACCTTTAAATGCAGGTATAATGATCCTTTCTTACAGAAAACGTTTTCTTGGGTTACTTTCCTAAGAAAGTAACATTGGTACAATACTGTTAATTGATCTACAGATTTTACTTAGATTCTCCAGTTTTTACCACCAGGAAAAAACCAACACAACATGAGTAGATTCTGACTCATGGATCACCAATCCTTTCCTCTAGTTGGACTTGAACCTTCAACTTTTGGGTTAGCAGCCAAGCACATCAACCATGGGCACCATCCAGAAATTCAGACCTATCATTAGAACTAGGAGAATTTGGGCCCCGGTTTGGTGCATTTTCTGTTCAACCACAACACTTTTCCTTTAGCTGCTATTTTATGAATGGATCTGGCTGTAGAGACATTTGTTACATAGACTGTCTGGTCAAAGGAGAATGTGAAGTAGGATTGACCAGTCCACCTCTTTCTTGGTGAGGCAGCATCGTCAGATATCAGTGGGAAGGAAGGTTAGAGATTTTGGGGCTCTTATAAAGAGATCCATTTCCCTTATAGATGGGGAGTCTGAAGAGGAGAAATGAGTTATCCAAGATGAAAGAGCTGGTTAGAGCCGGAAGTGGGGCCAGGACCCAGGACTTTGCACTCCCAGACCTGTGCTCCCACCACCACCTTGCGCAGGTCACAGAGTTGAGGGGCACAGGTCCTACAATGCTCTTGCTTGAGCCAAGCTAGTTATTAATTAATTAAAATAAAATTTATGCCTATGGATTCTACTCAGAAACAGTTTTCCTAGACTCCACAGTTCTTTGTACGTATTTGTGTATTTTATATGCAGTTGAGAACTAACAGTCCTCTACTCTACCCTCAGCCATGCCTGTTGCCCTGGAACGGTGCCTGCAGATACAGATACGCTAAGGAACTTTACCTGCTGAAGACTAATGATGGAGAATGGTCCTCTTGCTTCCCACTTTACTTCTACTTCCTCCATTTACTGTTGCATTCTGTTGAGGGGACTTGAATCAGACACAGCAAGTCAAGGAGACTTCTTTGCTAGCAAATACAAGGCTCAAAAAATCAGAAAGACACACTCTGATCAGATATTCCAGGCTCCTATTTAAAAAAACAAAAACAAAAAAAGCCCTTGGAAGTTGTCTAAACAGGGTTGGGAGAATTTACCACCAGTCCCTGAGGTAGAGCCAGGAAGACACCTTCTCATCTTTGCATGCTGAAAGGAGGAGCAAGCTGATTAAAAAAATTGACTGGTGGGCCCAGAAATTTTGTCCCTAGATGTCACCTCAGAGGTGGTCTCATCCAAAAGGAATGACTTGATGGGTCTTGTGAATTCCAGAGCTACCAGTTTTTAGCAGTTGTATCCTCTCTGAATTGCCATTCCCTAGTAGCTGGTATCAGTATCTTCAGCCACAACAGGGCCAGGAGCTGGCTGTGGAACAGACCTTCAACTGCTCGTATGCAAGTTCAACTTGAAGTTGAAGACAATTAAAACAAGTCCATGAGAGCCAAAATATGATCTTGAATATATCCCTCCTGAATTTA
>NW_006921666.1:6668480-6685195 GCF_000298275.1 Orycteropus afer afer | reverse complement strand
GAGGACTAAGGTGTGCCTGACACAAGCCATGGCATTTTCAATCGCCTCATATACAAGTGAAAGCTGGACAATGAATAAGGAAGACCAAAGAAGGATTGATGCTTTTGAGTTATGGTGCTGGCGAAGAATGCTGAAAGTACTGTGGACTGCTAAAAGAACTAACAGATCTGTCTTGGAGAAAGTGCAGCCAGAATGCTCCTTGAAGGCAAAAATGGCCAGACTTCGTCTCAGATACTTTGGTCATGTTGTCAGAAGGGACCATTCCCTAGAGAAGGATGTCATGCTTGGTAAGGTGGAGGGTCAACAGAAGAGGGGAAGGCCCTCAACAAGATGGATTGACACGGTGGCAGCAGTGAGGGGCTCAAGTATAGCAAGAATCATGATGCTGGCTCAGGACCGGGTGGTGTTTCGTTTTGCTGTGCATAGGGTTGCTATGAATTGGAAATGACTAGACGGCACCTAACAACAACAACGCCACCTGGATGAGGTCAGGATTTCCTGGATGTAGACACAGAGCTCTATAGACATGTAAAAAGCCATCCTGTTTTTCTGGCAAATAATTTGACCTGATTGACTGATTGCTGAGAAGTGAAATCCAGGTGCCAGAGCTTTCTAGCGCTATGAAACTCAAACTGATGCATGGCCTCAGTTCTTGAGGAAAATGAAAATGAAGAATGACATGAAAACTGTACAAGTGAACATGAACCTATTTACTCAAGAACTCTATTCATCGTCGACAATGTGCAGGGGAAGCCCAGGTAAATGGAATGAATCCGAAAACCCAGGTGCCCTCTCCAGGATAAAGGCCTTTCTCTTCCTCTTGTTTCCTTAAGTATGGTAGCCAAGCCATTGAATGGGCAGTGTGTGTGGGTCCATGAGCTTTCTGAATGTAATCCTTGTTTTCCCCAGTCTACACTTTGTTGTTGTTGTCATGTGCCATCGAGTCAAACCCGACTCATAGCGACCCCTCCTTGGGTTTCCGAGGCAGTATCACTACAGAAGTAGGATTGCCCAACCTACACTAGTGATGAGGAAACAATAAATTGGGGTTGACTTCCAGAATTCCTGAGGGAACTATACAAATGAGGCCTTTTAAATTTCTCATTGCATACAAGGAATGCTAACCAGCCAAACAGAGAACTTCATAGCAATCAGGTACCATCCTATAGCTCAATGTGCTTTGAAACCCAAGGATGCTGTGGTTGTGAGGATGTTCCCATTCTTCCCTGCCTACCTGAATACATGGGCCTCTGCATCTTAGTTTGAGGTCATGTATGTTGACCCCCACCTGTAGTCACTTCATGGCTATCTAGAAAAATGTCACAATGGAGGACAGATACAGCAACCCCAGTCCCTCTTCTCTCTCTAGGATGGTTCTCCTTTGCTTTCACTACACAGGCTCCCAGGTACCCTCCCTCATGACTGGCCCTTCTCCACTGTCCAGACAGCTCCTGAAAAGGCCATGGTAAGTGAGTGAGTATTTCAGGACTTGAAATAAGTTTTTCCTGTCCTTGACAAAGCCACTTCCCCAATAGAACCATTACTTCAGAGGAACAGGACGTCCTTGTAACAGATCCAAGAGGGTCACATGGTCAGACAGCTGGGGACCTCCTGGGACCTTGTTTCCCCTTAAGCTATTGTCCACAAAAGCCTATCCATGGCAAGACCCTTGAACATACCCTCTTAGTGGGGTTCAGTCCAGAACAGTTTCTCCAAGGAATAAATGTTTGATGAATGAATGGTTCGGAGGCTGATTGGCAGGAACTCCTGTGGAACATCGGTGGTGACCACATGGAAATAAACCTAGCTTGCATGTGCTTCCATAGGAGAAGAACTGAGATCCCAGGTAACCCACTCTCCCCGTCCCCAGTGGCACCTCTGAAGGAGGTTATAAAACTTGGGCACCCAGCTCAACTTGCTGATTGGGGAATTGCTTGCCTTAGTCTGGAGAGCCAGCTGGAATAGAGAGTGGGAAGTAGAGGGAAGAAAGGTTTTCCTTAGAATCCAAGATAAGGTAGAAGACAAAAGGCATTTAGGAAGGATGAACCCTGGTCCTAATACCAGGTCCAGTCCCTTAGATGTTGCAGACACATGATCAAGCTTTATTGGGAAGTTACCAGACACTACTGAGGAAAATATGATTTAGGCAGCCATGCGGGAGCAGGCATGAGAGAGCTGAGAAAGGTTTTCAGGATGCCCAAAGAAGGGGAAATTCACTGAGTCAGAGGCCAGCAAGAGGAACCTAAAATAGAGGAAGTTGGTCTGTAGTGACAGAGGCAACCTCATCCTGGGAGAGCACTGAAGATTCTTTTAGTCTTGAATTTGTGCCATAAAAATTTTCAGGAGAGAGAGATATACAACGTGGTTTTTATGTTTGTTTAGTAGAACCTTCTAGTCAATTAAAAATCATCTTTGGGGTGAATGGGAGAAACCTCAATTAGACTAGGGAAAACCTCTAGGACGTCAGGAACCCAGGTAGATTTTCTAGGGCCATCTAGTCTTGCTGCTCAACTCCTCTTTTCTCCAAGAGTGAAAAAATAGATAAACCCACAGGCTCTGGGGTTTTTACCCTTTGGAAGAATTGAAGCTGGCCATAAGCCAGGTGAGGCCACTTGGCTTGAATTCATACCTGAGAAGTGAGGAGAGTCATTCAACCAAGCAGAGAACATCAGGGGTGCATTGGCTAGAGTGCACAGTTGTGGACAACAGACTTCACTCTAGCTAGGGATTTATCTGGGGACATTGGAAAGCTTGCAGAATTGTCAGAGGGCTGGAGGAAATCTACGCTGAACTCCTAGGAACAGTTATGGGAGCCACACTGCAAGGCTGGGTTGGTAGGTAGCTGAAACCTTTCTCAGCTCTCTCATGCCTGCTCCCGCATGGCTGCCTAAATCATATTTTCCAGACCCTTAGCAGAAATTCAGTACCCTTTAAGCAGTAACTTCCTCTTTTCCCATTCCTTCCTGTCACACCGACCTTAGGATCATGTTTACCTTGACTTCATTCAGGGAGCTGCCATTGCCATCTCCAATCCCAGAAACCCACTGTGCCTGCCACTACCCGGACACACAGAGTGGGTGCCCTACAGCCTTTTGTTGCCTCATGTAGCTCACTGCCAAATCAAAGCCTCATGTAGGTTTATCTAAGTGGCAGAACCTGAACCTCATGTCTACACCCAGCAGCAAGGGAAGCTCACAAATATATACACACATACACACAACACACACAGACACGTTTATGTGTGTGTGATGTGAACAGCCTTAAAATGTGGAGAGATTATACTAAAGCTTTTAGGAAATCAGCAACGAGAGGTAACTGTTAGCAGTGGTCTGTGTGAGCTGTGGTCTGGGACACTTGGGAAAAGGCAGCCTGCAGAAAATGCCTCTCTGTGGGAGGTAAGTGATAGATTCCCTGTTGGGCTTCTCTTAGTACCATCAAGCTCAATTGTTCTTGAGCAAAATGGAGAAACAGAAAATTCTTATATTCTGGGTTTTTCATTTAACCAGCCAAACTCTCATCACTATCTAATTATTTTTAAGGAAATTTCCAAAAAGGGATTTGAGGCATCTAGGGTTTTGTTTTACATTACAATAGTGCTAGTCCATTGCTGGACATTGTGAAAGACACAAACAGTTACGAAGGCAGTTTTTATTCTTTATGAGAACCCAGTACAACTTACACTCACACCAACATTGTATATATATAACTAAATTCTGTGTAATTGATAAGCACCAGATGAATGGTGCAGATAGCAAGTGATCAAGGAGCTCAGAAGAGAGAGCATCACTACGATCCAGGGTGGCTTTTTGGAGAAGGGAGAACGAGAGCTGGGCCTGAAGCAATGGGTCAGATTTAGACAGACAGTGAAGGGGAAGAAGTGGTACTGGAGGGTGGGAATGAGGTGAGGCCTGCTTGGAGTGGGTAGGGATGTGGACATAAACGAGATCCATTGGGGACAATGAGTTACAGATCTGGAACCAGTGCAGGGTCTGAGTACAAACATTGTAGGAGCTAACACTTGGGACTTGAGTGGAGACCTACTCTGGAGACTCTTGATTGCGCCATTTATTAAGTTTCAGTTGCCAGTGATAGAAATCCAACTCAAATTGACTTACAGAATTTATCATGTCATCTAATTAAAAAGCCCAAGGGCGTGGGTTTGAACTGTGGCTAGATCCAGGTGCTCAGATGACATCATCAGGGCTCAGTCTCTGTCTCTCATCGGTGTTGGCTTTATTTTCCAGCAGATTTTCTTCATGTGGCAGTTCTAGGCTTACATCATCTCAGTTCAGTAATCTCTCTCTTGCATGTGTGAGCTTTTTTTTTCTTTTTTCTTAAGTTAAAATTTTAAAAAATTATATAACAAAACATTTTCCATTCCAACCATTTCTATGGGTACAATTCAGTGACATTAATTACATTCACCATACTGTGCAACCATTACCACTATCTTGTCCCAAATTTTTCCAGACCCTTAGCAGAAATTCAGTACCCTTTAAGCAATAGCTTCCTCTTTTCCCATTCCTTCCTGTCCCTTTGTTGTTGTTGTTATGTGCTGTCGAGTCAGCCCCGAGTCATAGCGACCTCTCCTTGGGTTTCTGAGGCAGTATCACTATAGAAGTAGGATTGCCCAACCTTGCTTCCAAGGAGTGGCTGGTGGGTTTGAACCGTCAGCCTTCTGGTTAGCAGTCAAGTGCCTTAGGCACAATGCTAACCACTAATAAATTTGCTCTCTATGCATTTGCCTATTCTGGGTATGTAAGTGGGATCATATAATATTTTTTGAGGGGGGTCTGATTTATTTGACTCAGGAAACGTTTTCAAGGTTCGTTCGCATTGTAGCATGTGCCAGAAATTTATTTCTCTTTATGACTGAACCAGCTTGGCAATCTCTTGCCCAACAGTTGCAGCAGAATTCTGAGGGCTGAGCCTGTGGATTGGCTTAGCTTACATATGAGCCACCCCCTGATCCCCAGAATTACAACCATGGGCAGGGGAATGTGAAGACTCTCACTGACTAGGTTTGAGACACGGCTTAAGAGGGCAAGTTCAACTCCATCACAACCACATGGAAGTGCTGTAGCAAGTGCTGCCAGTGCCCTGTCCTCCCTCTCCTTATCTACTTGGCCCTTACCTTTTCAGTGGAGATTGGCCTGATTTGGAGTCCCTGAGCATTAATGCAAAATGTTAACACACTCAGCTCCTAACTGAAAGGTTAGAGGTTCAAGTCCATCCAGAGGAAGCTTGGAAGAAAGGCTCAATCAACAATCTATGTCTGAAAAAATCAGTGTGGTGGTTATGTTTCTATGTCAACTTGGCTGGGCCTGGTTGAATGGCTGGGCAGCTGGTGGTAGTTATTCCCCATGATGAGACTGGCAATCAACTCCATGGTGGGATCTACCACAAGCAGCTGAGTAGCTGCCTTTGGGATGTGGTCTGCTTCCTGGATATAAGGAGAAGTCTTGGGAATGGTCTCTAGCCTATGGCACGCTTGGACCCTGCATGTAGCCGTGTTGCTGCTCAGCAGCCTGCTATGCTCTGCCAACCTTGGGACTTACAGTGGACTTAAGTTAATGGCCTGCCGTGTGGTTTGGTAACATCGGGACTGTGCCTTTTGACTTGTCAACCTTGGGGCTCCTCAGCCTCAGCAGCCAGCAGCTGTCTGAGTGAAGAAACACCTCTAGCTCCAGTGGGCCGGGAGCAGGAGGCAGAGCTGGACCCCAAGGTTGAGGGGCTTTCAGCCAGCCCCTAGAGCTTGGCACTTTGAACTTGGACTTAAAGCCTCCAAACTGTGAGAGAATAAACTCCATTTGTTAAGACCATCCCATTTGTGGTATATTTCTTGTCAGAGCGGCACTAGGTAACCAGAACAATCAGCCATTACAAACCTCATGGAACATGGTTCTATTCTGACATACATCCATAGGGTTGGCCTGATTTACAGCTGTCAATGCTTACATCTCTTTTCCTGAGGGCTTGAGGGATTTCTCTGACCACCAGACCCTGTTCTCCACACATTCAAGCTAGGCCAGAAGTTCTGTGGGAGAAAGATGTGGCAATCTGTTTCTGTAAAGATTATAGCTTTGGAAATCCTATGGGGCAGTTCTACTCTGTCCTATAGGATCAGAATCACTATGAGTGGGAATCAATTCAACAACCATGGTTAACAGGTGTCTACAGAGTCCAAGGGAATTGAGAGAAAGGTCATGCCTGATGTGACAGTGGAAGTAAGGAGGCGTCAAGAAGAGAAACCAACAATCTTGAAACCATGATATAGCTGCCTGCCCCCATGATTGGCTGATAAGTGGATCACTGTAACTGGGCCAGGAGCTCTGGTAGTATAGTGCCTAAAGCACTTGACTGCTAGTCAGAAGGCTGGCGGTTCAAATCCACCAGCCACTCCTCGGAAGGAAGATGGGGCAATCTACTTCCATAGTGATACTGCCTTGGAAAGCCAAGGAGGGGTCTCTATGAGTCGGGGCTGGCTCGATGGCACATAACAACAACAACAACAACTGACATTTCACATAGAATTTTGCCTTGTACAGAAAGCTTTCACATATATCAAATAATCCGTTGGCTCTGAACATTCATATTTAAAATTCACACAGTGGTAGATTTTAAAGAGAAAGAGGTGTGTACAGGTACTGATTCACAGTTTCAGAACCAACTCAATAGGACAAAGGGCTCCTCTTCCCTTTGCATACCAAAGTCCAGGGCCTGACTTCCATTGGCTCATATGAAGTCACTGTCCCATCAAAAGAAGATGGAAGGAATACACAGAGTTGCTGTACCAAAAAAGAATTGGTCAACAGTTAACCATTTCAGGAGGTAGCATGTGATCCAGAACCCATGGTATTGAAGGAAGAAGTCTAAGCTGCACTGAAGGCACTGGCAAAAAGCAAGGCTCCAGGAATTGACAGAATACTAACTGAGATGTTTCAATGAACAAATGTAATGCTGCAGCTAACTTGTTTATGTCAGCAAATTTGAAAGACAAATACCTGTTCAAATGACTGGAAAAGATCCATATTTGTTCCCATCAAAAAGATAAGTGATCCAACATAATTCAGAAATTATTGACCAATATCATTAATAGCACACACAAGTAAAATTTTGCTGAAGATAATTAAAAAATGGTTGCAGCAGTGCACAGACAGGGAACTGCCAGAAATTTAAGCCATATTCAGAAGAGAATGTGGAATGAGGGCTATCACTATGTCTATGTCAGATAGATTTGGGCTAAAAGCAGAGAATACCAGAAAGATATTTACTTGTGTTTTATTAACTATGCAAGGCATTTGACTGTGTGGATCATAACAAATTATGGATAACATTGTAAAGAATAGAGATTCCAGAACACTTATTTGTGCTCATGAGGAATCTGTACATAGACCAAGCGGCAGTCATCCAAATAGAACAAGGGAATACTACGTGGTTTAAAGTCAGGAAGGGTGTGTGTCAGGGTTGTATCCTTTCACCATACTTATTCAATCTGTATGCTGAGCAAATAACCGGGAAGCTGGACTATATGAAGAGGAATGTGGCATCAGGATTTGAGGAAGATTCATCAACAACCTGTAATACGCAGATGACACAACTTTGCTTGCTGAAAATGAAGAGGACTTGAAGCACTTATTGATGAAGATCAAAGACTATAGCCTTTAGTACGGATTATGCTCAGTATAAAGAAAACAAAAATCCTCACAACTGGACCAATAAGCAACATCATGATAAATGGAGAAAAGATTGAAATTGTCAAGAATTTCTCTGACTCACGGTCAATGCCCATGGAAGCAGCAGTCAAGAAATCAAGCAACATATTTATTGTATCAGGCAAATCTATTGCAAAAAATCCTCTTTAAAGTATTAAAAAGCAAAGATGTCATCTTAAGGACTAAGGTGCACCTGACTCAAGGAATGGTTTCTTCCATCACCTCATCAGTAGGTAAAAGCTGGATAATAAGACCGAAGAAGAATTGATGCCTTTGAATTATGATGTTGGTGAAGAATATTGAATATACCATGGACTATCAGAGAATGAATAAATCTGTCTTGGAAGCAGTACAGTCAGAATGCTCCTTAGAAGGGAGATGGCAAGGCTTTGTCTCACATATTTTGGACATGCTCTCAGGAAGGACCAGTCCCTGGATAACTGGATAACTGTAAGACTCTCAACAAGATGGATTGACATATCTGCAATAATGAGCTTGAACATAGCAATGATTGTGAGGGTGATGGAGAACCAGCCAGTGTTTTGTTGTGTTGCACATAGGGTCACTATGAGTTGGAAATGACTCAATGACAGCTAATAACACCATCTTATCCCTGAACCTATCCCTGTGATGAAAAGATAGAATGTGCTGATTGGTTGAGACAAAGGTCCCATGCTCTATGCTGGAGCCAGAAGAGAGACTTCCATTTGAAGTGCTGGAATTGAGAATGAGGAAGAAGGGAATGAGTTGTCTGGGTGAAATCAGGGAATTATTTCTGAAAATAGCATGAATAGAAGCTAGGTGGCAAAAACAACAGATGTTCCTGAGAGTTCATCCTTTTCCAGAAGAATGAGGGTCTCCATCAGTTTCTCAAAAATATGTTTTTCTGATCCTGTATATAGGAACATACTGTAATGGGACTCAGCTCCTTGGGCTAGAGCTGGAAAATCTGACACCTATAGCCATCTTGGCATCAGAGAGGTTAAAATGTCAAGGGGCTAATTTCAGAGAGATGAAGGCCGACACTGTATCACCTCCCATTCTGTGATCTGATGTAAGCAGCCAATCAGTTAGAAGAGGAGTGTGGCCTGCATTCATGATACAAAAACAAATGTTCTGCCAAATGTTCTCTCTCTTTCTCAATCCTGCATTCATCTAGTCCTCTGACTTCTAGTTCCTGGGACATGAGAAGCCTTCAGCCTGCTGCCTGATGTACATACTTCAGATTCGCCATCTTCCACCACCCCTATAAACCAGCAGCCTGCTGCTAACTGGCAGATTTTGGGTTCATCAGTCCCTGCAACCATGTGAGTCAGGAGATGCTTTCAACCTGCTGCCTCATCCATGGATGTGGGATTTCCCAGGCTCCACGATTGCGTGAGCCATTTCCTTGGAATAAACCTCTCTGTATATATTTATATATATATGCTTCACTGGTTTTGTTTTACTAGAGAACCTAGCCTAAGACAATATGTCATATATGGTTTAGGCATTAACTATCTTCCTCAGTGGATTGGAAGCTCCACAAGAACAGGATTTTATTTTGTTCAATGTTGTATCCCTAGTACCTAGAACAGGACATGGCACATGCTAATCAATATATATATGTTAAATATGTGTTGAATACATGCCTGTTTCCAGGCCTGTGCTAAGTTCTTCCCATGTGTTACCTTGCTGAATCAAGTCTCTGGTTTGCCCATACTAAGCCCTAGAACTAATTTCAGTAAGTAGTAAACGGAGTAGAGTGGAGGCCAGAGGCTCCCACCCCCATTCTCTTAGCAGGACCTGGGTGTAAGAAGCTCTAAGTATAAACCAACCAGAGTTAAAAGGCTGTGAAATTCCCAGGGCCAGGTGTTCAGTGGTGTTCCATTTTGGCTGCCATTAATGGCACCATCTGATTTTAGCAGCTTCACACCTTCCTTGGTGTGAAGGTCCTTGGAGACACAGGACAGTCACAGCTCCCAGCACCTTCTTTTCAAAGATAAGCAGCAAGTCAGAGGATAGAGCCATGCATAGAAGGGCTGGAGGGATCTGGGCCCCCTGCTAACTCTGGTGGAAGATTTCACAACCAGGCGTGGGGGCTCAGGGTGGGGGGCTCGGGGTGGGCTGGGGAGGGTGAGCTGAGAGTGGATAAAGGGAAGCCTTCTGGACCTTTCTGTCCTCTTCACAACAGTGGAAAAAACAGACAAAGCTCCTGCCCTCTTGAGGCTTACAGTCCAGTGGCAAGAAAATGTATTCTTGGTTCCTGGTTCTCCACACATCCTAGTTCAGCCTCTGCATGGATATGGCAGAAAAGCATCCACAACTTGTTAACATTATAAAAACCAAACTCAGCTATCCAGAGGACCCTATTCATACACGCCACCCCACACAACCCTCCTCCTTTCCAATTTCATTGTGGAGCCTGCATTTCTGTGCTATGAGCTCCAGTTCTTAGGAGGGTTTTTTTTTTTTTTTTTTCTTTTCTTTCTGACTGTTGTGTAGCCAAGACTGCAGCAGGCAAACATTCTCAGAGGCCGCCCAGAGTGTGCCACTCCAAGAGGGTGGGAGCTGAGGAAAAATCCATCCTCACCCTCACTGCAGTCTCGCTGTCTGGGCCCCCCTGGTAGAGAGTTGGCAGGTGGGAAAAGAGAGAGACATCAGCCCCAGTAAAGACCCCCAGCTCCTGCAGTGGGCTGAACATGACTCTCAATTTGCTGCATGGTTTGGACAAGCCTCCCAAAGTTTCTGCCTGTTATGGTACCGTCAGCTGTTTCCTCATAGTTTCAGGGTATGAACATCACTCTGTTTATACTCAGTAACACGAAGCTCTGTGAGTTTGTGTGTACAGGAGGCCAGCAAATGCTTGGGGAAAGAGGAGGGAGGTGAGAGTGTGCAGCCATTTGCCTAAGTGAGAACTAGAGGAATGTCTTACCGAGGAAACAGTGGTCAGAGGCTCCCAGCCTTGGGACTGCTGCTCCAGGATCTGCGTGGACATGATGACAGCTTAAAGTGACTCAGTGCTGGGCAAGGAGGAAAAGTCCTGTACAACTAGACATGGAAGGTATTCTGGTTCCCTAGTGCTGCTCTGACAAGAATATATACCACAAATGGGATGGCTTTAACAAACAGGAGTTTATTCTTACAATTTGGAGGCTTTAAGTCCGAGTTCGAAGTGCCAGACTCTAGGGATTGGGTGAAAGCCCCTCAACCTTGGGGTCCAGCTCTGCCTCCTGCTCCCGGCCCACTGGAGCTAGAGGTGTTCCTTCACTCAGACAGCTGCTGGCTGCTGAGGCTGAGAAGCCCCAAGGTTGACAAGTCAAAAGGCACAGTCCTGATGTTACCAAACCACATGGCAGGCCATTAACTTAAGTCCACTGTAAGTCCCAAGGTTGGCAGAGCATAGCAGGCTGCTGAGCAATGACATAGCTACATGCAGGGTCCAAGCATGCCATAGTCTAGAGACCATTGCCCAAGGTTTCTGCTTAAATACAGGAAGCAAACCACATTCCCAAAGGCAGCTGCTCACAGTAGATTCCACCATGGAGTTGATTACCAGTCTCATCATGGGGAATACTACATCCAGCTGCCCAGCCACTCAACCAGGCCCAGCCAAGTTGACACACAAACTGAACTACCACAGAAGGGTCCTAGACATGAATTTGGTCTGATCCTGCGCTTTCAGAGAGGAGCACACTGAAGCTCAGAGAGGTGAAGTAACTAAATCTTGGTTACACAAATCTGGGATTTAGGATGCCTGTCCTTTAATTCACTGCTCTTGGGTCCCTCCTGAGTGGTGCAAATTGTTTGTGCTCAACTACTAACCTAAAGGTTGGTGGCTTGAACCTATCCAGCAATGCCAAGGAAGAAAGGCCTGGCCACCTGCTTCCATAAAGATTACGGCCAGGAAAACCCCATGGAGTAGTTCTACATTGTAACATATGGGTTGCCATGAGTCATAATTGTGAGTTTGTTTGTTTTTTTCCATTAACATTTTATATTTAACCTGTCAATAGTAATTTAAATTTCAGACAGGTACATATCTATAGTTTCATGATCAAAAGTCTAAGCAAAATGGAACTACCAGAATGGAAATCATGAGGCTGTCTGCCCATTGTGAAGACTGTAACCAGTGAAACCGAACAACTTGTGTAGAAATTGTTGAATGGGGACATAAACTACTGTGCAAATCTTCACTGGAAGCACAGTATACTATTATTAAAAAAGCATAAGAAGTATTTTTCGGTAAGGAGTATCAAGATTCCCAGCAGCCTGAAAAGACAAGAATACGACTTTCACCAGTGCCTGTATTACAGGAGGAACATTACACTCCTCTGCTCCTATATACAAATCCCAGAATGATAAGACCTACACCTGTGATACTAAACGGTGCTTTAGTGTATGGTCCAACACTCACATCTCAGAAATCTTTGTGGAATATACATGTATTTCTGTGCGTGTGTGTCTACATGTGTGTGCACAGTTAATGGGGTTTTTGTTATAATGGTATTTGAAGCACGAGTATTTCAAATGAATATGGAAGTGACCGTTTCTGGAAGATTTTTTCTTTCTTTAAATACCTAGACCTTATTCACTGGCTACTGGTGGTTAGTAGGTGACATAGGGCAGGAAGTCATCACTTTCTATACCAGAAATTCAATTATAAAGAGGTTATTGGAGCTGGGAATTTACTTTCCCACAGAAATAATGTTATGTATGGAGGTTATGTGGTATGGTTAATCCTTGAAACTTATTTAACCCAATATGTAGTTGAAATACTGCCCATTTGGAATTAACTCAAGCAGGAAACACTGTTATTCACCATCAGTGCTTACATAGAAAACTAGAAAACCAAATAGGAAGTTTTCTTTAATTATCATGGATGATGGTGGTAGGGGATGAACAGCTTTTATTAGAAGTGAAGGTAGGTGAAAACTTTGTAAGGATTCTAGATGGGACCTTTGGCTGTCCTATGGCTTTTGGGTGTTGGTGGAATTGGTTCTTGGATATGATTAGTTTGACTTTTACTCTTAGGGCTTTCTCTTCCTTCTCTGTAGGCATCATTAGCCCTACTGTGCAAGTTTGTTAGGTGTGATTGGGGCTTGGGATTTTGCTCACAGATGGAACAGAGGGAAGGAAGAGAGGCAGAAGGAAACATTTCTTCTCCTGAAATCACTAGGTAAGAGTTGGAAGCAATGGACAAAGAAACTTCCTGTGTAGGTGAGCAGGGCCACCCCTAGGGTGTGCAGGTCCCTGAGAAATTATTATTTTGGAGGCAGAGGGGAGCAGGAGAGAGCTGATGCAAAAACTCAACCCATGCATCTCAAACCCAATGGTCCATGGTGGATCGTTGATAGTCCAGAGACCTGAACTCACCCTGTGTCTGGTGTGAGAGTCACCCACACTGGCATGTCAGTACATGCTGGCAACCCAATCTAACACAATCCCATGAAAGAAATACCCTTCAGGTCAACAGAGTGACCCACCGAGATGGTCTCCTGGAGCCTAGACTCAGCCAAGGAGCCTCAGAACAACCCCATAGATATGAGTTCCAGAACTCCTTAGGGCATCTGGTCAATCTCATATATGTGTGTGTGTGAGTGGGGGTAGGATGGAGGAGTAAAGGGACAGAGGGGTAGGAGAGCACTCCAAAGGGGAGAAATAGGGACTGGAGCAACAGAGCAGGGCTTAGAAAGTTTATGTTCTGGTTGTCTAAAGATGGTGCGGCATGTAAGAAAGGGCTGTTCTGAGGTGGGCCCAACTAGGCCCTCAATGGTAAAGAGAAAAAAAGAGAGAACTTGCCATTGCAAGTCTTCCCTGTAAGAGAAGGAGGATAGTGGGGATTAGGTGTGGTCATTCCCTACACTGTCCACCAGGTACATTGACCCTACCTCTGGCCTGGCTAAAGTTAAAACAAATAGGATTGTCACAATGTTGGTTAGAGAGAAAGCAACTTCAAACTCATTGTGTTCACCATACTTATGAATGCTTGATTCAGACAAATAAAGGTTAGTGAGATTGTCTGAGGGTTATAGACTCAATCCATTCCTTTAGGTCTTAAAATTTATACTGGAATCATACCAGCTACGGATCCCAACCATGTGGTTTTACTCTCCTGTGGAAATGCTTTTAACAAATTCTACTTTGTTGAGAAGCTATTAGTCTACATTGAGGGATGTCTTAAGTGAAAAATTTATGGGATTCCTTATTGTGTTTATAGTACATTGTTTTCTTTATGAAGATCAATAGGAGAACTTTCTTGTAGGTCTTAGTCCCAGGAATAGTTGTGTTTTCCTAAACCTTTGGCTTTTATTTTATGGATAGTATAAACCATGAAGTTGACCACATTTTCTTTTTTCGCTTTACCCACTAGGCTCACATTCCATCTGAAACCTGTGTCATCTTTGGCAAGTCTACAGATCATCATAACCTACAGTTTACATCCTAAAGTTTTACCTGTGGCGTCTTCAGCTTGTTTTGTTTTGTTTTCCCTTGTTTCTGGATTTCCTTATTGATCTATTGTTTTGCTTTCATTATATTGCATGCAGTTATTTATTTATTTGTTAACATTGAGAAATGTTTTATTTTTATTTTTTGTAAAAAACTTTTTATTGTGATTTGGGTGAAACTTTACAGAACAAATCAATTTTCCATTCAACAATTCACACACATTTTGTTTCACGTCATTGATTGCAATCCCCTCAGTGTGACATCACTCTTCCCACATCCTCCCTGTGCTTCTCATTTCCGTTCCTTCTCCTCTCTGAACCCTTCCTGCCGTTCTAAACTTTGTCTCTAGGCAAATGCTGCCCTTCTGATCTCAAATAGTTGATTGTTCTAAGCAGTATCTACCTTCCTAGAGTTATTGTTCACCTTGTCGACTTCTCTATTGTTGACTGAAAATTCCACTACAGGAGTGGGTTCTGTTCCAGGTAAGGGTGACCAACAGCTACAGTCTTGGGGGTTCCACTAGTCTCTGACTAGTAAGCCTAGTTGTTTTCTTTAATAATTTTGAGTTTAGTTTCACATTTTTCTCCTACTCTACCCAGGACCTTCTAATGTGATCCCTTTCAGAGCAGTTAGTAATGGTAACCAGGCACCATCTTCTGGTCGCAAGGCCATGGAGGCTATTTCCACATGGTCCAATAGTCCACATGCTTCCACTTGTGTGTGATTTTCTTCACTCTTCTTTTCTCCACACAAGGAGAAACCACTAGTTGCATCTTAGATGGCCACTCGCAACATACAACATTGTCTTTGTGGACTATGTTGTGACATTTCACCTTGATATCCCCTGAGACTATGGTCCTGGCTCTCCAGGCCCAATGACTCATTCCCTCAGAGTTTTGGGTTATGGCTCAGAAGTTTTCATAACTTTTCCCCCTATATTCTTTACTGTATTCATGGATTTATTTGCAGCATATGTAAATACTTATGTACAAATATTCTCTGCCAAACCTATACATAGTCACGGGTACAGTCCCTTTCTCCTTTAACATCTGTTCACATTGCGTGTCTATGCAATCTGAGATTACTGATTATTATTATTACTGTGATTGCAGGATTGTGTATGAATCAGTATTGACCTCTGTTGCCTTTAACTCTTGCACTCCTCCCAGCATCTTCCTTTCCTGGGTCATTTTGTGCCAACCTCCTCCTTATTGTATAAGCCTTCTTCTTTGTCCAGTTAATATGTGAATTTTAGTTCTCTAGTGCCTCTCTCACAGAAAAATACCGCAAATGGGATGGATTTAACAACAGGGGTTTATTCTCTTACAATTTAGGAGGCCAGATGTCTGAGCTTAAAGTGCCAGGCTCCAGGGGTTGGGTGAAAACCCCTCAATCTTGGGCTTCAGCTCTGTCTCTTGCTTCTGGCCCACTGGAGCTGGAGGCTTTTCTTTACTCAAGCAGCTGCTAGCTGCTGAGGCTGGCAAACCCAAGGTCGAGAAGTAGGAAGGCACAGTCCCAAGATTATCAGACAACATGGCAGGCCAATAGTTCAAATCCAGAAAAAGTCCCCAAATCAGCAGGGCATGATAGGCTGCTGAATGAAGACTCGGCTATATGCAGGGTCCAAGTGTAACAAAAAGCTGTAGAGACCTTTCTCAAAACTTCTCCTTATACACTGTAAGCAGACCACTTCCCTAAGACAGCTACTCAGCTGCTCCAGCAGGTTCCACCATGGAGTTGATTACTAATCTCATCATGGGAAATATCTACATCCAGCTGCCCAGACACTCAAAACCAGGTGCAGCCAATTTGACACATAACCTTAACTACCATAATGTTTCTGCCCTCCAGTGTGGTTTACCCTGCTTTCCCTTCCCACCCTTGGTAATCATCAAAGAATATTTCTTTTTGTGTGAAAACCTTTTCTTGACTCTTTACAATAGTAGTCTCATACAATATTCGTCCTTTTGTGATTAACTAATTTCACTCAGCATATTGTCCTCTAGGTTCATCAATGTTATGACATGTTTTGCAGATTCATCATTGTTCTTTAACATTGCATAGTATTCCATTGTGTGTATGTGCCATAGTTTGTTTATTCATTTGTTGATGAGCATTTAGGTTGTTTCCATCTCTTTGCTATTGTGAATAGTGCTGTGATGAACATGGGTGTACATATACCTGTTCATGTCATGGCTTTTATTTCTGTAGGATATATACTTAGAAGGAGGATTCCTGGATCATATGGTATTTCTATTTTCAACTTTTTAAGGAAGTGGATATAGCGGTTGTACCATTTTACAGTCCCCTAAGCAGTGTTCCAGTCTCTTCCACACCCTCATCAGCATTTGTTGTTTTCTGTTTTTGAACTTTGTTGTTAGTGCTGGGGTGAGTTGATAGCTCTTTGTTGTTTGGATTTGCATCTCTCTAATGGCTAATGATCATGAACATTTCTTTATGTGTTGGTTAGCTGCCTGAATGTGTATGAATCAGTATTGACCTCTGTTGCCTTTAACTCTTGCACTCCTCCCAGCATCTTCCTTTCCTGGGTCATTTTGTGCCAACCTCCTC
>NW_006921666.1:6664548-6667000 GCF_000298275.1 Orycteropus afer afer | reverse complement strand
TGGCTGTGACCAAGAAGTGACTGCAACCTTGCCCCTTATCAGCTCTACTATACACCTGGGAATTCAAATCATACACATAAACTTATAGGACCAGTGTCTGCCAGTCCTATACATGGTCTTGGGTACACTCCCTGCTTCATAGACATACCTACTAGTTCAGCCCGTCCACCCATCCGTCCACCCATATACCCATGTTTGCTTTCACTGACAACACAGTATTATGTGTGCAAAAAGGTTCATATTTGTTGTCTGTACCCCCCATGTACCTCTCTCTATGTCTTCCTCTTCCTCAGTGCCACCATGTTGATCACTCACATTTGGTACATTGCCCTTTTCTTCACCCAAATCAATACTTATCTCTACCTGTCTAACAGTGTTCCCTCCCCTCACCTAACAACCCTGGTAACCAACAAAGAAAACTTCCTTCCATAGATAAAACTTTTCTTGACTTTTACAGTAACGAACTAATACAATATTTGTCCTTTTGTGATTGACTTATTTCACTCAGAATAATGTCCTCCAGGTTCATCCACGTTATGCGGTGTTTTGCAGATTCTACATTATTCTTTAGCATCGCACAGTGTTCCATTGTGTGTATGTACCATAGTTTGGTTATCCATTCCTCAGTTGATGGACACCTAGGTTGTTTCCATCTTTGGCTATTGTAAATAGTACTGCAATGAACATGGGTGTGCATATGTCTGTTCTTGTCTTTAGGATATATACCTAGTAATGGAATGGCTGGGTCAAGTGGTATTTCTAATTCCAACTTGCAAAAGACTTCTTTAAACTGTGAAGAAGCAAAGATGTTACTTTGAAGACTAAGGTGCACCTGACCCAAACAATGATATTTTCAGTCACCCGATGTGTGAAAGCTAGGCAATGAATAAAGAAGACCAAAGAAAATTTGGTGCCTTTGAATTTTGGTGTTGGAGAAGAACACTGAAAAGACCATGGGCTGCCAGAAGAATGAACAAATCTTTCCTGGAAGGAGTGCAGGTGTAATCCTCCTAGGAAGGGAGAAGGCCAGACTTCATCTCACCTACTTTGGTTATGTTGTCAGAAGGGACCAGTCCCTGGAGAAGGACATAATGCTTGGTAAAGTAGGGAGTCAGTGCAAAAAGGAAGACTGTCAATGAGATGGATTGACACAGTGGCTGCAATGATGAGCTCAAGCATAGTAAGGATTATGAAGGTGGTGCAGGACTGGGCAGTGTTTCGTTCTGTTGGACATGGGGTTGCTGTGAGTAAGTACCAACTCAATGGCATTTAACTACAACAACTTTTTCTTTGATGGTCTTTATGATTTTAGGTTTTACATTTAGATCTTTGATTCAGTTTGAGTTCATTTTTGCATATGGTGTCAGATATGAATCCTGTTTCATTTTTCTGCAAATAGATATCTAATTTTGCCAGTATCATTTATTAAAGAGACTATCTTGTCCCCATTTAATGAGTGTCACCCTTCATCAAAAATCAGCTATCCATAGGTGGATGGATTTACTTCTGGGTTCTCAATTCTGTTCCATTTTCTATGTGTCTGTCCTTGTACCAGTACCAGGCTGTTTTAACTACCATTGCTTTGTAGTAGGTTTTGAGATTGGGAAGTGTGTGGTCTCCCTCCTACTTTGTTCTTTTTCTTTAATAGTGCTCTGCTTATATGGGATTTCTTTCCTTTCCATATAAAGTTGGTGATTATTGCTTTGGGTAGTATTGACATTTTCATGATGTTAAGTCTTCCTGTCCATGAGCATGGTATATAGTCTTACATTTATGTATGTCTCTTTTGGTTCATTACAGTAGTGTTTTGTAGTTTTCTTTGTATAGACCTTTTGTGTCTCTGGTTAGATTTATTCCTAGGTACTTCATCTGTTGGGTGGTTATTATCAATGGTATTGTTTTCCTGATTCTTTTTCAGAGTTCTCTTCATTAGTGTAAAGGAATCCAAGTGTTATTTTTTTTCCTAGCCAAAGTTCTCTTTATTAACAAACAGGACCAAAGTAACAAAAAACTGAGACAAACAGGTTAATTTTCAGTAATTAATGTAACTAGATAGATAGCCTGGAGCCAATCTACCAAGAAACTCTTGGCCAACCAACTCCAAAAACAATCATTGAGCACCTTGAACTCCAATGGAGCCTGCATATCTGGAGACAGCACCTGTTTCCATTCTTTTCATTTATAACATTGATGAAATGGAGTTCTTTAAAGAAAAAAGTTAGAACAATGAACGAGAAGGCATTATGCTAAGTCTCTTGCCACCGTTTTCTCCCAAACTACTAGACAGACCAGGAGCTCTGGTGGTGTAGTGCCTAAGGAATTTGACTTCTAACCAGAAGGCTGGCGGTTCAAACCCACCAGTCACTCCTCGGAAGGAAGGTTGGGCAATCTACTTCCGTAGTGAAACCACCTCGGAAACCCAAGGAGGGGTCATTATAAGTCCGCTCTGACT
>NW_006921666.1:6661061-6663648 GCF_000298275.1 Orycteropus afer afer | reverse complement strand
TTTTTTTTTTTTTTTAATGTTCATGAGGGAAATTGGTCTATAATTTTCATTTGTTGTTGTTGTTGTATTTGTATTTAATTTATGATTGTATGTTGGTGAGTTTTGCCCAGGTTTGTTTTTTTTTTCTTTATTTTCTTTTGATATATCTGAGTGAGTGATGGTGGTGTACTACTCTGTTTGCTAGTTTGGAAGCACCTAGATGCTCACCCCTGTCTCCTTGTGGGTATGGAAGAGGATGAAAATGTGTCCAGAGTTCTCTGTTCACTGTCCACGTAGAGCAGTTTGGGGGTGTGGTGGGGTGGGCTGCTATTGGCCACTATCTATCATTAATTAGTTGGTACAGAAGCAGGTGGTGGTTGTCACCCAGTGGGTGGGGCTGCAGGAGGTGTGGATGTTGTATGGTTGTGCAGGCACTGTTGCTGACTTCCAATGGGTAGGACATACACACACACAAAACCAAGAGAACAAAAAATACAAACAGCATTACAAAAAAGAAAATAATAAATAAATAAAAGAAATGGGAAAAAAGGAGAGAATAAAAACAAGAGGAAAAACAAACAACAATCACAAAAAGATAAAAAGAAAAATTGAGAAAAAAAGGAAAATAAAAGGCAGGACAAAGAGAAAAAGGAAAAAACAAAAAACAAAAACAAAACAAAACAAAACAAAAAAAAAACACCTGGGAGAGGGGGGGAAAAGAAAAGGGAAGAGTAAGAAAATAGTAAAGAAAAATATGAAAAGAAAAACAAGAGATGGAGAAAACAAAAAGAGAAAAGAAGGAAAAATGAAAATAAAAACCAGGGAAGGGAAAACAAAGAAAGAAAGAAAAAAGAAAGGAGAAAACTGATGGGGGGCAGGGCAGGGCACCCAGGTAGTATTCTTGCTGGCTGAGCAGGTGGAGGGGGGCAGGGCACCTGATCCCAGAAAGAGTTCCTGCCAGCCTAGAAGGTGTCTGGGGGCAGGCTGCCTAGACCTGTAAAATGTTCCTGGTAGCCTAAAAGGAGGCTGGGAGCAAGCAAGGCACCTGAACCCAGAAGAAGTTCCTGCTGGTCCAAAAGGCTGCTGGGAGCAGGGCTCCTGGTCCAGAACTAGGTCCTGCCTGCCCAGATGGCAACTGGGGGCAGGACATATGGTTCAGGATGGAATTCCTGTTGGTTTGGAAAGTGGTTGGCGATGGGTGATGGCCACACCTTTGAGCACCAGGAGGGTGTGGGGAATAAGGAAAGTATCACAGCTTTCTGGTCACCAGCTACCAGTGTGGGTGCCTGTGCAGTCCTCATCAAGCAAAGCTGATTATCAGTTTGCTGCTCTAATCGGAACACTGCAAAAATTGAAAATGATGGGGCTGTCAGGTCACTGGACAGTTCACAGCCTTCTTTGTTCACTGTTTTCATTCAGTTTCTTCTTCTAGTCAGTATTTGATCCACTTCTTTATCTTTTTCTTCAAAGCTCAGGGTTCTAGGATTATCATCTGTATCTGTTTCATTTGGTTTATCATTTCTTTATCATAGAGGATCTGGGTAAGCTTGTCTGCCTATTCCATCATCTTGCCGGAAGAGCCATTAGGAAACCTGCATGGAGTTTTAAAAACCATCTTAAATTATTTGGAGAACAAGGTGGTTAAATAAATAAATACATAGGTGGCGATGGGGAACTGGCTCACAGGAGTCAAGTTGTTGAGTGTGGTTGGGTGGACTCGGACAACAGGCCATTCATAAGTACAGGAAATTTGCAAGACTGATCTTAGAAGCTCTGGAAGTACCCGCACTATTTATAGTTGCATTTTGAAACAAATTCTTGAATCCGAGTGGTGAATATGTGCCATTCTAACTGGAAAGGTAATTACCAAATTCCTTAGTAGTCCATTTGGCCGTGGTACAGAAGTACCTCAGCACTCGGGAGCAAGCAGCTGGTGATTCCTTTCAACTAAGCAGAGCTCTTTTCTTGTTAAGGTTAATTCCATGTATGTACCTATTCAAAGATCAAAGTCCAACTACTTAATCAAAACCACTGATTTTGCAAATCCTCAGCCAATCTTGGACTAGATCTGCAACTACCAAGTTTTGAAGAAAGCAAAGCAAAATGGGACCAAAACCTTACAAAACATGTAGTGTATTGAACATTTTTTTTTTCCTTGTTAGCACTCAGCACTGACCCTGTTGCTCTTCAAATGATCCCTTTTTCCTCAACCGGGAAAAGAAACAACCTGAGGTCAGAAATGGCTTGAATGGGGCAAAGAAGGATGTTTATTTTCTAAATATCTCTCTGTCCAAGCATTTCTTCCTTTTCTCCTTATGTCATCTGGTTTCAAGAAGGAAAAGCTGCACAGTGAGGAGCCTACCTATTCCCAGATGGTACAGTGTGGAGTACAGCTCAGTGTCTTGGGGTGGGCAGAGCACAGGTATGATTTATGTAGGTGATTCAGAATCTTTCTGGACCTGCTTCCCTACAGGACTAATCCAAACCAAATTGTAAACAAAGAAAAGTTTTCTCCTTGTTCCTTTTGTCCTTTTTCTATTGGGAGTGATCCTGACACTCATCTGCTTAGAATCCAGGATGCCAAGTAGATTTATTGTTTTAAATATTA
>NW_006921666.1:6630953-6660386 GCF_000298275.1 Orycteropus afer afer | reverse complement strand
TTTTTTTTTTTTTTTTCCACATTGGATGTGAAGGACAATATGCTAATTGGTGTTATATAACCTTGAGTATATCCCATCTGAATTTGGAGACCATCTCAAGAATAGATTTAATGCAATGAACACCAAAGATTGAAGACCAGACAAGTTGTGGGATAACATCAAGGAGGTCAAACATGAAGAAAGCTAAAAATCATTAAAAAGATAACAAAGAAAGAAAAGGCCAAAATGGATGTCAGAAAATACTCTGAAACTTGCTCTTGAGTGGAGAGTAGCTAAAGTGAATGCAAGATGTGATGAAGTAAAAGAGCTGAATAGAAGACTTCAAAGGGAAGATCGAGTAGACAAAATAAATTGTCATAATGAAATGTGCAAAGAACTAGAGCTAGAAAACCAAAAGGAAAGAACATGCTCAGCATTCTATCCCAAGCTGAAAGAATTGAGGAAAAAACTCAAGCCTCAAATTGCAGTATTGAAGGATTCTATGGACAAAATACTGAATGATGCACGAACAACAAAAGAAGATGTAAAGGACATACACTGTACCAAAAAGAGTTGGTCGATGTTCAACTGTTTCAGGAGGTAGCATATGATCAAGAACTGATGGTGTTGAAGGAAAAAGTCCAAGGTGCACTGAAGAGATCAGTGGAAAATAAGGCTCCAGGAATTGACAGAATACCCATTGATGTATTTCAGAAACGAATGCAACAATGCTGGAAGCACTCTCTTGTTTATGCCAAGAAATTTGAAAGACCTGGCCAAATGACTGGGAGAGATCCATATTTGTGCCTATTCCAAAGAAAGGTGATCCAACAGAATGTGGAAATTATTGAACAATATCACAAGCAACTAAAATTTTGCTGAACGTAATTCAAAAACAGTTGCAGTAGTACGTCAATAGGGAACTGTCAGAAACTCAAGCTGGTTTCAGAAGAGAACGTAGAATGAGGGATATCATTGCTGATGTTAGAGGGATCTTGGCTGAAAGCAAAGAATACCAGAAAAATGTTTACCGGTATTTATTGACTATGCAAAGGCATTCAACTCTATAGATCATAACACATTATGGATAACATTGAGAAGAATGGGAATTCCAGAACATCCAGTTATGCTCATGGGGAACCTCTACATAGATTAAGAGGCTGTTGTTTGAACAGAAGAAAGGGGTACTGCATGGTTTAAAATCAGGAAGGGGGTGTGTCAGGGTTGTATCTTTTGACCATACTTATTCAATCTGTATGCTGAGCAAATAATCCAAAAAGCTGGACTATATGGATAAGAAGGTGCCACAAGGATTGGAGGAAGACTCATTAACAACCTGTGCTATGCAGATGACACAGCCTTGCTTGCTGAAAGTGAAGATGAGTTGAAGCACTTACTGATGGAGATTAAGGACTACCGTCTTCAGTATGGATTACACCTCAACATAAAGAAAGCAAAAATCCCCACAACTGGATCAATAAGCAACATTATGATAAACAGAGAAAAGATTGAATTTGTCAAGGATTTCATTTTATTTGGATCCACAATAAACATTCATGGAAGCAACAATCAAAAAGTCATAGGATGTATTGCACTGGGCAAATTTGCTGCAAAAGACCTCTTTAAAGTGTTAAAGAACAAAGATATCACTTTGAAGACTAAGGTACACCTGACCCAAGCCAGGTTATTTTCAATAGTCTCATATGGGGCTGCCGGACAATGAATAAGAAAGGTGGAAGAAGAATCGAAGCATTTGAATTGTGATGTTGGCAAAGAATGTAGAATATACCACGGACTGCCAGAAGAATGAACAAATCTGGCTTGGAAGAAGTACAGCCAGAGTTCTCCTTGGAAGTGAAAAGGTCGGACTTCATCTCTTATACTTTGATCATGCTATCAGAAGGGACCAGTGTCTGGAGAAGGATATGATGCTTGGTAAAGTAGAGGGTCAGTGAAAAAGGGGAAGACCCTCAACAAGATGGACTGACACAGTGGCTGCAATGATGGGCTCAAGCACAGCAACAATTGTGAGGATGGTGCAGGACCGGGCAGGGTTTCGTTGTCCATGGGGTCACTATGAGCCAGAAGTGACTTGATGGCACCTAACAGTAGCAAGAAGGATCAGGTCCTAAAGTCTGTATATTAGAGGAAAAATCATGTCCAGTAAAAGCATTCTTGAAGATAACTTCCCTATAAAATACTATATGCATGTCTGTGTATTCAACAAAGTAATTGCCTTGCATTTAGGCCCAAAGATGTATGAAAAAATACACACCATTTACATCGGAATCCACTTGTGCCAAGCTGTGTGGGAACTGAGCTACCATCTTGTTCCTCATTCTTCCTTCGGAGTCTCTACTCACTGACTGGAATGGCTCAAGGAAACACCTTCACTGTTCTTATTGTTCTCTCTTTCTTCCCACCCTCCACACTTCAGAGTACAGTGTAGGGACTTGTCTTAAAGCTGGGTTTGCTGTGTGTAACAGTTAGTTATATGAATCAACTTGGCAAGGCTATATATCCAAAAACCAAACCCACTTCCAGAGAGTCAATGATGTTGTTGTTGTCAGGTACTGTCAAGTTGGCTCTAACTCAGAGACACCCTATGTACAACAGAACAAAACATTACCTGGTTGTGCACCAGCCTCACTATCCTTGCTGTGCTTGGCCCATCGTCGTAGCTACTGTGCCAATCCATCTTTTTGAGGGTCTTCCCTTCTTTCAGACCCTCCACTTTACCAAGCATGATATCCTTCTCCAGGAAATGGTCCCTTCTGACAACATGACCAAAACAGGTGAGACAAAGTCTGGCCATTCTCATTTCCAAGGAGCATTCCAGCTGCTCTTCTTCCAGGATAGATTTGTTCATTCTTCTGGCACTCCATGGTATTTTCCGTATTCTTCATCAACGCCACAATTCAAGGACACCTACTCTTCTTCATTCTTCCTTATTCATTGTCCAGCTTTCACATGCATATGAGGTAACTGAAAACACCATGGCTTGGGTTAGGTACATCATGGTCTTCAAAGTGATATCTTTGCTTCTTAACACTTTAAAAACTCACTGCCATCGAGTCAGAGCCAACTCATAGTGACCCCTTCTTGGGTTTCTGAGGCAGTATCACTATGGAAGTAGATCACCCATATTGCCCAGTGCAATATGATGTGTGACTTCTTGACTGCTGTTTCCATGAGTATTGATTATGTATCCCAGTAAAATGAAATCCCTGACAACTTCAATCTTTATTCCATTTATTGTGATGTCGCTTATTGGTCCAGTTGTGTTTTCATTTTCTTTATGTTGAGGTGTAACCCATACTGATATCTTTACTTAAGCAAATTGCCACATCTTTCTCCTATGGGGTGGCTGGTGGGTTTTAATCACCAACATTTTGTTTAGCAGCTGAGCACTTTAACCAGTATGTTACCAAGGCTTTTTAACTAGACTATAAACTAACTTCCATCCAGTTGGATCCAACTGATAGTGACCCCTCCTTGGGTTTCTGAGGTGGTATCACTATGGAAGTAGATTGACCAACCTTCCTTCCAAGGAGTGGTTGGTGGGTTTGAACCACCAGCCTTCTGGTTAACAGTCAAATGCCTTACTAGACTATAACGCAAAACAAATGCAACCACTGCTGTGGAGTCGGATCCAACTCATAGTGACCCCTCCTTGGGTTTCCGAGGTGATATGACGACAGAAGTAGATTGCCCAACCTTCCTTCCAAGGAGTGGTTGGTGGGTTTGAACCACCAGCCTTCCAGTTAGCAGTTAAGTGCCTTAGGCACTACGCTACTAGACTATAGTTCCCAGTTATTTAATCAAACATTAATCTAGGTATTGATGTGAAGGGATTTTGTAGAAGTGATTAACTTCTACAATCAATTGACTTTAAGCAAAGGGGATCAACTCATTATGTGGCTGGACATCATCCATGTTGAAGGTCTTATGAGCAAAAACTAAATTTTCCAAGAAGAAATTCTGCCTCAAGACTGCAGCATCAACTCCTACAGAGTTTCTAGTCTGCTGACTGCCCTACATATCTCAGACTTACCATCACCCGCAATCATGTGAGTGATTCTATTTTTCTGGAGAATCCTGACTGCTACATGAGGCAAGACATTGTTTTCACTTAGATTGCATGTTGCATATCAATAAAATTAGTTTTTCTTTTTTTTTTTTTTAAAGATGAGTTTATTCCCACTTCACATAAAATTAAGATAGCCTTAAGAGATCGAGGAGAGTTCTGGGAGCTCTGGTAGCATAGTGGCTAAGGCCCTTGACTGCTAACCAGAAGGCTGGTGGTTCAAACCCACCAGCCACTCCTCGGAAGGAAGATGGGACAATCTACTTCCGTAGTGATACTGCCTTGAAAACCCAAGGAGGGGTCCCTATGAATCGGGTCTGACTTGACGGCACATAACAATAACAACAACAAGAGATCTAGAGGAGCTCTGGTGGTGTAATGCCTAAGGCATCTGACTGCTAACCAGAAGGCTGGCGACTTTCAAACCCAACAACCACTCCTCAGAAGGAAGGCTGGGCAATCTACTTTCGTAGAGATACCAACTCAGAAACCAAAGAGGGGTTGCTATGAGTTGGATCTGACTCAATGGCAGTGAGTTTGGTTTTTGGTTAAGAGGTCGAGAAGTAGGAATGAGATAGATGCAGGTAGGCTCTTTTATAGGGACCATAGAGTGCCTTCTTACATTTGGTGGGAAACCCAGATGGAAGCTCTGAGCTGCTGCGACAAGGGTCATCTGTGAAGATGAACTTGTTGCTTGACTTTGGGTCATTTTCTTATTTGGGCTTTTACTCTGGTTAGGTTAGGGTTAGGGGCAGAAAAAGAACATAAATGGGAGGAAAGAAGTGGAAACATTTTGATTTACTCCTGTCCTGCACTCTCTTATTCCCAAATACAAACAGGTATCTTAGAACCTTCTTGGTTCTAAGCCTGTAACTCTCCTCCTCCTCCCTGCCATGGAGGCAAGAAAAAAGGAACAGAGAAGACACAATTATGGCTCCCCAGTGCCTTTTCATTTAGTGACTTGTCTAGTCCTGGTGCTCATGTGGAGGACAGAGCAGTTAAGATTTGGGTGTTGGCACTAGACGGATCTGGGTTCAAATCTCACTTCTGGCACTTGTGGACTATATGACCTTGACGAGTTATTCAGTCTTTCTGATCCATCCTCAAGCAAATTAATTAGTCATTCTATAAAATGGGAATGATAAAAGTACCTATCTCACAAGAACATTTTGAGGATTCAACAAGTTGATACCTGTAAAATGTTTAACACAATGTTTGGTGCATAGTAAGTGTTCTGTAATTGGCAGATACCATCATTAGGATTAAGTGGAGTCTGGTACTTAAATCTCACTCAGACTTACATTAGTAAAAAGTGGAACTGCCATGAACTGAGCATGAGGCCACTGGGCCTTCACACGACTTGATGGCTGGCATGCAGTGGGGACTGGAGGTAATGAAGCACCTGGCAGTGTGTGTAGATTGCAAGGTTACCCTTGAGCTATTCCCTCTTCATAAGGCTGGTATGCCACTGGAAGTCTGGGGTCATTCACCCAACATGTACTTATTGAGCACCTAACATGTGAGGCCCTGGGGACAAGTATGGAGCAATGCTCTCTACCCAAGCACCATGGAGACTATGGCAAAGACCAAACGTTAATATTTGTAAGTACAAATAGAGGTAAGTTCTCCAAAAGGAAGAGGCAGAATTCTCCAGGACTGTATAACTGAGATCCTAATTTGAGTTGTTTTGGAGAGAGGGCTTTAAGAGCAGCTCTCTCTGAAGAGCTGCAATTTAAGCTGAGAACTGTGGGATGAGAAGGCCAGAATAAGAGATTGGGAGAGAGCATTCCAGCGGTAAAGCATTTGTTCCACCTCCAGCTGATGAGCCCTTCCATTCCCAGAGAAAGCAGAGGAAACCCTCTTACCAAGAAGCCTAATGAGCCTCTGGGGAAATTCTGTCACTGACCTGAGCACTCCAGGGCAGAGCATTCTGAGGCGCGAGCCCTCTGTGCCCCACCCTACAGGATGTGCGGGTGGACCTCACACTGCAGCCCCCAACCTTTGCAGCTAATTTCACCTCCCTAAGAGCGTGTCTCCAGTGAGGCTGGGCTCCCAAGCTGGGCGCCCGCCAGGCAGTCTGGCCAGGGAAGGAACTATTTTGGGAATTTTTATGATGGAACAATATTTTTTTGGTAAACAAATGGAAAGCTGTTAAGCAGAGACGTTCACCCATAGCTCCTGGTTCACCTCCCGCCACTGGGGGTGTCACAGAGGGAGCACTGTCCAGAGGGGAGGATGTCCTCTGAGGTACCATGCCCATGTACACAACCCCCATTTCTCTCAGGAGGAACAGCAATGGAAATTGAGGGACTGCACCCTTCCCGCTGGACTCCTTAAAAACAAAAGAGCCCTTGGTGTGGTCTAGGGTAGTAGAGGCCCAACCCCAGCATAATTAACCCCTTAGGGCCTGAAGATGGATGGGATTCAGAATGTTAGAGAAGGAAAGAAGCGTAGAGATCATCTGCCCCTCATCTCCATTCCCCACATCCCTTTACAGTTAAGGAAACTGAGGACCAGAGCTGGGAGAGCCCTTTTCCAAGGTCACATAACTCATCAATTGCAAGTGAGGTTGGAGCCTCAGAAACCAGACTTCTGCTGCTGTTCCCTTTCTTTAGGAACAATACCAAAAACCAAAACCAAACTCACTGCCGAGTCAGATCTGACTCATAGAGACCCTTCCTTGGATTTCCCAAGCGGTATCTCTGTGGAAATAGATTGCCCAACCTTCCTTCCAAGGAATGGCTGGTGGGTTTGAATTGCCAGCCTTCTGGTTAGCAGTCAAATGCCTTAAGCACTATGCCACCAGGGCTTCTCCAAGGAGATACATATACTATCTGCATTTGGATTAAATTCAAGTTATGTCAGTCAAATCTCATTTATTGAGCACACAAGATCCCTAGGTAGTGCAAATGGTTGGGGCTCAACTGCTAACCTTAAAGGTGGTGGCTTGAACCCTTCTAGTGGTACAAGAAGAAAGATGGGGCAATCTACTTCTGTAAAAGTTTACAGCCTCGGAAACCCAGTGGGGGTCGCTATGCGTCATATTCAGCTGGATGGCAATGAGAGTTAGTGAGGGGCACTGCAAGGAGCTCTAGTGGTGTAGTGGGGAAGGCAGGTGGATGCCAACCAGAAGGTCGGTGGTTGAAACCCATCAGCTGTTCCGTGGGAGGAAGAGGAGGCAATCTACTTCTGTAAGGATTTACAGCCTTGGGAACCCAATGGTGTTTACCATGAGTTGGAATCAACTTGATGACAGTAGATTTCTTTCTTTTTTTTTTTTTTTTTTTAGTGTTACTGTGGAAGAAATGGCCTGGAGATCTGCTTCCATAAAGATTACAGCCAAGAAAACTCTATGGAACAGTTTTACTCTGCAACACATAGGGTTGCCATGAGTCAGAATTGACTTGATGGCAACTGGTAATTATATGTTAGGCATGTGCTATGCCCTGGGGTTACAGAAATAAGTAATACCCAATCCATGACACTTTAAGGATCACTCATTCATTAAGCTCTCATTTATTTCTCAGATACTGTGAAAAGCGCTGGGTGTACAATATTTGGTGGAATTATTCTAAGTTGGTTAAAAGGACATGTTTTTGCCTAATTGATCATAATACAATGTGATTTGATTCACATATAAAACACTTTGGGACTATGGATTCAATTGTGTCCCCCTAAAATATGTATTGTAAACCCTAACCTCTGTTCCTGTGGTTATAATCCCATTTGGGACTGGGTTGTCTTTGTTATATTAATGAGATAGGATTAGTGCATGGTGTGTTTCAAGTCAATCTCTTTTGAGATATAAAAGAGATTAAACAAGAAAATGAGTAAGTAGAGATGGGGAAAGAGAGATGCCAAACCACATGAAGATCTCCCAGGAGCAGAAGCTCAGAAGGCACAAGAACCTTCCTCCAGAGCTGACACAGAGAGAAAGGATTCTGCTAGAGCTGACACCCTGAATTTGGATTTCTAGCCCCCTAAACTGTGAGAAAACAAATTCCTGTTAATTAAAACCACTCACTTGTGGTGTTTCTGTTATGGGAGCACTGGATAACTAAGACAGGACTATAGAGATAGAAGTGACTAATTTTTGTTTGGAGGCTTTAGGAAACTCTTGATAAGAAGATATTACTGAGCTAGGCTAGCAAAACAAAGGGAAAGTAAGTGCATGGCATGGCTTAAGGAAGAAGCCATGGTGAGGGAAGAGTCAATGCTCAGGGGACATGGTAGGAAATGAAGTAGTGGGAAGCAGATTAAGCCTCAAGACCAGACAAGGGCTCTTACATTTTTTCTTAGGTACTGAGATAGTTAAGGTTATGTGTCAACTTGGCTGGGCCTGGTTTTGAGTGGCTGGGCAGCTGGATGTAGTTATTTTCCCATGGATGAGACTGGGAATCAGCTCCATGGTGGAATCTACTGTGAGCAGCTGAGTAGCAGCCTTAGGGAATGTGGTTTGCTTCCTGTATTTAAGCAGAACCCTTGGGCAATGGTCTCTAGTTTATGGCATGCTTGGACCCTGCATGTAGCCAAGTCTTCATTCAGCAGCCAAGTGTTGCTGCCAATCTTGGGACTGTTTCTGGGCTTGAACTAGTGGCCTGCCGTGTTGCTTGATAATTTTGGGACTATGCCATTTTCCTTGTTGACCTTGGGTTTGTCAGCATCAGCAGCCAGCAGCTGTCTGAGTTAGGAGAAGCCTCCAGCTTCAGTGGGCTGGGAGAAAGAGGCAGAGCTAAAGCCCAAGGTTGCGGGGCTTTCACCCAGCACCTAGAGCTGGCACTTTGAACTTGGACTTCTAACGTCCTAAACTGTAAGAGAATAAATCCTTGTTTGTTACAGCCATCTACTTGTGTTATTTTCTGTTAGAGCAGCACTAGACAACAAAAACAGGTACACTGGTCTCTTGGAAAGGAAAACCTTGCCTGGTATCTGTGTCTATGTTTTGCCACCCAGTCCTGTTGGTTTTGTACCTTGTCTGTTCAGCACATCCTGTTTATGATTGGCCTCATTGCCTCTTTTTAATTTTTTCCCCCTTCATTTTATTGTGATTTGGGTGAAAGTTTACAGAGCCAATTCATCTTCCATACAGCAGTTTACATACACTTTGTCTCATGACATTGACTGTAATCTCCCACAATGCAACAGCTCCCCTCTCACTTCCTGCTCATAGTTAACTCTTCTTTGTGTCCTTCCCTCCCATGCACTCCTGGCCCCCGAGGTGTCTCCCTGTGCATACAAAGCCTTTCTGTTCTTCCGTGATTGATATCTCCAAGGAATGTATCTACCTAATGTAAATGTGCAGTTCATATGCCTGTCTTTTGTTTGGCTGGAAGCCACAGGAGTGAGTTCAATTTAGACCCATAGTCTCAGTGGTGAAGAGTCAATTTCAGTGAAGAGCAGCTAGGAGCTATAGTCTCAGTGGTTCCACCAGGTTCTATCAGACCAGCAAACCTGTGGCCCTCCCCCCTTATTTTATGATTTTGAGTTTTGTTCCACATTATTCTCCCACTCTATCCAGAATCTCCTACATAGATCCTCCTTGATTGGCCTCATTTTCTCTTAAAATGTGAACTCCCATTGAGCAAGACCAGTTTTCATGCATTTTTTTTGTCCAACTCCAGTACAGTATGGATCATAACCAGGTCCAAATAATCCCCCTGATACTGCTGATGGTCCAAGTGTATCAAAAGGAGACCTGGCCGTGAGCTCTACCTAATGGTAAGGTAGCAAACTCTGTAAGGCAACTAGAGACTGTTTCCCTCATCCACCACCTGTGGGTTGTCCATGGTTTATATGTCAGAGTGCTGGTTGTCCAGCAACATTCATTCTCCTCTCATTGGACAGTAGAACTGAGTTTTAGCTAGCCCAAGACCACTCCACTTCCTTTGTTGCTTGGTATGTTCACATGATTATGGTCCAGCAACTAAAGAATAGAAGCAATTCATGTTTGAGTGTGATCCTAAAAAGGAATGTATGATCATTTCCCTGTCCTTTCCCCTTTCTTCCTGGCAGGAATGAGGACCACTGGAGAAGCTACCTTATGTACAGCAATGGAAGCCATCTGTTGTGCATGGCAGAGTCACTCTACCTACCTGGACTGCCTCCTCTGGGCTAGGATATTTTAAGCCTCTTCATTGCAGCAGTTTAGTAAATCCGTTTAGTAGAAGAAACCTTGGATGACTAATTTGTTCCATGGTCTTATATAAGCCATCTTATCTTTCCAGGCCTCAGTTGCTTCATCGTTCACTTAGGAATACCTGTATCTCTTCTCCTTGCTCCCATGGGAAGCAGTGCGGAGCTTAGATGTAACTGTGATTTGGAGAGTGTAGAAAGCAAAGCAAAAGTTCATGGGAGAGCATTTCCAGGTAAGTGTTAGTCTCCAATCATGGTGCGTGTGAGTGGCCCAGTTAAACTGCGGGTCCACCTAGTCAGAGTCCAAGAGGGCCCTGTGGATATTCACCATCTGCTCAGACACAATTATCCCCAGTCTTTAAAGTGCTTAGAAAAGGAAAAGTTTGTCTTGGCTGTAATGGGCCAGACCTATGGAAGTGATCTGAGTTGAAAAGCTTTTACACAATTGTAAGTAATGAAATGTGCTGAACCCAATTGAACCTTATTAAAACACTGTGGTGGGTTGCATGCTTATGTTTCATGTTCATTATGTTTCAATGTTTAAATTCACATGAAAAATGTAAGCACTGAAATGAACTAACTGGCAGAGTCTGGGCAGAGATTTCAGGATGAAGGGCGCTCTATGAGGATAGCATTGTTGAAAGAACACGTTGACTCTGAAGTACATGAAGGGCCCTGGCTCAGCTGGGACACTCATATGGCCTGTGGATACTTCCAACTCTGCTAACCCACTGTGGGGGTTGAATAATGCACCCCCACTCCCGGCACCATTCATGTCCATTTGGAACCTCAGAAGGTGGCCCTATTGAGAAGTAGAGTTTTCACAGAAGTAATTAGTTAAGGATCGAGATGAGATCACACCGTATTAGGGTAGGTCCTAAGTCCAATGACTTATAAGTGGAGAGGACACACAGAGACAGAGAAGAGGGCGGTACGACAATGGAAGTAAGAGACTGGAATGGCCTACAAGTCAAGAAAAGCTAAGGATTGCTGGGAGCCATCAGAAGCTGGAAGAGGCAAGTAAGGATTCTCCCCTAGAGCCTTCAGAGGGAAGATGTCCTGCTAACACCTTAATTTCAGATTTCTGGCTTTCAGAACTGTGAGAGAATAAACTATTGTTTTAAGCTATCCAGGTTGTGGTAGTTTGTTATGACAACTCTAGGAAACAAATACAGCCACCAATTAACATGATATTCACCATGTTCACGGCTTTTCTTATGTAACCCAATGCTGGGTACTGGTGATTGCTCAACACACACCTGATTGATTTATGATACCTAAGGGAGAGTCGAGAGCTCTTGTGGCGTAGTGCCTAAGGCATTTGACTGCTAACCAGAAGGCTGGTGGTTCAAACCCACCAGCCACTCCTCAGAAGAAAGGTTGGACAATATACTTCTGTATTGATATCATCTTGGAAACTCAAGGAGGGGTCGCTATGAGTCAGATCCGACTCAATGGCAGTACGTGCGTGCGTGTATATGTGTGATCACTACAGAAGTAGTTGCTGGTGGGTTTGAACTGCCAGCCTTCTGGTTAGCAGTCAAATGCCTTAGGCACTATGCCACCTGAGCTCCTTCTGTAGTGATACCCCCTCAGAAACCCAGGGAGGGGTTGCTATGAGTCAGATCCCACTCACTGACAGTGATTTGTTTGTTTGTTTGTTTAAGGGAGAGTCAATGTGGTTTGGGGGAGGCAAGAAAAAGCAGAGTTTGGAGGTTCTTTGGGGGGAAAAGGGAAAGATATTCAGGAAAGAAGACAATGTGTTGGAAGAATTGGAACAAATTTCTTAAATAGCTTACAGTAGACTGTTGTTGTTGTTGTTGTTACGTGAGGTCAAGTCGGCCCCGACTCATAGTGACCCCTCCTTGGGTTGCCGAGGCAGTATCACTACAGAAATAGATTGTCCAACCTTCCTTCCGAGGAGTGGCTGGTGGGTTTGAACCGCCAGCCTTCTGGTTAGCAGTCAAGTGTGTTAGGCACTATGCTACCAGAGCTCCTTACAGTAGACTAGTGAAACAAATTATGATAATCATCCATTTATTTAAAAATATATATGTTTAATTATCTACCTTACATCCAGGTCCTGTGCTACTAGGTTCTGGAACAAAATTTCTAATCTTATATTATGCAGCTATTTAAAATGATAGTTATGAAGATTATGTAACATCCTGGAAAAATGCCTATAGTATAAATTACGCAGAAGATACAACTGTGAAAAATATATTTTTAAATAGTATTGTATTGTGTTTTTGGTGAAGGTTTACACAGCAGTTTAGGTTTCCATTCAGCAATTTCTACACAAGTTGTTCAGTGACACTGGTTACAGTCTTCAGAATGGGTGAATATTCTCATTAGTTCTGTTCTGATTGTTCCATTTCCATTAATCTAGTTTCCCTGCCCTCTTACACTCTCATCTCTGTTTTAATGTAATTGTTGACCATTTGATCTCATATAGGTGATTTTTAAAAGGAGCACAGAATAAAGTGCTTTTTGAGGGAGATACAAGAAGTGAGCTGGCTGGTGAATTTAGGAGCAGCTTTTTGAGTGAGGCCAGGAAGTGAGCCAAGGCCGATATGGAACAGCTGAGGGAGCCCAGGAAGTGAGCAGAGGGGCTTGGAATTACTAAGGGAGATGAACTTGTCTGTCAGTTGTTGTACTGTGGTGGATTGTGTGGTGCTGTGAGGCTGGAGGCTATGCCACCGGTGTTTCATATGCCAGCAGGGTCATCCATGGTGGACAGGTTTAAGTGGACCTTCTAGACTAAGACAGACTTGGAAGAAGGAAGAGGTCATCCACTTCTCAAATTGGCCAGTGAAAACCTTATGAATAGCAGCAAAACACTCTGATATATTAATGGAAAACTTTATGAATAGCCCTGAAACATTGTGCGGTATAGTGCCAAAAGATGAGCCCCTCAGGTTGAAGGGCACTCAAGATACCACTGGGAAAGAGCTGCCTCCTCAGAGTAGAGCTGACCTTAATGATGTTGATGGAGTAAAGCTTTCAGGACCTCCATTTGCTGATGCGGCACAACTCAAAATAAGAAGAAACAGCTACAAACATCCATTAATAATCAGAACATATAATGTATGAAGCGTGAATATAGGAAAACTGGAAGTTGTCAAAAATGAAATGGAATGCATAAAGATCAATATCCTAGTATGACAGTTGGAGCTGTGTGTCAACTTGGCTGGACCACAGTTCTGTGTGGTTTAAGCAATTGTGATGTGGGTTATTCTCATGAGGAGATCGGATGTATACATTTTGATCAGCTAACCCATTGAAAGGGAGTTTCCCTAGGGGTATGGCCTGCTTCCAATATATTTATGGTCATCTTGGGAGAAGAAACACTCTTCTGTGGATCAGGATCCTATTGTTGCCTACAATTGCCCGTAAGCAGACAATCCACCACCCGGCCTGGAGATCTTGGATTTGTCATTCGTTGGAGTCAACAAACCTTGAGTTTGTCAGTCCCTGCAGCTCTGTGAGTCAGGAAAAGCCTCCAGCTTGATGTTTGATCCAAGAACTTGGGACTTGCCAACTCCTATAAATGTGTGAGCCATTTTCCTAAGATAAATTTCTCTTTCTCTATATGTACATATGGGAGCTCTGGTAGCATAATGCATAAGGCACTTGACTGCTAACCAGAGGGCTGGCAGTTCAAACCCACCAGCCACTTCTCAGAAGGAAGGTTGGGCAATCTACTTCCGTAGTGATACTGCCTCGGCAACCCAAGGAGGGGTCACTATGAGTCGGGGCCGATTTGAGGGCACATAACAACAACAACAACATATGTATATATAAGCTTTACTGGTTTTGTTTCTCTAGAAAACCCAGCCTAACACACCTAGGTATTAGTCAGCTGAAATGGACTGGTTTTGGCCATTTTGAATCAGACAACCATATGACCTACTATGCTGGGAATGACAAATTGAAAGGGAATGCTGTGGCATTCATTGTCACAAAGAATGTTTCAAGATCTATCCTGAAGTACAAGCTTGTCACTGATAGGATAATATCCATATGCCTACAAGGAAGATTAGTTAATATTACTATTATCAAATTTATGCACCAACCACCAAAGCCAAAGATGAGGAAAATGAAGATTTTTATCAATGTCTACAGTCTGAAATTGACCACACATGCAATCAAGATGTGTTGATTATCACTGGTGATTGAAATACAAAAGTTGGAAACAAAGAAGAATTACTGGTAGGTGGAAAATATGGCCTTGGTGATAGAAATAACACTGGAGATCATATGATAGAATTTTGCAAGACCAGTCAATGACTTATTCATTGCAAATACCTTTTTTCAACAACACAAACAGTAGCTATACATGTGGTCTTCACCAGATAGAGTACACAGGAATCAGATTGACTACATTTGTGGCAAGAAGCAATGGAGAAACTCAATATCTTCAGCCAAAACAAGGCCAGGAGCTGACTGTGGAACAGACCATCAACTGCTCATATGCAAGTTCAAGTTGAAGTTGAAGATAATTTTAAAAAGTCCATGAGAACAAAAATATGATCTTGATTATATTCCTCCTGAATTTAGAGATCTAAAGTATAGATTCAAAGCACTGAAAACCAATGACCAAAAACCAGAGGAATTGTGGGATGACATCAAGAACATCATCCATGAAGAAAGCAAAAGATCATTAAAAAGACAGGAAAGGAAGAAAAGACCAAAATGGATGTCAGAAGAGACTCTGAAACTTGCCCTCGAGCGGAGAGTAGCTAAAGCAAATGGAAGAAATGACAAGATGAAAGAGCTGAACAGGAGATTTCAAAGAGTAGCTCAAGAAGACAAAACCAATTATTATAATGAAATGTGCAAAGACCTGGAGTTAGAAAATCAAAAAGGAAGAACACACTTGGCATTTCACAAGCTAAAAGAACTGAGGAAAAAATTCAAGCCTCGAGTTGCAATATTGAAAGATTCTATGGGCAAAATATTGAATGATGCAGGAGACATCAAAAGAAGATGGAAGGAATACACAGAGTCACTGTACGAAAAATAATTGGTTGATGTTCATCCATTTCAGGAGGTGGCATATGATCAAAAACCAGTAGTACTGAAGGAAGAAGTCGAGGCTGCACTGAAAGAATTGGTGAAGAATAAGCCCCAGGAATTGATGGAATACTCATTGAGATGTTTCAATAAACAATAAAGTGGAGGCACTCACTCAGTTATGCCAAGAGATTTGGAAGACAGCTACCTGGTCAACTGACTGGAAAAGATCCACATTTGTACCCATTCCAAAGAAAGGTGATCCCACAGAATGTGGAAATTATAAAAAAAATATCACTAATATCACACACAAGTAAAATCTTACTGAAGATAATTAAAAAATGGTTGCAGCAGTATATTGACAGAGAACTTTCAGAAATGCAAGCTGGATTCAGAAGTGGATGTGGAATGAGGGATATTATTGCTGATGTCAGATGGATCTTAGCTGAAAGCAAAGAATACCAGAAAGATGTTTACTTGTGTTTTATTGACTATTCAAAAGCATATGTTACGTGAATCATAACAAATTATTGATAACATTGAGAAGAATGGGAATTTCAGAATACTTAATTGTACTCATGAGGAACCTGTGTGCAGACCAGGAGGCTATCATTCAAATGGAACAAGGGGATACTGCATGGTTCAAAATCAGGAAGGGAGTGTATCTGGGTTGTAGCCTTTCACCGTACTTATTCAATCTGTATGCTGAACAAATAATCCAAGAAGCTGGATTATATGAAGAAGAATGTGGCATCAGGATTGGAGAAAGACTCATCAACAACCTGCAATACACAGATGACACAAGTTTGCTTGCTGAAAGTGAGGATGACTTGAAGCACTTACCGATGAAGATTGAAAACTGCAGTCTGCAATATTGATTACACCTCAATATAAAAAAAACCAAAAATCCTCACAACTGGACCAATAGGCAACATCTAGATAAATGGAGAAAAGATTGAAGTTGTCAAAGACTTCATATTACTTGGTTCTACAATCAATACCAATGGAAGCAGCAGTCAAGACATCAAACAGTGTATTGCATTGGGCAAATCTGCTGCAATGGACCTCTTTCAAGTGCTGATGAGCAAAGATGTCTTCTTGAAGACTAAGGTGTGCCTGACACAAGCCATTGTATTTTCGATCACCTCATACTCATGTGAGAGCTGGACAATGAATAGGGAAGATGGAAGAAGAGTCGATGCTTTTGAGTTGTGGTGCTGGTGAAGAATGCTGAAAGTACCATGGACTGTTAAAAGGACTATCAAATCTGTCCTGGAAGATGTGCAGCCGGAATGCTCCTCGGAAGCAAGAATGGCCAGACTTCATCTCACCTACTTTGGTCATGTTGTGAGAAAGGACCATTTCCTGGAGAAAGATATGATGCTTGGTAAAGTGGAGGGTCAATGAAAATGGGGAAGGCCCTCAACGAGAAGGATTGACACAGTGGCTGCAACAATGGGCTCAGGTATAGCGAGGATCGTGAGGCTGGCACAGGACCGGGCAGTGTTTTGTTCTGTTGTGCATGGGGTCACTGTGAGTCGGAGATAACTTGATGGCACCTAACAACAACAACAGAATAAATTCATTATTTTTTCAGCCAACTTGTTATTTAGCTACAAGATTTGAAGGATATTTCCAGGCAATAGCTCAGGGGATTCCTTCAGTCTTAGCCAGTCCAGTAGGTCTGTTTTTGTTGGTTAGTTTTTTAGGAATTTGAGGTTCTGTTCCACATTTTTATCAGGGTCCATCAATTATAGCCCTAAGAATCAAAATTTATGTACAATGTGATTACAGCTAGATTTTCAAAAAAAGATGCAGACAAGAACTAAAATTTGACAGGGAAGTAATAATTGTGTCAGGGTGATGGGGTATAAACAACTTTTATTTATTTTAAAACCTTCCTGTACTATAATCAAATTCATTTGTAAATCTAAAAAAGAAGTGAAAAAAACAAATGAGGAGGGACATCATCTGATCAACTGGCCCTACCTCATTAATTGCCCTGTCTAACTAGCCTTCCCTGAGTGCCTCAGATTGAGGATGCCCTCTCCTCCCGAGCCAAGCCGACTGCAGACAGTCTCCAGGTGTCTATCCTGCTTCTCAGAGTCTGCATCATCCATGTTAACGTTTGGGAGGCACCCAGATAGTCAAAAGGAGGCCCCTATTCTCAGTTATGACAAATTCAACAGCTCTCCAGGGGAAACAGACTCTCAGAGCCTGGAGATACATCCATTTGGGGCACAAGATGAATAAATTGGCCAGCTTCCTGCCTTGGGAGTGGATGGGCCAAGACCAGGGCACTCACAGCTGTGCCTACCTCCCATGGAGAAAACAAGACTTCTGTCTGCCCAGTCCAAATAAGACTGTCCAATGCTGCCAGATAGCCTGCCTGGTGGGCCACTCTGGGATCCAGACAGACCTGAAGTTTTAAAAACTTTACAAATACTTAATTAACGTGTACAAGGCTAAAAAACTAAACTGGTGCAGAGAGGATTAAAAACATCTTCAGCACATACAAATACAAATGTAGTAATATGGTTAGCCAAATCTATATATGGTCGTGGGTGTGGTCCTATTCACCTACGCTTACCTGATTGTCTTGCCTATCTGTGTATCCATTCACAGATTAAAGTTTGTTGGTACTGATGATGCAGTATTGTGCATGTATTAGCATTTACCTTTGTGGTCTGTAACTCTTGTGCACTTCTCTATGTCTTCCTTTTCCTTGGTGATATTGTGCTGGTCACACACTATTTATATATTGCCTTTCCCTTCACCAAAATTAATATGTCTCTTATCTAGTTAGTAATTTTCCCACCCCTCCATGGTAACCATCAAAGGATATTTCTTTCCATGTGTAAACCTTTCCTTGAGTTTTTATAATAGTGGACCCATACAATATTTGTGCTTTTGTGATTGACTTATTTCACTCAGCAAAATGTCCTCCAAGTTTGTCCATGTTTTGAAGTGCTATGTGGGTTTGTTATTACTCTCTAATGTTGCTCTGGTAGTGTAGTTCCTAAGGCACTTGACTGCTAACCAGAAGACTGGCAGTTCAAACCCACCAGCCACTCCTCGGAAGGAAGATGGGGCAATCTACTTCCGTAGTGATACTGCCTTGGAAACCCAAGGAGGGGTCGCTATGAGTCAGGGCCCACTGGATGGCACATAACAACAACAATAATGTTGCACAGTATTTTGTAACACCAGGGAGGTGCACACTACTTAGAACAATCAACCACAGGAGATCAAAGAGCAGTATTTGCCCAGGGATAAAGTCAAAAAGGCAGGAATGGGTAGGAAAGGACAAAGGGAGATGGTGATCACAGGGAGGAAGTGAAAAGAGCGTTGCCAGCTTGTGGGAATGGTAATCAATGTCATGAAACAATATCTATATGAACTGTTGAATAGGAAAACCAATTTACTCTGTGAACTTCCACCCAAACCACAACAAAAAGTTTTTTTTTTTTTTTTTTTAAAAAAAAAAAACATTGAGTGAGTAAAAAAGAAAAAATATTAAGATGATGAAAATCAACGAACAACAGACCCTAACCCTTCTTGGGTTCAACTTTGTCTCCTGGAGGCAACAGCTTTTTTTTTTTTTAAAAATTATTTTCTGTTGTTGCGAATATACACAGCAGAACATACACTAATTTAGAGGTAACAGCTTTTAACTGTTTAACTAAAACAGGCCAATTTTAACTGGTCTGCCCATGTATTAGTTTCCTAAGGCTGCCATGACAAAATGGGTGGCTTATAAGAACAGGAAAGCATTGTCTCACAGTTTTGGAGTCTGAAAGCAGGGTGTCAGCTGTGTTGATTCCTTCCGAGGCTTCGTGGGGGAATCTGCTGTGAGCCTCTCTCCTGGCCCCGATGGCTCCAGGCATTCCTTGTTCGCACAGCATCACATGGCATGTTTGCTTTTTCCATGTGGGGTTTGTTGCTGTTGTTATGGGCCATTGAGTCACACCTGACTCAGTTACCCCTCCTTGGGTTTCTGAGGCGGTATCACTACGGAAGTAGATTGCCCCATCTTCCTTCTGAGGAGTGGCTGGTGGGTTTGAACCGCCAGACTTCTGGTTAGCAGTCAAGTGCCTTAGGCACTATGCTACCAGAGCTCCTATAGGGTTTACTATGAACTTTTCCCAAAGAAGTTGGTCTTTGTCCTTGGTTCTTGAGAGAGAACTTCTAACATTTTTAAATTCCCCCTGTGATTGAAGTGTCTTTAACGAGGGCTTCAGACCACACCTGCCTACAGTTTACACTAATGAACTGACTCAGGTGGGTGCTGGCCGGTGCCAGAAACGTGATATCAGCTGGTGTCAGGGGATGGGGCATAAGCCAATCATGAGATATAATGAAGTCCCAACAAAGGCTGTGGACACAAGCCTATGGGACCTGGAATCACCTGTTTAGGACATGGAAGCTTTGTATTGCGAACCCTCCCAACTGTTGCCTTGTGCTTGTCTTCAATTGTATCTTTTTGCTATAATAAAAGTGTAATATAGCGCTCTCTGTGAGTTCTATGAGTCATTCTAGCAAATTATCAAACCTAAGGGAGTCATGGTGGTCAGGTCAGAAGTAAAGAGGACCTGGGGACCCTCAAGCTTACAGCTGGCATCTAAAGTCTTGGGCAGACTTGTCAGTCTGGAGGACTGTGCCCTTTTAATTTATGAGATCTGACTTAGCGCTGGTGGTTAGAAGCAGAGAAATAAATACCGCATTTGTAGTGAAGGAACAGAATTGAATAGAATTGAAATAGCATAGCATCAAAACTGATAACAGATTGCACTGGAATTGCAATTTTGAAATGAATACTCCCTGTCTCTGTATCTTCTCTACTTTTGTAAGGACACCAGTTATATTGGACCCTCCCTACTCCAGTATCACTTCCTGTTAACGGAACTGATAACATTTTTAAAGACCCTGTTTCCATATACAGTCACATTCACAGGTGACTGTGCTAGGATGTCAGTGTATCTTTTTTGGGGGGACACAATTAAATCCGTAACAGCTGCTGATCTTCATAGCTCTAATGTGCCACTACAGCTGCGTTCTGCTTGACCAGCCGGGGACATTATCTACTCTCTCCCCGCTCTGATAAAACAGGATTTAGCTCATCCACACACTTTGGTAGACACAAAGATGGACCACCCAGGCTCCTTTAAAAATGGACTTGCTGCCCAGCAAGATCTTTGGGGTCTGCTTCAACCATAGAGCGAGAGCTGCCTTGTCCAAGGTCAGGTCACAGCTTTCTTGGGAAAATATGCATCCAGTCACAGAGCAAGGGGTGGGTATAAAGGTCAGATTATCCTAGTTTAATGTGGCACTCTGTAGTGGTCAGCACCTTCTTCAGCGTTCCGTCCCGCATTGCCTGAGGCTGCATCCAAGTTTAAGTGCTCCCTCTCCACCACTTGCTTCCTTTTCCTTCTTTTCACAGGTGCTGACCCTTCCAAACAACACACACCCCATACTGTCTCAGTGTCTGCTTCTAGGGAACCCTACCTGCACAACCACTTGTCTCTCTACCAGTTTTTCAGAGTATCAATTTCTACTGTGTCAACTTAACCTAAGTGGAACTGCATTTCCCCAAACTCCCTTTCCTCTGTGGTTCTCAGTTAGGGTTATCCATGAGGGAAAATTGTGCTTTGTTGGAAGGTGGAAGTGAAGCGAATGCCTCTTTTTTTTTTTGACTCTGAAAGGTAGGATATTAGCATTACCCCTTTGTGTCCCTCTCTTCTTCCCTCACCTCTTTTATCAGCTATTTCTTTATTTTGACTTCACCACATATGTTAACGTTTACATTCTTAAAACCATAGTGAAGTGTCTCTTCCCTTGTCTATGGACAATTCTAAATGTTGAAGACCAATAAATGGCATTTCCAAACCAAAACCTAAACTCACTGCCATGGAGTTTGACCCGACTCATAACGACCCCTCCTTGGGTTTCCGAGGTGAGTAGTGTATCATATTGTGTGGGTAAATGGGCTCAGGGCCTGGTGATGGACTGTGATTATATTCCTTTTTGACATGTCCAAGGGCAGACACCTATGTCACTCAAAGGTAAGTGCTCATAGTTACAGGATCAAATAGATTTTTTTTTGTTTAGTTTTATGTGTCACCATTTGCTTGGCATTTTACCTCTTACTTTGCTTAATTTTTAAACCATGTCTCCTCTCTCACCCCACAATGGATTGTTTTTATTTTCTTTCTTCTACTGGAGCAAAGAAAGCTACTTCTTTGCTGTCATGTCCCTAATACCATCTAGCTTCTTATGCATTCTATGTATTGCTTACAATCCCTTCTATTCTTCCAGAACACTTTGTCTTTAGAACTCACTGAAATTTTATTGGAACCAACTTCTTTTGAGGCTTACTAAACAAGTTGTCATCCTGAGATATCTTTTCACTGTTGTTGTTGTTAGGTGCCATCGAGTCAACTCCCACTCATAGTGACCCTATGTACAACAGAACGAAACACTGCCCAGTCCTGTGCCAGCCTCACAATCCTTGCTATACCTGAGCCCATCATTGCAGCCGCTGTGTCAATCCATCTCGTTGAAGGCCTTGCCCTTTTCACTGACCTTCTACTCACTGTACTCCTGGGTTAACTGTGCCATTTTTTTGTATTCTCACATTATCCTTTTTCATCCTTTGATGGTCATGCCAGTTTTGCTGGAATATATCCTCATCTAGCTTATTCAAGAGCCATGAGCAGAGGGTAAATATCAAGTACTACTATCTATGTGACTTGGGAAAGTTCCTAATCTCTTGGAATTTCAACTTCCTCAACTGCAAAAAGGGAGCTCTGGTAGCGTAGTGCCTAAGGCACTTGACTGCTAAGCAGAAGGCTGGCGGTTCAAACCCACCAGCCACTCCTCGGAAGGAAGATGGGGCAATCTACTTCTATAGTGATACTGCCTTGGAAACCCAAGGAGGGATCACTATGAGTTGGGTCCGACTCGAAGGCACATAACAACAACAACTGCAAAATGGGGATATATCACCCCCTTTGTAGGGTCACTGTGAGGATTATGTGTGATAACATTTGTGAAGTGCTTAGTCCTTGGTGCTGAGCAAATTTTGGTCTCTTTCCTTAAGCAAGCCACTTTTTTTTTTGCTAAGAGAACTTAAATGGTTCTTGTTACCTATTGAATAAAGTCTAAATTCCTTTGCATGGCCTAGGGTCCTCAATAATTGGATCCCAATTAACATTTGCAAATGTTTTTCCTATTACCCACTCACGTGCCTCACACCTTGACAAATTCTGCTCCCAGCACACCCTTTCTCTTTCGGCTATCAGGCTTTGACTCTCTGTTCCATTTGCCTGCAAAGTCTTTCCCAAGATGTATGTGTACCCAAGCCCTATTTCCCATCTGAAGTGTACCCTCCATCTCACAACCTTCTCTGGTCTCTAGCTACAGTTGGTCACTATCTCTTCTCTGGCTTTTATCCCTTTCTACGCGGTATTAGAGGAGGGAGTGGGTGGTTCAATGGAAGCATTCTTGCCTCTCACGTGGGAGATCAGAGTTCAATTCCCTGCCAATCCACCTCCTGAACAGCCAACACCCATCTGTCAGTGGAAGTTTGTGGGTTGCTATGGTGCTGAATAGGAGCTCTGGTAGTGTAGTGCCTATGGCACTTGGCTGCTAACCAGAAGGCTGGTGGTTCAAACCCACCAGCCACTCTTCAGAAGGAAGATGAGGCAATCTAGTTGTGTAATGATATTGCCTCAGAAACCCAAGGAGGGGTTGCTATGAGTCGGGTCTGACTCAACAGCACATAACAACAACAACATGGTTCTGAATAGGTTTCAGTGAAGCTTCTAGACTAAAATAGTACACTCCTAGCAGTGTACTTCCAAAAATCAGCCAATGGAAATACTAGAGATCACAACGGTTTGATGCCCTTGGCATAGGGTCATCATGAATCAGGAGGCAACTTAATGACAGCTAAAGACAGCAACAACTTGGTATGAGAGTTGTTATGGTCACATACTTGGCTGGCAGCCTGTGGGTGGATGCAATTCTTTCAATGCTCTTTGCATCTGGGGCAGCCACGGCATTGAAGGACTCTCTTTTTGCAGGCTGGGTAGAATCCAGGATGCCACCAGGCAACATTTTCAAGGGGCCAAACACTAATGTTTCTTTCCTCTCTCCTGCCAGTGCAGTTTCCTCTCCTCCTGCAGGAGACTGGAGGACCTGGGGCAGCAGAGCAAGAGATTGGGCGTGTGGGTTGGGATGGTGTAGAAGGAGACAGTGAAGGCCCTGGAGGCCTAGCTGGAAGAGGATCCACAGAGCACTGAGGTGCCTGAGATAGATTTTTCTCTGTCTCACAGCTTAGCCATCAGGCATGATGGAGCCTGAGTGGCCACTGGACTAGGCAAGAAGTAGGGGGATAGTGGAAGAGGAGCTGCATAGTCTCTGATACACGGTTCTCCCCCATATCATTCTTGTGTCACACTCTCCCAACCCATGTGAGATCGCCTTGGAATGGTATCTGTGAAAGAACCATGAGAAAGAGAAATCCCTTTGCTGGCCCATCCTTATCTATGGGGAGAACTCATTCAGCCTCATTCCTGGGCACTTCCATTCATTTCAGGATGGGAATGGAAAGAAAGGTGACCTAAGCTGTTGCTCATTCTGGACCCTGCTCTTCAGGGTCAAGCCAATCCCACACAACTTAACCTGCATCCATTTAGGGATCTTCCTGGTGCCAGGATCATGGCAGCCTTGGAGCTCATATTTCTGAGCAGATATTACAGCTTATTAAAGGTGGAATTCTGTCTGATGGTCACATCCTGGACTTGCTGCCCTACAATAGATAAAGCTCCTTTTGTAGCCATTAGGACCAAGGGAAAAGGGAAACTGAGTTCTTAATGTGGTCAACCAAATTGAACTTACAGCAATAAATTTCTTTCTGGACTTTTTCTAAACAAAGCTTTGCTTTTGTGGGGCTCTGGGGCTGCTGGAGCTGGTTGTGGCCTGGCAGTGCCTACAGGCTCATGTTTTCTTTGCCCTTAGCCAGAGCCTACTCTGGGGTGAGCTATTATGGCTCAGGCCGTGGGGTCTTGGACACTCCCTGCTTTTGTGCCATCTGCCCTATCCTGAAGGAAGACCATCCAGAGAGCTTACCACATACAAGTCAAAGACCAAGGTTCTGGTAGCTGGAAGGGCCCTCAGAGATAGTCAGTCCAGCCATCTTATTTCATAGGTTGGGAGGATATTGGGCCTCTGTTATCTAAAGAGATCTAGTGACTGGGTTGGGGCTAGACTCCAGAACTCCACACTCCACATCCAGAGGTCCTTTGGCTTATACTAGGCATGATTTTTCTTCTGGAAATGTGTACACTTCAACAAGGGGACAAAAGGAAGAGGGTAATTCTTAACTCAAAAGAACCAGCTAATGATGGTGGAAGTTAAAACTATGATCAGCATATAGGCCAGGGACCATACTGGTTTCTCCCACTCACACAAAGCCTCTCTCTCTTTTGCCAGGCACCTGGTCGGGAGGATCAGGACCTAGAAACCCTGCATATTTGTTATGCACAAATCCCTTCTAAGAGCTATCTCATATGATACTCAGAATAACCTTGGGAGATACCATCCCATTTGGTAGTGTTATTCTATTATCTAGATAAAAGAAATATGGTACAGAAGTAATGCAATTTTCCAAAGATCACACACCAGTAGGTGGTGGGGTTGCATCTCAAAACCATGTCTTCTGACACTAAATCCCATGAAAAGGTGCTTTGAAAACTGTAAAGCTGTATCTAGTCTAAGATACTAATTACTACCACCACTGCTACTACCACCATCACTACCAATACCATCATTGCTATCACCACCAACACCACCATCACCACTCCCACCATCACCATCACTACCACTACTACAACCATTATCATCACTAATGCCATTTCCCCATTGGCTCCACTTCAACCATAATCACCATGACCATCACTGCTATTAATACATTCAAAGCTAAAATTTGAAACTGTTTTTATATTTGAAGCTTCAACATTCTTTAAGAGCTAAGTGGCTGGGAACAGATCAGCTAATCCTGACCCTTGATGCTCTAAGTGTGGTCCATGGACCAGCAGCATTGTCACACTGATAAATTGTTTTAAAGAATCTTAGTCTCCACTCCAGACCTACTGAACCATGATTTGCATTTTAACAAGATACTCATGTAATTCCGATACATCTTGAACTGTGAGAAGCACTTCTCTAGATCAGACTCTGGGAATCTACAGAACCCCCAGAGAAGACAGTTTCAAGCTTGTTGCTCTTCCCAGTGTGGCTTGCTGACCCTGCTACCAATCCCCTCTCAATAGCCTGGAGCAGAAGGACAAAGAGCAGACCTGAGGCACTTTGCTTCTGGTGTGCTCTAAAGGGCGGCATGCAGGGCCAGTAGGGGAGACCAGGACCTAGAAGCCCATGTGAGGAGAAACAGTCATGTAGCTCGTCTCTTGGCAGCTGGAAATTGAGGTGAGAAGGGGTTGGGCATTCCGTACCCTCTGCATTCTTGCTTTTTAACCAGTAAGTTTACATTTTCATTGTGGATCTCAAATTGGAAAAGGAATCAGCTGCAATTCTACACACACACACACACACACACACACACACACACACACCTGCCCCCATTGTACTCTCGACACACGTCTAGGCTTCCCAGTGATTCAAGGCTGGTTGAGTGGGAGCAAAACCCATGGAGCTCATTTATGATGCAATTATAATTATGGACAAAAAGCTATTGGAAAGTGAAAACTCAGCCCTTAACCAGTGTGGTAGTTATGTTTGTGTGTCAGCTTGGCTGGGCAGCTGGTGGTAGTTAATCCCCATGATGAGACTGGCAATCAACTCCGTGGTGGGATCTACCACAAGCTGAGTAGCTGCCTTTGGGATGTGGTGTGCTTCCTGTATATAAGGAGAAGCCTTGGGAATGGTCTCTAGCTTATGGCACCTTGAACCCTGCATGTAGCCATGTTGTTCGTTGTTCAGCAGCCTGCCTTGCTCTGCCGACCTTGGGACTTACAGTGGACTTGAATCAGTGGCCTGCTGTGTGATTTGGTAATATCGGGACTGTGCCTTTTTATTTTATCAACCTTGGGCTTGGCAGCCTCAGCAGCCAGTAGCTGTCTGAATGAAGAAAAGCCTCTAGCTTCAGTGGGCTGGGAGCTGGAGGCAGAGCTAATGCCTAAGGCTTAGGTGCCATCGAATAGGTTCCCAGCTCCTAGAGCCTAGCGCTTTGAACGTGGACTTAAAGCCTCCAAACTGTAAGAATAAACTCCTGTTTGTTAAGGCCATCGCATTTCTGGTATATTTCTTGTCAGAGCGGCACTAGGTAACCAGAACAGCCAGTTGTTCCATCATTCAGTGCAGTGAATTCCCTGGAATGGCTCTTCTAACAGGTCTTTATTATTCCTAGATGACTGGGTGGGACTGTGCATATGTGAGGTACTTGTGGTCCACCACAGGGATTGGATAGCTTGTTAATAGCCTAAATAATAGCATAAATAAGGTCTTTTGAATATGCCCATGAAAGCTGGACGATGAATAAGGAAGACTGAAGAAGAGTTGACACTTTTGAGTTGTGGTGTTGGTGAAGAATACCGAAAGTACCAGGGACTGCCAGAAGAGCTAACTAATCTGTCCTGGAAGAACTGCAGGCAGAATGCTCCTTGGAAACAAGAATGGCCAGACTTCATCTCACCTACTTTGGTTATGTTGTCAGAAGGGGGCATTCCTTGGAGAAGGATCTCATCCTTGGTAAAGTGGAGGGTCAACACAAAAGGAGAATGCCCTCAACACAATGGATTGACACAGTGGCTGCAGCGATGGCTCAGGTGTAGCAAGGACTGTGAGGGTGTCACAGGACTGGATAGTGTTTTGTTCTGTTGTACATAGGGTCATTATGAGTCGGAACCTATTCAGTGGCACCTAACAAGGTATATGGCACTCTTCTAGGGGGTGGGATCATGGAAATAAGGTGCATAGAATACTCATGTGGGGATTGGTCAGTTTTGCCATCTCACCAGGCCTAAAATGAGCCGTCCTACAGGCAGAAAGAGGAGATCTCACTACTATCAAGAAAAAGCCAGAGTAGAGCACATCCTTTGGACCCAAGATCCCTGTGCTGAATCTCCTTGATCCCAGAGATCCCACAGAGTCCTGTGTCACCAGAGGTATCAGAGAAATGGAGGCAGAAGGGGCAGCAGAACCAAGACACCAGCCTGAGTTAGTGTTGGGCTTCGTGGTCCATGGAGCAAGAAAGCTAAGTGCCTTCGGGCACAGTGGTGTGCCTCTGGGCATTTATTGGCTGAGATAAAAAAAATTTATAACACTTGCTAGAACAAGGCAGAGGCCAGGCCATGTGGCCAAGAGGCAGAGAGAGACATTTGCCTTTGGCACATCTGAGGAAGGGCTGTCCTAATGGAAGGACTGTACCTGAAGCATTCCTGAAAATTATTTCCCTTGACTGCTAACCAGAAGGCTGGTGGTAAAAACCCACCAGACACTCCTCGGAAGGAAAGTTGGGCAATCTACTTCCATAGTGATACAGCCTCAGAAACCTAAGGAGCGGTTGCTATGAATCGGTCTGACTCAACGGCGCATAACAACAACAATAAACTCCATAGGAGCTCTGGTGGTGTGGTGCCTAAGGCATCTGACTGCTAACCAGAAGGCTGACAGTTCAAACCCATCAGCCACACTTCAGAATGGAAGATTGGGCAATCTACTTCTGTAGTGATATCACCTGGAAATCCAAGGAGGGATTGCTATGAGTTGGATGCAACTCCACGGCAGTGAGTTTGGAACAAACTCCGTAATCATATTATCTGTGAATTCTGTGCAGCCATTGCAGCAAATTATTAAGCCCAGTAAAGAATCAGAGAGTGCTGTGGGAGGCACAGTTGGTGTCTGAATTGGTTAAAAAGTTGGAGACACGACTGACCTTTACCTCACAGGAATCAGCCTTGGGCTGTTGATCTTGATCCTTCTCCCCACTTGTGAAGTTAGAGGAGGTCAGACAGCTCCCCCATGCCATTTTCACATATCATTATTACAGTAAAAGATAGCTTTTGAGGAACTAAATAGATAAATAAATTATTTCAGGGTCTTTGCATGCATTGGGAGACACAATATAACCAAGTAAGATGGTCAGTGGAGCCAGATACAGACCAGGACTCAACTCTCTGCTCTGCAATGACTTACTGGGGAAAGTTACTTAACCTACCTGTGCACTAGTTTCCCAATCTACAAATGGGAATGATATTAGGATTGTTGGGAGTTAATGAGTTAAGACATGTGAAGTGCTTAGAATGGTGCCTGGCACATAGTAAGTGCTCAATACGTGTTAGCTATTATTGTTTTGGAGGAATACATGAAGGCGATAAGTACTTGCTGAGAGCGTTTGGAGAAGGCATTGTGGATGCCAAGAACTCTGGGAGATATAAGAGTTAATAATAAGAAGAAGACATGGGGCCTGCTCTTAATCTTCTTCAGTCTAGAAGAAGAGAGAAGATACTAACATGTTGAAAATTAAGAATGCCATGCAAGTGAGACCAATCAAAAACAGCTTGTGAAAGGAAGATTGGATCCCAGAAGGGAAAGGGCAGAATCAGGTCAGAATGTGAATACACTAAGATCCAGGAGATGAGAAAATTACCTTGAGTAATTTGGGGCAGTTGGAAAGTAAAGTTTTTTCAGACTAGAGTACTGGTGTGTGTGTGTGTGTGTGTGTGTGTAAGGGAGAATATGTACACATGCTCACAGAAAGAAAGGACAAATTTACAAGAAAAGAAAAAGTAACTTTGTCAACACCTTCCTGTAACCTCATTCCTCTAGGCAATTTTGTGAATTCATTAGCACTTCAGGTATAGCACCTTTGTTTTAGCAACTCCAGGTTCCAGGACACCTGAAGAACTTCTGAGAGACCAACTTTGCTTGTGAGGGAGTTGCTGTTGCTGTTAGGTACCATGGAGTTGGTTCCACCTTAATGACCTTATGTACAATAGAATGAAACACTGCCAGGTACTGCACCATCCTCACAATCCTTGCTGTGTCTGAGCTCATTATGACAGCCACTGTGTCAATCCATCTCACTGGGGGTCTTCCTCTTTTTTGCTGAACCTCTACTTTACCAAGCATGTTGTCCTTGTCCCTTCTGATTACACATCCAAAGTGCATGAGACAAAGTCTCACCACCCTTGCTTTCA
>NW_006921666.1:6629277-6630738 GCF_000298275.1 Orycteropus afer afer | reverse complement strand
CCTTCCGAGGAGTGGCTGGTGGGTTTGAACCACCAGCCTTCTGGTTAGCAGTCAAATGCCTTAGGCACTACACCACCAGAGCTTCTATTCTTTGGGCAGTCCATGGTATATTTAATAATCTTTGCCAACACCACAATTCAAAGGCATCAATTCTTCCAACACCACAATTCAAAGGCATCAGTTCTTCTTTGGTCTTCCTTATTCCATTTCAGGTGGTAGCATAATAATCAAGAACCAATGGTTTTGGAGGAAGAAGCCCAAGCTGCATGGAAACACTGGTTAAAAACAAGTCTCCAGGAACTGATGGAATATCAATAGAAATACACCTTTTAGAATGGCTAAAATCCAAAAACTCATCAGTACCAAAATGCTGACAAGGATTTGGAGCAATTCTCATGTATTGCTGGTAGGAATGTAAAATGGTATATCTACTTTGGAAGGCAGTTTGGCAGTTTCTTACAAAGCTAAACCAAGTCTTACCATATGATCCAAGAATCATGCTCCTAAGTATTTACCAAAGTGGTTTCAAAATTTATATCCACACAAAAACCTGCATGTGAGTGTTTCCAGCAGTTTTATTCATAATCACCCAAAACTGGAAGCAACTAAGCTGACTTTCAATAGCTGAATGAATAAACTGTGGTACAGCCATATAATGGAATATTATCCAAGGTTAAAAGAAATAAGTTATCAAGCCATGGATAAACATGGAAGAACCTTAAATTCATATTGGTAGGTGAAAGAAGCCACCTGGAAAGGCTATACACTATATGATTCCAATTATATGACATCCTGGAAAAGGCAAAATTATACAGACAATACAAAGGTCAGTGGTTTCCAGGGGCTTAAAGGTGGAAACAAGGTTGAATATGTGAAACACAGGGCCTTAAAAAAGGTGGTGAAGCTATTCTTTTTGATACTGTAATGATGGATACATGACATTATGCATTTGTCAAAACCCATAGGACTTTACAGTACAAAGAATAAACCTTAATATATTCAAATTTTAAACACTCACTTAGGAGACTTGGGAATCCCAGGAAGGAATTCAGACTGTGACAAGAGAATTTCACTGTATTCAAAATGTATGAAACAACTCTAGTGAAGGGGATAGGGGTAAACGGTGCTGACCTAAGTAACTCTGAAAATGAGTGGAGTCTATAAGACTAAAGGCAAGAGGAACTTCACTTTAACACTGCATTCAACTGGATAAAGTTGTTTTCCACAGTGTGTTGTTGTTAGGTTGTTAGGTGCCATCAAGTCAGTTCTGACTCATAGAGACCCTCTGTACAATAGATCAAAACACCATCCGGTCCTGCACCATCCTTACAACTGTTGCTATGTTTGAGCCCATTGTGGCATTCACTGTATCAATTCATCTCGTTGAGGGTCTTCTTATTTTTTGATACCCTCTACTTTATCAAGGGAGCTCTGGTAGCATAGTGCCTAAGGCACTTGACT
>NW_006921666.1:6627356-6628957 GCF_000298275.1 Orycteropus afer afer | reverse complement strand
GTTGTATATTCAATGGCACTACTATCACATGCAAGTAACACTATGTTGAAAATAATTCAAAAATGGTTGTAGCAGTCCATCAACAGGAAACTGCAGATACTCAAGCTGGATTCTGAAGAAGATGTGGAACAAGGGGTATCATTGCTGATATTAGAAGGATCTTGGCTGAAAGCAGAGAATACCAGAAAGTTGTTTACCTGTTTTTTATTGACTACACAAAGGCATTTGATTGTGTGGATCATAAAAAATTGTGGATAACATTGTGAAGAATAGGAAAAGAAGGAGAAAAAGACTAAAATAGATGTCAGAAGAGTCTCTGAAACTTGCTATGAGGAGCTTCTTTGTAGCCATGCTCCAGGCAAGCTTCTCTTCAGCCTTGTCCTCTTATCCTGGCCTCTGCCTTGCTCAGGCAAGTGTTACAAAGCTCTTTCAACTCTTTTGAAAGGTGCCCTGAAAGACACCCCACTTTTCCAGCAATCCTCCTGCCCAAAGGCACTCTGCTTTCTTGCTTCGTGGTCTGGGAAGCCCAACATTCTGTGTCATGTTGGTCTCTTGGTTCTGTTCCTCCCCTGCTACCACTTCTCTACCACTGCTTCCCTTGCTGTCTCAGCAAAGGGTTACAGCTCTCTATCCCCTGGATTGAGGAAGGTCAGCACAGGGTTCTCGGGTCCAAAGGATAAGTACCACTCCTGGCTCTTCTTTCTTGAAGGTAGTGAGATATCCCTTTCTGACTCTGGGGTGATTCATTTTGAGCCTAGTGGGACTGACCAATCCCCACATTAGGGTTCCATACACCTTGTATGCATGGTCTCACCCCACAAGGGTGCCATGCAGCTTATTTACATTATTAGCAAGCTATCCAATTCCCTTCTCTGGCCACGAGCACCTCACATTTGCATAGTCCCACCCAGTCATCTCTATCAATGAATCTTCATTGCATGTTTGATCAATTTCAGGTTGTAGAAGTTGGTAAAACTCTCCAATTCCTTCATCTTTAGCTTTAGTGGTCAATGTGTAAATTTGAATAATAGACATATTAATTGGTCTTACTTGTATGCGTGTGGATATCAGTCCATCACTGACTGCGTTGTATGTCAGGATAGGTCTTGAAATGTTCCTTTTGACTATGAATGTGACACCATTACTCTTCAATTTATTATTCCTGCCATAGTAGACCACATGATTGTCTGATTCAAAATGGTCATTCTAGTCCATTTCAGCTCCCTATTGCCTAGGATATTGATCTTTATTGATAATTACTGATGATTAGAATGTAAGGCTGGAAAACAAAGAAGAAGGATTGGTAGAAAATATGGACTTGAAACTGGAGATCACATGAGAGAATTTCACAAGACCAATGACTTATTCATTGTACATACCTTTTTTCAACAACATGAATGATGAGCTCAGCAGATGGAAACCACAGGAATCAAATCTACTACATCTGTGGAAAGAGGCAATGGAAAAGTTCAATAGCAGTCAGATCAGCGTCAGAGGCTGACTGTGGAACAGATCATCAATTGCTCCTATGCAAGCTCAAGTTGAAGCTGAAGAAAATTAAAACAAGTCCATGAGAACCAAAATGCAACCTTTTTTAAAAA
>NW_006921666.1:6621836-6626298 GCF_000298275.1 Orycteropus afer afer | reverse complement strand
AACAACAACAACAACAATGGGCAAAATATTGAATGACACAGGAAGCATCAAAGGAAGATACCAAAAAGAACTGGTTGATATTCAACCATTTTGGAAGGTAGCATATGATCAAGAACCCATTGTATTGAGGGAAGAAGTCCAAGGTGAACTGAAGGCATTGGCAAAATGCAAGGCTAATGCAAGGCTAATGGAATTGATGGAATATCAATTGAGATGTTTCAACAAATGGATGCAACACTGGAAGTGCTCATTCATCTATACCATGAAATTTGGAAGATAGGTACCTGGTGAACTAACTGGAAGAGATCAATATTTGTGCCCGTTCCAAAGAAAGATGATCCAAGAGAATGCAAAAATTACTGAACAATGTAATTAATATCATAAGCAAGCAAAATTTTGCTGAAAACAGTTGCAGCAATACATTGACGGGGAACTGCCAGCAATTCAAGCTGAATTCAGAAAAGGTCATGGAACAAGGGATATCATTGCTGATGTCAGATGGATCTTGGGCGAAATCAGAAAATACCAGAAAGATGTTTACTTGTGTTTATTGACTATGTAAAGGCATTTGACTGTGTGGATCATAAGAAATTATGGATAACTTTGCGAAAAATGGGAATTCCAGAACACTTAATTGTGCTCATGAGGAACCTCGGCATAGACCAAAAGGTAATTGTTCGAACAGAACAAGGGGAAACTGCATAGTTTAAAATCAGGAAAGATGCGTATCAGGGTTGTATCTTTTCCCCACATTTATTCAATATGCATACTGAGCAGATAATCTGAGAAGCTGACTATATGAAGGAGAAGTGGCATCAGGATTGGAGGAAGACTCATCAATAACCTGCGATATGCAGATGACACAGCCTTATGTGCTGAAGTGAAGAGGACATGAAGCAGCTACTGATGAAGTTCAAAGACTAATCCTTTGGTACGGATTACACCTCAACATGAAGAAAACAAAAATCTTCACCACTGGACTGAAAAGCAACTGCTAAGTGTCAAATGCCAAGAGGAACAGAACCAGAGTATATTGTTAGAAAAATAAGTTTCATTGAATCATCTGTAGGGCAGATGGACTGAGGCTTAGAGTAGCATCAGCCCTGATCCCGGCTCCCCAGGGTGTTTAAGCAGTGTTTTAATGAAAGAGGTAGATTGTCTGTTTCAAAAGAACCAATTCTAAATGCAGAAGAGTAACTAAATGCAAAAGAGGGCGAGAACAAGAAAGCCTAGGAATGGAGACAAAGGGTCCAAGTGGAAACTGAGGGTGGGGGTGAGGACAGCTTAAGAGCAGGAAAGTAGACAAAGAACCCCACCGGAAACAGGGGGCTTGGGGGCAGGGACACCTGAAAGGTGGGAAGGGACACAAAGGGTCTGAGCGGAAATTAGGGGGTAGAGACTAGGAAAGTACTGAGAGAGAAGGACAGAAACTGATACTGGCAGGCTGGGTAGAGGGTGAAGAATTTATCTATTAGCAACATCATGACAAATGGAGCAACATCATGATAAATGGAGATAAGATTGAAGCTATCAAGAATTTCATTTTACTTGGAGCATAATCAATGCTCATGGGAGCAGCAGTCAAGAAAGTAAACAACTTATTGTGTTGGGGAAATCTGTTGCAAAACACCTCTCTAAAATGTTAAAGAGCAAAGATGCCACTTTGAAGCCTAAAGCACACTTGCTCCAACCCATGGTATTTTCTATAGTCTCATATGCATGCAAAAGCTGGACAAAGAATAATTGTGTAGTGCCTAAGCATTTGACTGCTAACTAGAAGTCCAGTGGATCATACCCACCAGGCACTCCTTGGAAGGAAGATTGGGCAATCTATTTCCATAGAGATACCACCTTGGAAACCCAAGGAGAGGTCGCTATGAGTTGAATCGACTCTACAGCAGTGAGTGTGGTTTTTTTGTTTGATAAAGAATAAATGCCTTTGAATTATGGTGTTGGCAAAGAATACTGGATATACCATGGACTGTCAGAGAACAAACAAATCTGTCTGGGAAGAGGTACAGCCGAATGCTCCTTAGAAGGGAGGATAGCAAGCTTTGCCTTTCATACTTTGATCATGCTGTCAGGAGGGATCATTCCCTGGAGAAGGACATGATGCTTGGTAAAGTAGAGGGTCAGCAAGAAAGGGGAAGACCCTCGATGAGACAGAGTAACACAGCGGCTACAACGATGGGCTCAAGCATGGCAGTGATCGTGAGCATGGCGCAGGACTGGGGAGTGTTCTGTTCTGCTGTACACAGGGTTGCTATGAGCTGGAACCAAGTTGACAGCATTTAACAGGAAAACAACAATCCGGTCATCTGGTAGGAGTTACAAAGACCATGGCTAGAAGGGCCATAGGAAGTAATTCACTACACTGGAGGTCAAAACCAAAAAAATCTGAATAAAATATGGAGCTTATATGTATCTATATAGGTATAAAAACCAAACCAAACTCACTGCCATTGAGTCAGATCTGACTCATAGTGACCCCTTCTTGGGTTTCTGAGACAACATCACTACAGAAGTCAATTGCCCAACCTTCCTTCCGAGGAGTGACTGGTGGGTTTGAACTGCCAGCCTTCTGGTTAGCAGTCAAATATGTCTTAGGTACTATGCCACCAGAGCTCCCTATATATATGGGAGCTCTGGTAGCATAGTGGCTAAGACACTTGCCTGCTAACCAGACGGCTGGCGGTTCAAACCCACCAGCCACTCCTCGGAAGGAAGGTTGGGCAATCCTACTTCCGTAGTGATACTGCCTCGGAAACCCAAGGAGGGGTCGCTATGAGTCAGGGCTGACTCGATGGCACATAACAACAACAACAACATATATATATATATATAATTCTATATTTTTATTGGATAATTTCTTTTTCTGACTACTACCTGTGTGTCCTGGACAGTCTCTCTCCATTTTCTAATTTATCTTCCTACTAGGAAGCACAGTTTGCTCAAACTGTGTTTAAAACAAGAATTAACAGGCCCGCCATCCACTCCTCGGAAAGAAGTTTGGGCAATCGACTCCCATAGTGATACCGCCTCGGAAATCCAAGGAGGGGTGCTATGAGTTGGGTCCGATTCAACAGCTCATAACAATAACAAGTGAGGGCCTTGCATGAGTTGGAATCAACTGGATGGCAGTGTGTTTGGATGAGTTTTGGAAGCAAAGGCCTAAAAGAAGCCCTTGTGGTGCAGTGATTAAAGCGCTTGGCTGTCAATCAAAAGGTCAGTGGTTTGAACCCACCAGCTGCTCCTTGAGAGAAGAATGTGTCAGTCTGCTTCCGTGAAGATTACAGCCTTAGAAACTCTTCCGTCCCTGTGCCACATGGGCTTCTTGCTCAGGACATAAAGCTGTTTGCCTATAAAAAGAACCAGAGTTTGAAAGGAAGTCAGATTCTTTTGACTATCTGCTTGCAAGGTTTTTGTTTTGTTTTGTCTTAGAAACACAGTGATTGGAATGCTACTCAGGGTAGTGAGGAAGGGACTTGATTTCCCTCTCTGAGGCACTGGCAATGCTAAGGTCTCCCCCTGGAGCAGAGAGGAGACCCTTGCTCAGCCCAGCCTTAGGCCTGTCCATGACTGGAGACAGAGCTGCTTTCTCCTGATGCATGTTTCCTCCATTCTGCCACAGTTGTTTGTCCTTTCCTGGAGTCCTTGAAACTCTGGTGGGTAAGGTGGTAGGGGCCAGGGAGTTGTCCTGGAGGTCCCTGGTGGAGGAGGGCTCTCAGCTTGGCACACTCAGCTGGATCCTGATGCTTTGACCAGGGACCTTCTGTAGGAGTAGACCCCCTTCACACTCCCAACAGGACCTTTTGTTGTTGTTGGTAGGAGCTGCTGAGTTGGCTTCAACTCATAGGAACCTATGTACAACACAACAAAGCACTGTCCCATCCTGCATCCTCTTAGTGCTTGCTTTGCTGGAACTCATTGTTGCAGCCTCCGTGTCAATCCATCACATTGAGGGTGTTCCCCTTTCTCACTGACCCTCTCCTTTACCAAGCATGATATCCTTCTCCAGGGATTGGTCCCTTCTGACAACCTGACTAAAATACGTGAGACAAAGTTTGGCCATTCTCACTTCTAAGGAGCATTCTGGCTGTACTTCTTCCAAGATAGATTTGTTCCTTCTTCTGGCGGTCCCTTGTATTTTGAATATTTTTTGCTAACACCATAATTCAAATGAATTGATTCTTCTTCAGTGTTCCTTATTCATTGTCAGCTTTCACATGCATATGAGACTATTGAAAATACCGGCTTCCTTCCGTCAGGCACACCTTAGTCTTCAAAGTAACATCTTTGCTCTTTAAAGAGGTGTTTTTGTGGCAGATTTGCCCAATGCAATACAATGTCTGGTTTCTTGATTGCTGCTTCCACAGTCGTTGATTGTGGATCCAAGTAAAATGAAATCCCTGATAACTTCAATCTTTTCTCCATTTTCTGTGATGCTGCTTATTGGTCTAGT
>NW_006921666.1:6619611-6621486 GCF_000298275.1 Orycteropus afer afer | reverse complement strand
TGAATGCCTTTGCATGGTCAATAAAGCACAGGTAAACATCTTCCTGGTATTCTTTGGTTTCAGCCAAGATCCATCTGACATCAGCAGTGATATCCTTCATTCCATGCCCTCTTCTGAATCTGGTTTGAATTTCTGGCAGTTCCCTGTCAATATATTGCTGCAACTATTTTTGAATTATCTTCAGCAGACTTTTACTTGCATGTGGTATTCATGATATCGTTCAGTAATTTCCACATTTTCTTAATTAATTACTTAACTGATGCTTTTTAAATTTTTATTTTTGCAGTATAATTTCCACATTTTGTTGGATCACCTTTCTTTGGAATGGGCACAAATATGGAGGATCTCTTTCAGTCAGTTGGCCAGGTAGCTGTCTTCCAAATTTCTTGGCATAAATGAATGTCCATCTCTAGCAATGTACCTGTTTTTTTTTAAACATCTCAATGGGTAGCCCATCAATTTCTGAAGGCTTGTTGTTCACCACCTCCTTCAGTGCTGCTTGGACTTCTTCCATCAATGCCATCGGTTCTTAACCATATTCTACGTCCTGAAATGATTGAACATTGACCAATTCTTTTTGGTGCAGTGACTATGTGTATTCCTTCCATCTTCTTTTGATGCTTCCTGCATTGTTCAATATTTTGCCCACAGAATCATTCAATATTGTAACAGGACCTAGATCCTCACAATTCCTGGTGGACCTGCCTTCCAGAGGTTACTACCAGAGATTCCCTGCTATGTCCCTGTGCGACAGTCTGTAAGAGCCCTGCCATCTATTGTCAAGGAGGATATGGTAGCCTTGAGATGACTTAAAACCAAAAAACAGACTCACTGCTGTCATGTTGATTCCAACTCATAGTGATCCCTCCTTGGGTTTCCAAGGCGGGTATCTACAGAAGTAGATTGTCCAGTGTTCCTTCCAAGAAGTGGCTAGTGGTTTTGAACCACCAGCCTTCTGGTTAGCAGTCAAATGCCTTAGGCACTATACCATCAGAGCTCCTGTGGATTGAATAGTGCCCCCCCCCCCAAAGGTATGTTAAAGTTCTAATCCTTGGTACCTTGTTTGGAAATGGAGCCTTTGATGATGTTATCAGTTATGTTAATATGAAGTAATACTGGAGTAGGATGAGCCCTAATCCAATATGATAGTGTCCTTATAAAAACAGGAGCAGAGACTCAGAGACACAGACACAGAAGGAAGACAGCCAAGCGAAGATGGAGGCAAATACTGGAGTTATATTGTTGCAAACCAAAGGAACACCAAAGATTGCCAGGAATTACCAGAAGCTACAAGAGGCAATCACCTAGGATATTGGTCTTTATCTTTAAAGATCGATATCAATCTTTATCTTCAAAGATCAATATCCTAGGAATTAATGAGCTGAAATGGATCGATTTTGGCCATTTTGAATCAGACAACCATATGACACTACTATGCCGGAAATGGCAAATTGAAGAGGAATGGCATCCACTCTTCCACTGATGGCCACATAGGTTGTTTCCATCTTTTTGCTATTCATCATCACAAAGAATGTTTCAAGACCCATCCTGAAGTACAATACTGTCAGTGATAGGACAATAGCCATACACCTACAATGAAGTCCAGTTCATACTACTATTATTCAAATTTAAGCACCAACCACCAAAGCCAAAGATGAGGAAATTGAAGATTTTTACCAACTTCTGCAGTCTGAAATTGACCACACATGCAATCTACATGTATTGATTATTGCTAGTGATTCAAATGCAAAAGTTGGAAACAAAGAAGAATTACCAGCAGTTGAAAAATATGGACTCAGGGATAGAAATAACCCTGGAGATTGCATGATAGAATTTTGCAAGACCAATGACTTACTCATTGCAAATACTTTTTTT
>NW_006921666.1:6601392-6609874 GCF_000298275.1 Orycteropus afer afer | reverse complement strand
TTATTGACTATGCAAAAGTATTCGATTGTGTGGATCATAACAAATTATGGATAACATTGAGAAGAATGGGAATTCCAGAACATTTCATTGTTCTCATGAGGAATCTGTACATAGACCAAGAGGCTGTTGTTCGAACAGAACAAGGGGATACTGCATGGTTTAAAATCAGGAAAGGAGTGTGTCAGGACTATATCCTTTCACCATACTTATTCAATCTGTATGTTGAGCAAATAATCTGAGAATCTGGACTATATGAAGAAGAACATGGCATCAGGATTGGAAGAAGACTCATTAACAACCTGCGATATGCAGACAACACAACTTTGCTTGCTGAAAGCGAGAATGACTTGAAGTACTTACTGATGAAGATGCAGTATGGATTGCATCTGAACATAAAGCTAAAATCTTCACAATTGGAGCAATAAGCAGCATCATGATAAATGGAAAAAAGATTGAAGTTGTCAAAGATTTCATATTACTTGGTTCCACAATCAACACCAATGAAAGTAGCAGTCAAGAAATCAGATAACATATTTGTTTTGGTTACCTAGTGCCACTTTAACAGAAGATACCACAAATGGGATGGCTTAAATAAACAAGAACTTACACTTTGGGAGGCTAGAAGTTCGAGTTCAAAGTGCCAGGCTCTATGGGCTGGGTGAAAATCTCTCAACCTTGGGCTTCAGTTCTGCCTCTTGCTCCCAGCTCACAGAAGTTAGAGGCTTTTCTTTACTCAGGCATCTGCTGGATATTGTGGCCAACAGACCCAAGGTTGACAAGTGAAAAGGCACAGTCCCGATATCACCAAACAACACAGCAGACCACTAATTCAAGTCCAGAAAAAGTCCCAAAATCATCAGGGCATGGCAGGCTGCTGAACAATGACTTGGCTACATGTAGGATTCAAGCTTGCCAAAAAGCTGGAGACCATTCCCAAAGCTGCTTCTTACATACGGGAAGCAGACCACATCCCTAAAGCAGCTACTCAGCTGCTCCAATAGACTCCCTTATGGAGTTAATTATCAATTTCACCATGGGGAATAACTACATCCAGCTGCCCATCCATTCAACCAGGCCCAGCCAAGTTGACACACAAACTTAACTACCACAGTATTGCACTGGGAAAATCTGCTGCAAAAGACATCTTATAAGTGCTGAAGAACAAGGATATCTCTTTGAAGACTAAGGTACACCTTACCCAAGCCATGGTATTTTCAATTGCCTCACAGAAATGTGAAAGGTGGACAATGAATAGGGAAGACCGAAGAAGAGTTGATGCTTTTGAGTTCTGGTATTGGTGAAGAATACTGAAAGTACCATGGGCTGCTAAAACAACTAACTAATCTGTCCTGGAAGAAGTGCAACAGGAATGCTCCTTGGAAGCAAGAATGGCCAGACTTCGTCTCACCTACTTTGGTCATGTTGTCAGAAGGGACCATTCCCTGGAGAAGGATATCATGCTTGGTAAAGTGGAGGGTCAGCGAAGAGGGGAAGGCCCTCAACAAGTGGATTGACATAGTGGCTGCGACAATGGGCTCAGGTACAGCAGGGACACTGAGGCTGGGCAGTGTTTTGTTCTGTTGTACACAGGGTCACTGTGAGTCGGAGATGACTTGATGGCACCTAACAACAACGACAATGATGATGACGTGGAGAAGCAAAGAAAGATCTTCCCCTAGAGTCTTCAGAAGAAGCACAGCTCAGCCTACATCTTAATTTTGAACTCTGGCTTTAAGAACTGTGAGACAATACATTTCCAGTGTCTTAAGCCATCCACTTTGTGGTAATTTACTTTGTCAGCCTAAGGAAACTATTATAGCTATTTAGCATCCTCTGAAGGAAGAGTGTGTGCAGAATCGGAGGAGAGCACTATTATGGCATTCCAATAATTAGTTCACTAATGAAAAGCCTCCCAACTGGGACATGGAAAACTCGAAAGCCGGCATGGCTAATACACCTTCAGGCTATATCTGGCCTACTCATGTGTTTGTCCTGCCAGGGATTTAAGAAATGTTTAACAGTTAGCTCCAGATATTGAAAAAGCAACACATTTTCCATAAAAATCCAGATTTCAGTCTGCTTTATCTTGAAGTGGAATTGTCTTGTCAGACAAGGACCCGTTTCCTTGCAAGACAACAATCCAATAGTGGGAAAGCTAGTGTTCCCTGTAGATGAGGCATCTGCTCTATCATTGGCTGCAGTCCCCACCCCCCATGTCACCCTGTTCTATTATATGATTGGTCCTCGCAGCATCTGGGTTGTTGGTTCCCACCTGAAGGGCCCCCACTCATCTGTCATTTTGTCCTACTGTGGTGGCTTACATGTTGCTATGATGCTGGAGGCTATGCCACCAGTATTTCAAATCTCGGTAAGGTCACCCAGGGACAGTTTCCAGTGGAGTGTCCACACTAAGAAGAAAGACCTGGCAATCTACTTCTGAAAAGTAGCTGATGCAAACCCTACAGCTCACAACAAAATACTGTCCAAATACAGCGCTGCATAACGGGCCACCACACAGCAGCCACAGCAATGGAGTCAAGCAGGTAGAGATCGCGAAGATGAAACAGGACCAGGCCCATTTTATGCTGTTGTACACGGGATTGATGTGAGTCAGAGCTGACCTTGAAGGCACTGCATGGGCTTTCATCCAGACAAGCGCTGCAGATGGGAGGTTGGGAGAGTGAAGGCTTTTCCTGCTGGCTGAGACTCTGCCTGGCCGGGGGTCCAGTTGGTCAACCTCAGGCTGCTGCCGATGTCACAGCATTCTGGGATTCTCTCTACTCTGTTGTCCCGCTGCCTTAGAAGGGTATTTAGATAGAGTGAAATGAACCTCAGGTTCTAATATTCCATGGTTCAGCTGTAAGCAAATCCTTTCCGCCCTTCCCTCCTCCCCGTGGTGCTGCGAGAACTAGATGTTATTGACTGAATCAAAGCCTTCCCAGATCACTGAGTCTTTATGTGACTGCAATACTCTGTTGTTGCTTATTCGATTTTCTGACACCTCCTGCCTGTGTTATACTGAGTTCTATTAAAGAAGACTCAGAGGCTCATTTTTCACAATCCCCCTGCAGGACAGGTCAGAATTATTCTTTTGATTCGTTATATTGACTCAGACACCTGCGTGTCTGAACTAATCTCCAGCTGCTTGGGGCAATGGATTAGGCAGAAGATAGTAGTAATGAGCCCCTGGGTGGTGCAAACAGTTAAGTGCTCCACTACTAGCCAAAAAAATCGACAGTTCAGATCCACCCAGAGGTGCTGGGAAGACAGGCCTGGTGGTCTGCTTCTGAAAGGTCAGAGACTTGAAAACCCCATACCCACTATCCACTGCCATCGAGTTGATTCCAACTCATAGAGACACCCATTGAGTTTCTAAGGCAGTAAATCTTTATAGAAGTAGATTGCCTCATCTTCCTCCCACAGAGCAGCTGGTGAATTTGAACTGTGGACCTTATTATTCAATCTGTATGCTGAGCAAATAATCCGAGAAGCTGGACTATATGAAGAAGAATGTGGCATCAGGATTGATGGAAGAATCATTAACAACCTGTGATACGCTGGACAACACAATTTTGCTTGCTGAAAGTGAGCATGACTTGAAGTACTACTGATGAAGACTGAAGAATACAGTCTGCAGTATGGATTACACCTCAATATAAAGAAAACAAAACTCCTCACAACTGGACCTATAAGCAGCATTACGATAAATGGAGAAAAGATTGAAATGTCAAAGACTTCACATTGCTTGGTTCTACAATTGACGTCAATGGAAGCAGCAGTCAGGACACCAGATGACGTATTGTTGTTGTTGTTTGCTGTCGAGTCGGCCCCGACTCATAGCGACCCCTCCTTGGGTTTCGGAAGTAGGATTGCCCAACCTTCCTTCCAAGGAGTGGCTGGTGGGTTTGAACCGCCAGCCGTCTGGTTAGCAGGCAAATGCCTTAGGCACTATGCTACCAGAGCACTGGGCAAATTGGGTGCAAAGGACCTCTTTCAAGTGCTGAAGAGCAAAGATGTCTTCTTGAGGACTAAGGTGCATCTGACACAAGCCATGGCATTTTCAATCGCATCATATGCATGTGAGAGCTGGACAATGAATAAGGAAGACCTAAGAAGAGTTGATGCTTTTGAGATGTGGTGCTGGCAAAGAATGCTGGAAGTACCGTGGACTGCTAAAAGAACTAACAGGTTTGTCCTGAAGGAAGTGCAGCCAGAATGCTCCTTGGAGGCGAGAATGGCCAGACTTCGTCTCACATACTTTGGTCATGTTGTCAGAAGGGACCATTCCCTGGAGAAGGATGTCATGCTTGGTAAGGTGGCAGGTCGACGAAAGAGGGGAAGACCCTCAACAAGGTGGATTGACACAGTGGCGGCGGCGATGGGCTCCAATGTTGCAAGAATCATGGAGCTGGCTCAGGACTTGGTGGAGGTTCGTTCTGCTGTGCATAGGGTTGCTATGCATTGGAAATGACTTGATGGCACTTAAGAACAAAAACAACAAGAAGTATGTGCTGAGCTGGGAGTGAATAAGAACAGGGTTCCTGCCTTTCAGGTAGGGAAAGAATAGGGAAGGTGATGTTTGGCAAGGGCTTCACAAGTAAGCAGGCATTCACAGAGCATGTGCCAAGGGTTAGATTCTTCAAAGAACATGGCATGTGTCAGGGCAGCAAGAAGCTGGGTGGGACTTGAGGGGAGGGGCTACTGGAGGAGTGCTACAGTGAACACCGCGGTGGCCTCCTCAACCTCCATCCCCCCTCATCTTGGTAACTACCCTGTTTGCCTTTGGATGTGCACCCTTCTCAAGCTCATACTTTGGAGGAACTTGACTCCACTCTAGCTCTAGGTGGGCAAATCGCCCCAGTAGAAGCCAATCAGCAAAATCTCTGTTTTCCTGAGAGTGGGCTAGTGACTCAATTCTGATCTGAAAGATGAGGACTTTGCTGGCAGCTTCAGGGAAAGTAGTTCTCTCTGCCTCTCCTTCTACAAGGCATGGAGTGTGGGTGTGAGGCCAGGCATTGCTGCAGCGATATTGTCGTCATGAGAGAAACCTGGCTAAGGATGAAGATAACACCTTGGAGGGCAGAGAGAACACTCAGAAAGAAGGTGGGGCTTGGATGGCATTGTTGAGCCATTGAGTCAAATCTACACTGAAGCTTTTATTCTGGGGCAGTAGGAAACTATTGAAAGTTTTCAAGCAGGGGGATGAGCTGACTGGACTTGAGTTGTAAGAAGTTACCTTGTGGGGCTGAATGCAAAGAATCTGGACCAAGACCAGTGATGAGGACCAGAGCCAAGATGGGAGAAGGATGAGAGTTTGAGAGCCACTCAGGGGATAGAGGCCAGACTGGCTGGACACAGGAACATGAAGAAGAGGGCATGCTCCAGGAAGACTCTAAAACTCCAAGCCTGACTATGTGGATGGAAAAGCTCCTCTTCCTCCTTCTGCCTTCATCACTGTACCCCTCGTGAAAATCATTTCTCCTCCTTTGTGGAGTCAGGTGTCCGATTATAATTCTTCATAGGCTCATCTGGTTCTCCAGAACAGAGACCGGGCTTCATTGTCTTCACATCTCCAAGGAGAAGCTTGGCACACAGTTGGCACTTGGTCAACACTGCATTGGATTGCCTTGATAGCCTACCAGTTCTTGCTGAGCTCAGCATTAGGTGCACCCTGCCCTTGCCCTAGGGTTAGTCATCTGTTTCATAAACAGCCTCCCAAAACAGCAGTCCTAACACGGAGCTTCCCTGTTGCTGGCAGGTGCTGGCAGCCTGAGTGCCAGAACACCAGGGAGCCAGCCACCGGGAACACGGGAACATGCTGAGGTGGTGAGAGGGAGCCAAGTAATCAGGGCTCATACACATTTACCAGAGTGCTCCCGGGGAGATCTGAAACCACACTCCCTTTCCAGGAAACAGCATCCTTTCTTTTTTCTCACCTGTTGAGTCTTGTGGCCAGAGGAACATTCACTTGCCTTTCCTGTCCCTAAAATAAATCAATTTCGGAACCACACCCAGCCAGCCTACCCAGGTTTATTCCCTGGGGCCTTAACTCCTTCCCACTAGGAAGCTTGTTCCGTTTCACAGTATTATTAACCCTTGAGCTCCTTTCAGAAGAGAGAACTGAGTTTCTCTGTCCATGTCTCCCTCATCCCCCAATCCATTTCTCTGCTAATGGTGAAATAGCGTTTGGGGATGGTCATGGACTGTGTGACGCTGGAGGGTGGGGGACGACACTGTGTTAACCTTTTAATAATTTTATGTCTCCTCTGGGCTTTGAGGATGCCGCTTCTTCCTCCAACCCCCTAAGTCTTCCTCATCTCCTCTTTAAGATTTCAAACTTTTCTCCAGTTGGTTTCATTAGGGAAAATCCTGGCCCCCTGCTAGCAGGCGCTTCTCAAAAGGGCTCTGAAATGCAGCTCTCATTTACCCCAATGTTGTGTTGTTTTCCCTGTCGCTAGGGCAGAGATTAAGACCCAAGCCAGGCCTGCGGGCGGGGGAGGAAAGTGGGCAGGACAGGCCTAGCGACGGGAGAGAGCCTGATTGGAGGAGGGCAGAGGAGGCGGAGCCCGCAAGAGCATTGGGCTGAGCGCGGCAAGGAAGGAAGACGGATTTCTGGTTTGTTTTGTTCTGTTTGGGGTTTGGTTTTTGAGTTTTTGTTTGTTTCCAGAGAAACAGATCTAACAGGGAAAACACAAAATGACGGCGTTATTCTCAGGCCAGGGGTCCCTGGATGGCCCAATTGGTTAAGTGGTACAAACAGTTAGTTAAGTGCTGACTGCTGAGCAAAAGGTTAGGGGTATTGGAACCCACAAAGACGTGCTTCTGAAAGCAGGTCTGGTGATAATCCTTCCAAAATGTCACAGCCTGGAAAGAGCATTTCTACTCTGCGCACATGGGGCCACCAAGAGTCAGAATGGACTCCCGGCAAAGAACAATTCATTTTGTGGACAGGTCTGCCCGGTCAGGCCTGCCCGGTCAGGCACAGGGACACCACTGATTGACAGTGTGACCCAGTACCACTCTGAGAACCAGCAACAGGGCCCTGTACTTTGGAGGTCCCTGCTGTGGCCTCCCCGGGTCCACTGCTGACTTTGAGTGAGGACCACGCAGAACACAGGGAGAGGTCCCCCCACATCTAGACCAGGCCTTGGGTACTCTGGACCCCAGAATCTCTCCCAAATGGCTGGAGCCCACTTCCAGGGTCCATGTGGGTCTGTTCCCACAGACCACTCTCTGAGGCCAAGGGGTGGCGATTTGCTGTCTGGTGGTGAGCAACCTAGTGGTGTGGACTGTGCTCTGCACATGCATGCAGGACAGTGGGCAAGGCCCTTCCCTGAGGAGGCAGGCCATGGGGGGGGCGGGCTTCGCACCCCGTGTTGTGACATTCTGCTCTGAGGAGTCTTAGAATTCTAACTTCACACTTGACTTTATGAAAGTTCATTTGTGAAGGTAGGAGGATAAAAAATATTTTATTTACCAATTTGTTAGCTTGTCTTGTAGCTTTTAAATATTTAGGTATATGGCCCTGGCCTTGTTAGAGAAATCGTATCATGGAATAAAACTAAGATTTGCATGGTGTGGGTGCTGCCCCCATTTCCAGCTGTGCCTCTAAATCTCTCTGCTCCACGTCCCAGTCTTCTCTGCCAAATGCCTTTGTTCAAACACTCCAACCCTGTGTGAGTCACTTATTAAGTCAGCCGTAGTTAGAGTAATGGAGTTCTTTGGGGGTGCAAATGGTTAAGTGCTAGGCTACTAACCAAGAGGTTGGTGATCTGAGTCCACCCAAAGGCACCTCAAGGAAAGACCTGGGAATCTACTTCATGAGATCGCCACGAGTCAGAATCCACTCCATGGCAACTGGGAAAAAAAAGTCATAGTAAGGGCCGCAGTGATGGGCTAGTGGCTGTTTTGTGCCCTTTATTAGTGTTGGTTGTCTAGCTTCTGAACCCCCCTTTCGTGTTTGAGGAATATCCCACCCTGTACACACACACACACACAGAGCTTACATCCCAGTACAGAAATGCCACTTATGTACTATGGCAGACCTACCAGTTGTTGTTGTTAGGTGCTGTCAAGTCAGCTCCGACTCATAGTGAGCCTGTGTGTGTATGACAGAACGAAACACTGCCCGGTCCTGCACCAGCCTCACTGTCCTTCCCATAACTGGGCCCATCGCTGCAGCCACTGTGTCAATCCATCACATTGAGGGCCTTCCCCTTTTTTGTTGACCATCCACCTTACCGAGCATGACATCCTTCTCCAGAGAATGGTCCCTTCTGACAACATGACCAAAGTACGTGATATGAAGTCTGGCCATTCTCGATTCCAAAGAACTTTCTGGCTATACTTCCTCCAGGACAGATTTGTTAGTTCTGGCAGTTCATTTTACTTTCAGGTATTCTTTACCAACATCACAACTCAAAAGCATCAACTCTTCTTCGGTCTTCCTTATTCATTGTCCAGCTTTCACATCATATGAGAC
>NW_006921666.1:6581089-6600787 GCF_000298275.1 Orycteropus afer afer | reverse complement strand
TATTTAATAGCAGGCCCCAATTTTACATGGCATTTTCTGCTAGATGCAACCATGTGGCCAAGTTTCAGTCACTGAGATGTAAGTAATGTGATTGTAAAGGGAAAGCATCATCCTTCTTGATGGCTGGAATGTGGACTTGATGGCAGCCACTCAAGCAGCCATGTTGGTCCATGAGACAGCATAGAAAAGCTGGGGGAGCAGTACATTTTAAGGAGCCGTGCAGCAGCCTTGTACTATTTGTTTTCAAACTTGTTATTACATAGAAACAACCATTTGTTTAAACCATTATTTTGAGTTTTCTGTCACATAGAGCAGCTTTGACCCCCAATGGGGGTCACTATGAGTCGGAATCAACCTGCTGACAGTGAGTTTGGTTTTTGGTTGTCTTAGGGATATGGGTCATCTGTTGAAGCCATGATATTTGGGGGAAATACCAAAACCAAAAAGCCAAAGCCATTCCTGTCAAGTCAGTTCTGATTCATAGAAATCCTATAGAACAGACTAGAACTGCCCCATAGGGTTTCCAAGGCTGTAGTCTTTATGGAAGCAGACTGCCATATCTTACTCCCACAGAGTGGCTAATGGGTTTGAACCACTGACACCAAACTTAAATGCATTAGAAGTCTATTCAAAGAGCTGTGACACTTCACTTATCCAGAGTGACTTACGCAGAAATCTCAGTTATTTAGAACATTGTCTGGAATCAGAAAAAGACCAAACATATATGACAAAAAACAAAATGAAAAAAACCCAAGCAAACAAATGAATAACAACCCTTAAAAACAAACAAAAAAGGCTGTTCACAACACCAAAGTAAATGTCCCCGAATTCATCCCCTGCAGTTTATATATTTGTTGTTAACTGTTGTTAGTTGCTGTCAAGGTGATTCCAACTCATGGCGACCACATTGCTTTCTCACAGGCACACATAAGGCCTTCCTTCAGAGCCTAGTCACTCTTTGTGTTGACATAGTTTCAGGAAGAATTCGGATGAATAACTTCCCATTGCCCGGCACATTTGATGGATGTCCTTAGAATGAGGGAGGGGGAAGGCTGCTAGAGGCTGACACTCTAACAGAAGTGAGAAGATGGTTGTGAGTGTGTGTTAAAGGTGGAGACAATGCTAGAATAAAGATTAGACAGGAAGAACAGCCTCTGAGCTCATTTAGTGTGATAGTAACAACCCCGTAATCCAGGACAAGAATCAGGGAGGCTTCATGACGATGCTGAGCATCCAGAAGAGTTAGGAAAAAATTAAACACTGGGACAGTACCTAGAGTTGGTGAGCATGTGCAGTAATGGGACACTTACTCACTGCTGGTGGGGCAATAATCATTTTGGAAAATACTTTGGCACCACTTATAAAGCTGAATATGTGCACAGCCCCCAACCCAGGAGTACTACTCCTAAGCATGTACCAACAGAAATTCTTGCACATATGCTTAGGAGACATGTACCAGAAAATTTGTGGTAGCACAGTGTATAATGGAGCTCTGGTAGCACAGTGCCTAAGGCATCTGACTGCTAACCAGGAGGTTAGTGGTTCAAGCCCATCACCCACTCCCTGGAAGGAAGACTGAGCAATCTACTTCAGTAAAGATTTATTGCCTCGGAAACCCATTGGGGGTTGCAATGAGTCAGAATTGACTTGATGGCAGTGAGTTTGCTTTTTTGGTTTTTACAGCCTGTAATAGTACTCAAAAACTCCCATATATCAATCAAACAGTAGAATAAGTAAATAGATTGTGGTATAATCTACAGTGGAATATTATACCACAGAGAATATTATACAGCAGAGAAAAAGAACAAACTCCAGCCATATACTAACTACAACATTGTTGTTGTTGTTGTTGTTAGGTGCCATCGAGTCATTTCCAACTCATAGCAACCCCATGCACAGCAGAACGAAACACTGCCTGATCCTGCGCCAGCTCCATGATTCTTGCTATACTTGAGCCCATCATCACAGCCACCATGTCAATCCATCTTGTTGAAGGCCTCCCCCTCTTTGGTCGACCCTCCACCCTACCAAGCATGACATCCTTCTCCAGGGATAACATGACCAAAATAGGTGAGATGAAGTCTGGCCATTCTCGCTCCCAAGGAACATTTTGGGTGCACTTCCTCCAGGACAGATCTGTTAGTTCTTTTAGCAGTCCATGGTACTTTCAGCATTCTTCGCCAGCACCACACCTCAAAAGCATTAACTCTTCTTCGGTCTTCCTTATTCATTGTGCAACTCTCACATGCATATGAGGCGATTGGAAATATCATGGTGCAGTGTAGTAAATTACTTTGTGTGGCTTTTCTACCCATAAGTCTTTGTAAACTCCAAGGTGGGATTTGCTATGAGCAACTGAGGAGCTCCTGATTGCTGAAGGTGTCCACCTGGAGTATTTCTGTTGGGAGTGGCACAAAACAATGTTCTGGGAGGTGCCCACTCTCTCTCAGGGGCTTAGAGTTCTGATGCTATAATTGGCTAGTTTGACCACATTGCCGGGCTCAAAAGGAGGCCTCCTAGAGGCAGAACTCTCTCTGACTGCTGGTTGAGGAAGACATGCTGCTGAAAGAGACACGCACTGCTGGGAAAGAGACGCAAGAGATGTGCATTGCTGAGTGAGACACTGAGGGACATGCACTGCTGGGGGAGAGACTGTGAGAGACTGTTGGCTGAGGGATGGTGGGCTGGGAGAGAGACTGAGCGTTCTTCCTGAACTTGAGTTGTAGCCTGGTGCTTCCCTAATAAACCCCGTAATCCGTGAGTTCTGTGTGGCCACTGCAGCGAATTATCGAACCCAGGAGAGAGGTGGTGGGTGCTCTGGGAGGAACGGTTGGAGAAAGGGCTGGAGGGAGGCACCATGTCTGGCCTGGCAGTAATAGGCCTTGGGTTATTGCTGGTAACCCTGTCTTCCTCTTGTGGGATTAGAGGAGGTCAGAACATGTGGCCTCCTTGCCGTTTTTGCACATGGCTTGTGTCAGGCGCACCTTAGTCCTCAAGAAGATATCCTTGCTCCTCAGCACTTGAAACAGTTCTTTCGTGGTTGACCTTCCCAGTGCTACACGTTGTCTAATGTCCTGACGGCTGCTTCCATTGGCATCGATTGTAGAACCAAGCAAGTGTAGAACACTACAACATGGATGAATCTAAAAAACAGTGTTCAGCAAAAGGAACAAGAAAACACATAAGTAGGATTGAATTTATATAAACTTCAAGAAAAGTCAAAATTAATTCATATGTGGTAAAATAAAGAAAAGTAAGGAAATGATTAGTGTAGAATTGTTACCTAGTAGGCCAGACCTGGTCTAACTTCAAAGGGAGGGATGGGAATCAGGACCATCCTAAAGCTGATTCCTGTTGAGTGGAGGTCAGACATACCTCCACTCTCCAACTTTTTCATCATATCTGACTTGTGCCGTTCTTCCCACGGCTCTCTCTACTTCTCTGCTGGGTTTGAAGATTAATTGCAGTGGCCACACAGGACTCACCATTGTGTAGTTTATTAGCAAAGTAACAGGCTATGAGTTGAGATCAAGATCATCTTGGAAGTAACAAGATACAACTCAGAAGACATCAATCAGAACAGCTTCCAACCAGGATGTCTCTCAGCTTCTTCTCAACCTTCTCTCCATTGTGCCCATCTCTGGGCCTTCTCTGGGCTGTGCCTGCTTGGGCAAGTGTTACAGCTCTTCAGCTCCACCAACAAGTGCCCAGAGGCACCCGACTCCCCCAGCAAGCCTCCTGGCTAAAGGCGTTCAGCTCTCTCACTCTGTGGGTAATCAAGTTCACTGAAGCCAACTCGTGCCAGTCTCCTCATTCCCACTGCTGCCACCATTTCTCTGCTGCTGGGCTTGCTATGGTTACTGCTGTTTCTTGCTGTCTAAGGGAGCTCTGGTAGCATAGTGTCTAAGTCACTTGACTGCTAACCAGAAGGCTGGCAGTTCAAACCCACCAGCCACTCCTTGGAAGGAAGATGGGGCAATCTACTTCCGTAGTGATACTGCCTAGGAAACCCTAGGAGGGGTCGCTATGAGTTGGGTCTGACTTGACAGCACATAACAACAACAACAACAAGGCCATCTCCCGAGTTACAGCTCTCTCTTCTGTGTCTAGGAGGTTCTCATTGCAAAGACCCTAGGTCTAAAGGCTCCAGGCTCTTCTTGATGGTAGTGAGGTCCCTGTTAACCTTGGTGCAACTGGCCCTTATGTAAGCCTACGTCTTGTCACTTTCAGGGCATGGTTCTCACACTAGGACTATGAACTGACCAATCCCCTCTGTAGGCCACATTCACTTAATTTGCATAGTAATCAGCCAATCCCTGAGAGGTCATTTAATCCTGTCGAGTGTTTCTATGCACCCTATTTGTCTAGTCCTAGCCACTCATTTTGATAGGATTATAAACCCAAGGCCAGAAGGCCATATATAAGTGAAACCCATTGTACCACAGGTGTAGTGATTACCTCTAGTGGGTACAGAGGGAACTCCTAAGGTGCTATTCTTTTTCTTAACTGGGTAATACAGAGCTCTGGTAGTGTAGTGCCTAAGGCATTAGACTGCTAACTGGAAGGCTGGCAATTCAAATCCACCAGCCACTCCTCAGAAGGAAGATTGGGCAATCTACTTCCGTAGAGATATCACCTGGGAAAACCAAGGAGGGGTCACTATGAGTTGGAAATGACTTGATGAGTGATAAGTCCATTGATGTTCATTTTATTTATAGTTTTTAAACTAACATGTATGTTTTATCTATATGTATATATGTTTCACCAGTATTTTCTCAAAAGAAGGAAGCAAAAAAAGAAAAAGAGTCAAGTTCTGTCAGATTTACCTGTTTAAAAATGCAAAGAAGTTTTTGATAACATTAGAAACATTTTCACAAAAATAAAATAAAAACAGTTTCTGAGATTTAGTTTCAATAATCTGGACAGTTCATTTGAATGGGACAGCTTCTCAGAATATTACTGTAATGATGTGGAATCCCATCTCTTTTCCAATGCATTTCTGAAGTTAATATTAGATGAAAAGGAAAGGAGAGAGGAGGCCAGAGGGAGCTTCTTGCATGGCACGTGAGGACGTATGGAAGCAGCTTCAAGTCTGCATTTTGGCCTCCATGCCTAGGGCTGCCTAGGAGCTTTTAGAAACAGTCTCAAGCCCCGCCCCCAGACCTCGTGAGTCAGAATCTGCACATTAACAAGCCTCCAGGGATCTGAATGCACCTTAAAGTGTGGGAGGTGCTCTGCTCAAGTCTATACCCTGACCACGGGCCAGAAACAGTTCTTTATAATTTCAGGGGGAGCTGCTCTTTTGAACAAGCCCAAGGTGGACCCTCTTTATATTGAATTCCATGCTGCAGTGGAGAGGGTTCAAAAAACCTGAATTCATTCTTTCATCCAATAAATGTTAGATCAAATCATATTAGATGACCATTTTATAGGTTAAAAAATGGTCTGCTATTGTTAGTTTAGACCTAAACCAAACCAAACTCACTGCCATGGAGTCGGACCCAACTCACAGCGACCCCTCCTTGGGTTTCCAAGGCAGTATCACTACAGAAGTAGATTGCCCAACCTTCCTTCTGTGGAGTGGCTGGTGGGTTTTTACCACCAGCTTCTGGTTAGCAGTCAAATGCCTTAGGCACTATGCTACCAGAGCTCCTTTATATGGTCGAGCTCTTAATATTTATTGAGCTCCTATTATGTGCCATCACCCGTCTGTCAGTTTGTTGTATTTTGGTGGCTTGTGTGTTGCTATGATGCTGGAAGCTATGCCACTGATATTTCAAATTCCAGCAGGGTCACCTGGTGAACAGATTTCAGTGGACGTTCTAGACTGACAGACTAGGAAGAAAGATTTTGAAAATTAGACAGTGAAAAAATCCTATGGATCACAGCAGAATACTGTCTGATACTGTGCTGGAAGATGAGCCCCCCAGGTTGGAAGATAGACAAAATACACAGTGGATACTGTAATGAACTTGAGCCTCACAATGATTGTGAAGATGGTGTAGAACAGGGCAACAGCGTGTTGTTCTGTTGTACGTGGAGTTGCCATGACTTGGTGCTTACTTGATGACAACTAACAACAGTTATGAGCCAAGCACTATGCTGAGTTTTAGGGATACCAACCCCCTCTCCCCCCAAAAAATAACCAAACTCATTGCCATCAAGTTGAATGGTGACCTCCATTGGGTTTCCAAGGCTGTAAATCTTTACAGAAGCAGACTGCCTCATCTTTTTTCCACAGAGCAGCTGGTGGGTTCAAACCACTGACATTTTGGTTAGCAGCCAAATGCCTTAACCACTACACTACCAGAGCTCCTTTTTAGGGATAGAATAGTGGGCAAAACCAACCTGGTTCCCCTGTACTCATAAAGCTTACTAGAGGAGACAGTCATAAGTAATAATAACAGTAATACAGGTCACACAAATGGATGTGAAATTAACAACCGTGGTAGCAGCGACAGAGTGGAGGTCCCTGGTGCATAGAGGCTCTATGAAGTGAAGTGTGTCAGGGCGGTGGCTGGTCAGAGGAAGGCACTGAGGCAGTGTCACCAAAACGGAAATCTGAAGGCAGAAGAGTCAGCCAGATGAAAGAGGGTGGGAGTGAGGGGTGAGGATCTGGGGGAAGAGAATTCCAGGCAGAGGGCACAGCAGGTGCCCAGGCCTCCTGGATCTGATTTCTATGGAAGGCAGAGACCCTGCCCTGGCCGCATGCCCCAGCTTGCGCAGTCTGGAGTCTCACTCCTCCCAGAACATGGTGGCAGTGAAGTAGCTGGGTTTCTCCACACCAGTGGCTCCAGGGCTCCCCAGGCCTTTCTCTGCAGCTTCTGTGCTCAAACAGGCTGCGAGTGCGCTCTTGCTCCCTGAGGGGAAGGCACTGGCAGACCACGGTGTAATGGGCCTGCTCGTCAGATTGACTCATTTCACATTTGTGTGTCCTGCTTTTTCTTTATTATTGTTGTTGAAAACATACACAGCAAAAAGTAAACAACTCAACAATATCTACATGTACAATTCAGTGACATTGGTTATATTCTTCAATATTGTCACCCTCTTTTTTCTAAATTGTTCCTCCCCCATTGACACAAATTCACTGTGCCTCAAGTTTCCTATCTAACCTTTCAAGTGGCTGTTGTCATTTGATCCACTATAGATTGTTCTTTCAAAGAGCACAATGCTGAGGGCAGGCATTCTTTACTAATTAAGCTAAACTACTGGTTGGTATACAGAAGACTTCAGGAGATGTTTTTGGTTTAAGCTTTAAGTTTTGGGGGTTCATCTGGCCTCAGTGGCTCCAGAAAGTCTGAATTCCCTAAGAATTTTAAATTCCTTTCTGCATATTCTCCCTTTTGATCAGGATTCTTCTATAGACTCTTTGATCAACACATTCAGTAATGGCAGCCAGGCCATGTGCCCTGCTTTTGATGCTCTCTTGTTTGAATAAACTTTGGTGGCCTCTGGTGCATCTTCCTCTTGCTGTTAGGTCTTTGCACATACTGTTCCCTCTGCCTGGAGCACTGAATGAGCAGCCTGCTCTGTTCCTGCCACTTCAAGCACCTGGCTTATTCCTATTCATTGTCTGGATCCATCCAGGAACTCTCCACCCACTCTCCCCAAAATCTGGGCCTGCTCCCATGATCCCCTGCACATAGACTTGTCAAATACAGTGCTCCCTGACTTATGACGTATTTGAATTATGATGAACCACACTTAGGATTTTTTTTTTTTTGATATCTTATCATTAGTAACAGTCATGTGTCACTTATGTCTATGACACATTCTGTGAAATAGGACATTATATTATTTGAACACTGCAAAAAAAAAAAAACTCACTGACTGCTGGGGAGTCGGACCAGACTCATAGCAACCCCTCTTTGGGTTTCTGAAGTGGTATCACTACGGAAGTAGATTGCCCATCCTTCCTTCTGAGGAGTGGCTGGTGGGTTTGAACTGCCAGCCTTCTGGTTAGCAGTCAAATGCCTTAGGCGCTACACCTCCAGAGCTCCCGAACACTGTGCAGTCATACCTAAATCATGAACAATAGCATTTACTGCTTTTCCACCTTCCTGTTGTTTGATAACTTTTTGTTTTACCTCCAAACAGATATTTCTCCTTTGCCTCTTGCTGCTGCTGTCACTAGCACTGGGTTTACTGTGTTTGGGAGCCATGTGCTTCATAGTAATATTTTCAAAAGAAAATTAAACAGAGAAAATGCTACAACACTCAAGAGACACATGAGATAGGATGCTGCTACCTATGAGTCGAAGCATACACTGTTACACGGTAAACTTTGTATTTGTAAGAAAGGTAAAATTCACATTAAAATAATGGTAGAAAATACAGTAAAGTGCATACATAATCCAGCAATATGTTGCTGTTGTTGTCGTTGTGTGCCGTCGAGTCAGCCCTGACTCATAGCGACCCCTCCTTGGGTTTCCGAGGCAGTATCACTACGGAAGTAGGATTGCCCAACCTTCCTTCCGAGGAGTGGCTGGTGGGTTTGAACCGCCAGCCTTCTGGTTAGCAGTCATGTGCTTTAGCCACTATGCTACCAGAGCTCCTGTTGTTGTTAGGTGCTGTAAAGTCGGCTCTGACTCATAGCGACCCCACGTACAACAGAATGAAAACTGCTGGGTCCTGTGCCAGCCTCACAATCTTTTCTATAGCTGAGTCCATTGTTGCAGCCACTGTGTCAATCCATCTCATTGAGGGTCTTCCCCTTTTCACTGACCCTCCACTTTACCTAGCATAATAGCCTTCTCCAGGGAATGGTCTCTTCTAACGTGACCAAACAAAGGCTGGCCATTCTTGGTTCCAAGGAGGATTGAAGCTGCACTTCTTCCAGGACCGATCTCTGTTCATTCTTCTGGCAGTCCATAGTACTTCCAGCATTCTTTGCCAGCACCACAACTCAAAAGCATCAACTGTTCTTAGGTCTTCCTTATTCATTGTCCAGCTCTCACATGCATATGAGGCGATTGAAAATACCATGGCTTGGGTCAGGCACACCTTAGTCTTCAAAGAGAAATCTTTGGTCTTCAGCACTTTAAAAAGGTTGTTTGTAGCAGATTTGCCTACAGCAATATGTCTGATTTCCTGACTGCTGCTTCCATTGGTGTTGATTGTGGAAACAAATAATATGAAATCTTTGACAACTTCAATCTTTCTCCATTTATCATGATGTTGCTTATTGGCCAGATATGAGGATTTTCATTTTCTTTATGTTGAAATGTAATCCATACTGCAGACTGTAGTCTTTAATTTTCATCAGTATGTGCTTCAAGTCATCTTCACTTTCAGCAAGTAAGCTTGTGTCATCTGCATATCTCAGGCTGTTAATGAGCCTACCTCTAATCCTGATGCCATGTTCCTCTTCCTATAGCCCAGCCTCTGGGATTATTTGCTCAGCGTACAGATTGAATGTTGTTGTTGTTATGTGCTGTCAAGTCGGACCCGACTCACAGCGACCCTCCTTGGGTTTCTGAGGCAGTATCACTATGGAAGTCAATTGCCCAACCTTCCTTCTGAGAAGTGGCTGGTGGGTTTGAACTGCCAGCCTTCTGGTTAGCAGTCAAGTGCCTTAGGCACTACGCTACCAGGGCTCCCACAGATTGAATAAGTATGGTGAAAGGATACAACCCTGACACACTAATATAGGTGTTTATTATGACTATCAAGACATATGTATTATGGGTTATATGTGTACTGTACCATTATACTCCTGGCAGCGCCATCAGTTTGTATACAAGAGACATGACATACATGTGTTGTGTGCAGGAGGTTGTTGCATTCACTATGTCCCGTTACGTCCACTATATTCTATTCTTGATTGGGATTTCTAAACTCTATTATAACCTTATGAGACCACAGATGTATATGTGGTTGAATGTTGCCCGAATGGATGTTACGTGGTGTATGACTTGTAAGTACTACATAATTTGCTGATACTGTCATTCTCAGATGTTCACTCATAGATGTTCAGAGATCAGATTTACAAAGATACTGGTAACAAAAGGCAATAATAATGAAAACTGAAAAAGAAGAAGTATTTGACTTACGTCAGAACTGACTTACAGTGGAATCATTGGAACAGAACCTTGTCATAAGTCAGGGACTACCTGTGCTTAGCACCCCTGTCTGGTTACCTAGTGCTGCTCTGACAAGAATATACCACAAATGGGATGGCCTTAACAAATAGGAGTTTATTCTCTTACACTTTGGGAAGCTAGATGTCTAAGTTCAAAGTGCCAGGCTCTAGGGGCTGGGTGAAAGGCCCTCGACCTTGGGCTTCAGCTCTGCCTCTTGCTCCTGGCCCACTGAAGCTAGAGGCATCTCTTCACTCAGGCAGCTACTGGCTGCTGAGGCTAACAAGCCCAAGGTCGACAAATAAAATGGCACAGTCTCGATGTTACCGAACCACATGGCAGGCCATTAATTCAAGTCCATTGTAAGTCCCAAGGTCGGCAAAGCATGGCAGGCTGCTGAACAACAACATGGCTACATGCAGGGTCCAAGCATGCCACAAGCTAGAGGCCATTCCCAAAGCTGCTTCTTACATATGGGAAGAAGACCAGATACCCAAAGGCAGCTACTCAGCTGCTTACAGTAGATTCCATCATGGAATTGATTGCCAGTCTCATCATGGGGGATATACTGCATCCAGCTGCCCAGCCAGCCAACCAGGCCCAGCCAAGTTGACACACAAATTCAAGCACCACGACCCCATAGCCTCACATCTGGCTTTACTTATCAGCATCCCCCAGCACCCAGCTCAGCACACAGGTGCTCCATAATCACTTCTTGAATGAATAACTGAAACACTACATTGTTTTTGTTAGATGCCATCAAGTCAGCCCCCAGCTCTTGGCGACCCACGTACAATGGAACAAAACACTGCCTGGTCCCGCCCCATGATAGGTTGGAGATCAGACCATTGTGACCCATAGGGTTTTCATTGGCTGATTTTCAGGAGTAGGTCACCAGGCCTTTCTTCCTAGCCTTAGTCTGGAAGCTCTGCTGAAAGCTGTTCATCACCATGGCAAGATGCACGCCTCCACTGACAGGTGGTGGTTGTGCACGAGGTGCACTGACCAGGTATCAAACCCAGGTGTCTTGCACGGGAGGCAAGAATCCTTCCTCTGAACCACTAATGTATCCAGCACACATTACGTATTTACTAATCACTTCTTGAATGGATAAATGAAGTTCTGCTCTGAACTTGATGCACAGCTGTGGCTGACACTGTGAGTGGGCTTACTCAGCCGCCATTTCCAGTTTCTGCCTGCCTTTCCTGCCTCCACTACAAAAGATGCTTTGTTCTCCCAGCTCCCATAACCGAAGTGACCATGTGACACAGATGTGCCAGTGAAACATCTACTGGCAAATGTTTGACTTTTTTATAGAAGGGACTGGCTGCTGGAGGTGCTGCCCTTTCTTTCCTTCTTCCTGATTGGAACTGAGCGGTGATGGTTGGAGCTGTAGCAACCACCTTTTAATCACTGAAGGGAAGGCCAGCTGAATCAGACAACGGTCTGGACATTGCTGAGTCACTGACCCAGAATTAGCAATGACTTATCTCCAGACTTCTCCTTATTTGAGGGAAATTAACACCTATTTAGGAGCTCTGGTAGCGTAGTGCCTAAGGCGCTTGACTGCTAACCAGAAGGCTGATGGTTCAAACCCACCAGCCACTCCTCGGAAGGAAGGTTGGGAAATCTACTTTCTTAGTGATACTGCCTCAGAAACCAAGGAAGGGTCGCTATGAGTCAGGTCTGACTTGAAGGCAAACAACAACAACAACAACACCTATTTTGGCCGTTGTTAAATAGATTATCTGTTATTTGTAGTGAACAGCATGCAATATGCTACAGCTGCCAGCAGGGGTGTTGGGAAAAGTGGGGATAGTCTATTCTATAACCTGTAAAGAAGAAAGTTACCATCTATTGAGCACTACAGGTACTGGGACCGGGTGTTGTGCTGATAGTTTCATACACATGACACACACAACCTCACAACCCAGTCAAGTAGGATTATCCTGCATTTCACAGACCAGGTAACTGAGGCTCAAAGCCTGAGTGAACCCCCCCAGTCACCCTGCTGGTAGTGGCAGAGCTGGGGTGGGGTTGTGCAGCCATCCCACTGCTGCCCTGAAGAGAAGGGTGGTGGCCTTGTTAGCAAAGCCAACCAAGTACTGGGGACAGGATACAAATCTAGGTCTTCGCCGAAACCTGACTAGGACTCTTCTCCCAGCTCAACATCCTTTGTGCCTAGCAGCTAAATGCACTTTATCAAAGCCAATCCATTTGGCTAGGGCAGCAGTACAGAGATGGTCATACATCATTAATATTAAAACCGGCTGCTGGCACACCCAGAGACATAGTGCAGAGAAAGCAAGTCCTTTGTCCACAGCAAATCCCTTCCATTTGCTGTTCTTTAGACATCTTCCTGCCTTCTTGTCTCTTAAATCATCTCACTCAGTAGATTGTATTATGAGGGTGCTCAGGCTAAGTAAAGGAGCCCAGGTGTTGCAAACAGTAAAGCACTCAGCTGCTAGCAGAAAGGTTGGCAGTTCGAACCCACCCACTGGTGGGAGAAAGACCTGGCAATCAGCTTCCATAAAGATTACAGCCTAGGAAACTGTATGGGGCAGTTCTGTTCTACCACACGGGGCATCTAACAACAGGCTAAATAAATGGTGAGTGGGTAGATGTCCCCACTGCCTTCCTCTCTCTGTCTCCTTCAGCCCCTTCTTTCTCTTACCTCACCTAAGTGCCCAGTAGCCCAGTCTTTCAAGTTTTCTTAGTCTTTCCTACTGGGAGAAAACCTAACAACTTACAGACATGCATTAATTAGTTGCATTAATGTATTCCTCCTTTCAAGGCCCTCTCCTCACCATTGTCTAATGCTGGGAGCTAGACAAGTTCAAACTCAACAGCTGCTCCATGGAAGAAAGATAAGGAGGTCTGCTTCTGTAAAAATGTATAGCCTTGGAAATCCAGTGGGGGTCTCTATGAGTCAGAACTGACTCGATGACCAAATGTGTTAGGCTGGGTTCTTTAGAGGAACAAAACCAGTAAAGCTTATATATTTGTGTGTGTGTGTGTGTGTGTGTGTGTGTATAGCAGCTCTGGTGGCATAGTGCCTAAGGCATTTAACTGCTAACCAGAAGGCTAGTGGTTCAAACCCATCAGCCACTCCTCAGAAGGAAGATTGGGCAACCTACCACCATAGAGATACCTCCTTGGAAATCCATATATATATGTTGTTGTTGTTATGTACCGTTGAGTCGGACCTAACTCATAGTGACCCCTCCTTGGGTTTTCAAGGCAGTATCACTATGGAAGTAGATTGCCCAACCTTCCTTCCAAGGAGTGGCTGGTGGGTTTGAACTGCCAGCCTTCTAGTTAGCAGTCAAGTTCAAGTGCCTTAGGCACTATGGTACCAGAGCTCTCTCTCTCTCTCTCTCTCTCTATATATATATACACATATACATATACATACACACACACACACACATTTGTCTTAGGAAAATCGCTCACACAGTTATAGAAGCTGGCTAGTCCAAGTTCTTGGATCAAATGTCAAGCTGGAGGCTCTTCCCAGTTCATGCAGCTTCAGGGGCTGATGAGCTCAAGCTCGACAGGCAGTATAACAGCTGTTAACTTCAGTGGATGACAGATCTAAGATCACCAGGCAAAATGGTGGATTGTTTGCTCACTGAACAGTTGCAGCCAGCACAATAGGATCCAGATCCACAGAATATAGGAAGCAGGCCACACCCCAAAGAAAACTCCCTTTCAATGGATTGGCTGCTCAAAGCATATACATCAGATCTCATCATGCTGCTTAAACCACTCAGAATTGTGGTCCAGCCAACTTGACACACCCCAGCTATCACAGTCCACCCCTTGTCAATTTGGCAATTGTACAGATCTACTTAACCACATATAATCTCTAAATAAGGACAATTATAAAGTCATCCTTGCGCCTAACATGATATAACTAACATGCACACAACCAAAGATGCATTAACACTGTTAACATTTTATAGTTCATAACTGAAGAAAACAAAAATATTTGATGCACCCATACAATGAAGAAGCATAACAATTATAGTCCCTGTTTCTGCAAATGGTCGGTCACATGGTCGTAGCTGGTATTTGGAAGTACCTTCTTCCACCACTCATTCCCTATATCCCTTGCCCTCAGCAAGCACCTCAGCTGGTTGCTGTTCTCTGCCTGGTGGGGTGACCTGAACCTTCATTCCTGAAGGGTCTAGGCCATTAGTAGTCCACTTCTGTAAAAACTGACAGCCTTGGAAATCCGGTGGGGGTCTCTATGAGTCGGAATTGACTGGATAGCAGTGAGTTTGCTTTCTTTGGTTATAGTCTCCTTAGGAGTCCCTGGGTGGTGTAATCAGTTAAATACTCAATTGCTAACTGAAAGGTTGATGGTTCAAACCCACCGAGAGGCACTTTGGAAGTAAGGCCTGCTGATCTACTTCTGAAAGACCACAGCCTTGACAACCCAACAGAGCACAGTTTCACTCTGACACACAGGGGTCTCTATGAGTCAGAATTGATTCAATGGCAACTAGTTTTGTTTTTATAGTCTTCTTGGTAAGAAGTAAGGATCTTTCTCACCTTGTCCCTTAACTGTCTTTCTCCTGCTTCCTCTCTTTCTCCATTCCCTACCACCCCCACCCCCAAGGGGTCTGCAGTTCTCTCTTTAACAGATTTTTTCCTTGAGGGGAGGCATTTCCGTTTTCAAGGGGTCCCCATTAAAATGCAAATATTCCAGGGTAGCTTAATCCCCTAACACAGAAGTGGGGAGAGTTTAATAGACTAGTCTTGTGGGAGGACACCTAAGAGAGGGTCTGGGAGGGGGGCAAATGAAAGGGTTTCATTTGGTGAGGGTCTCCTCTTCCCTGGTGTTCCGATGATCCCAAGGTTAGCTTCCTACCTGACTCCCAGCGGCCTACAGCTGATCATTTCCAGAGAGCAGATGGGAGCAGAGTATTCAGTAAGCTATTTCAGGAGGGCAATTATCCTGAGAGTGCCTTCATGTCCCTGAAGAACAGTCTAATAAGGCTTCTCGGGAGCCAGGAGTTTTGAGTGCTGTGTAGGGAGGTGGAGTGGGCAGGGCCACATGCTCCTTCTAACCACGGGACCCCAACTTCTGCAGCTCAGAGAGACAGGGTCCTTCCAAGATAGGTCTGAGTGGGTGGTGTGTTGGGGGAGGAGGATTCCAATTCTATCAGCTGAACTTGCCCCTTGGTTGTCATGGCAACTTCACCTCAAGCCAATCTCCTGTTGATGTAAGTGTTTCTGAGGATGAGCTAGTAGCTTCTTGGCTGACAGTGCTGATTTGGGTTGGACCGAGAGGCCCTCTAAATTCAGGGATGACTGCATGCCTGCAATTGACACCTGGGGCTTCCAGGACCCAACCTCAAGAACCAATATTTTTATTTCTGACACAGCATGGACGGCCCTTTGCTGACCGGCAGGAATCAGCCTGCCCCCTTGACATTCTTAAGCAGTGGTGACTCTGGACTCAGGCCTAAAGGCAGGAGGCGTGCATCCCCTGTGTGTAGGAACATTCCGGGGCTCTCCTTCACTGCCTCCCTCCCGCCCTGCTTGGATACTGGGACCACATCAATTGGTCTTCTTTCCTGTATATTTTTTTCCAGAAATAGGATGCAGGTAGTCATAATAAGAGCTAAGAAACAGTTCATCCACATGGCAGGCATTGATAAGCCTCATTTATCCTCACAACAACCACAGAAGATACAGATGAAGACTCATTTTACAGAGGAGAGTACTGGTGTTCAGAGAGGTTAGGTGGCTTGTCCAGAGTCACTGAACCTGTAATTGAGCCCAGGTTGTGTGATGGCAGGGAGTTCCTGGGTGGCACAGATGGTTAGATATGTGGTTATTAACTGAAAGGTTGGAGATTGGAGTACATCCAGAGGGATGTTGGAAGAAAGGCTACTTCCAAAAGGTCGCAGTGATGGATCCCTAAGGAGCACCATTCTTCACTGGAACATGTTGGGTCACCATGAGTTGCAATCAACAGAGCCTGAGTGAGTGATAGTAGAGCCTGTGCTGGAACCGTTAGCACCACGCCTCTTAGTCTGACTGCATGACCCTAGCCACTGGAAGAAGCACAGTCTATGGTGCGATGTATAACCTTAGCCATGGGGCATAGAAATGTGGCCCAAGAAAGAAGCCCCGCCCCCCATCACCTCCTACACTGCCACTGCTCCTGCACTGAATGCTCTGGGGAGGAAACCAACATGTCTCCATGTGAAGAGGCACCCCTTCCAGAATTTAATGATCCGGAATAAATAAGCATCCTGTCTGCTAAAGAGTTCACATTCTATTTAAAATAGAAACACTGTGATTTCCAGTCCTTTTTAGACTTACAATGCTCTGTTATTATTATGATTATTGTTGTTGTTAGGTTTGTCTGTTTTTCTTTTATTTTGTAATATCCCTTTTGCAACAGGACATTTATCTATGCTATGCAATTCAATAAAGAGGAATCTGCTTTGGAGGTTTAAAAAAAACCGAAAGATGCCTCAAAATCCCAGTGCTAACGTGGGTCCTCGAACAAGCGGTGCTGATTGCCAGGTGTGCTTGCTTTGTAAGCGTTCATCAAGCTGTACAATGGAGATTTGTGTGCTTTTCTGTTTACAAGTTACACTTCAGTGAAAGAGTACTTTAATATTAAAAAATTAAAAGAGTGGGGGCTCTTTCTGATTGGAGTGCAAATTGGAATGGGTGTTGGAGTCCATGGTCTCTATGGGTTTTAATGGAACTGGCAGGCTCTGATCCTGGCCCTAGAGTCATTTCTGGGAGGTGGCCAGATACAACTTGCAGATGGAAATGTATGCACAGCTCTTAGGGACCCTGTAGGGTCTGACTCCTGTGGTCACAACCTGGTGAAGAGCTCTCCCACGGCAGCCCCTGGGTGTCCCTGTGCTCCTTGCCTTAGATTAGCAGCGTGACCTGGATAAGTTACTTGCCCTTTCTGAACTCCAGTTTTCTCATCTGCAGGATGAAGGTAATCACAGGGTCACATCCTAGAATTGGTATGGGGAAGGATTAAATAGGGTGATACGTGTAAAGGACCTGGCACACAGTACACACTAAAATCATGTACTAAATGAGAACATCTAGAGATAGAGCTCAGACATCCCGTTTCTAGCAAGCTCCAAAGTGATGCTGATACACTGATGAGACTGAGAATTATACCCTGATCTGGTGTCTTGGGAGCTCTGGTGACATAGTGCCTAAGGCATTTGACTGCTAACCAGAAGGCTGATGGTTCAAACCCACCAGCCACTCCTCAGAAGGAAGATTGGGCAATCTACTTCTGTAGAGATATCACCTTAGAAACCCAAGGAGGGGTTGCTATGAGTTGGATCTGACTCAATGGCAGTGATTTTTTTTTCCTAGTGTCTTAGTTCTCTAGTTTTGCTATAACAGAAATACCATAAGTGGATGGCTTTAACAATCAGAAATTTATTTTCTCACAGGTTGTTGTTGTTGTTGTTAGGGGCCGTTGAGTTGTCTCCGACTCATAGAGATCCTACGTACAATAGAACAAAACACTGCCCAGTCCTGGGCCAGCCTCACAGTCCTTGCCATACATACCTGAGCGCATCTTTGCAGCCACTGTGTCAATCCTTCTCACTGAGGGCCTTTCCCTTTTTCATTGACCCTCCACTTTACCAAGCATGATATCCTTCTCCAGGGAATAGTCCCTTCTGACAACACGACCAAAGAAGTCTGGCCCTTCTCACTTCCAGGGAGTGTTCTGGCTGCACTTCTTCCAGGACAGATTTGTTAGTTCTTCTGGCCGTCCATGGTACTTTTAGTATTCTTCACCAACACCACAGCTCAAAAGCATCAACTGTTCTTAGGTCTTCTTTATTCATTGTCCAGCTCTCACATGCATATGAGGTGATTGAAAATACCATGGCTTAGGTTAGGCGCCCCTTAGTCTTCAAGGAGAATCTTTGCTCTTTAGCACTTGAAAGAGGTCTTTTGCAGCAGATTTGCCCAGTGCCATACATCATCTGATTTCTTGACTGCTGCTTCCATTGGTGTTGATTATGGAACCAAGTAATATGAAGTCTTTGACAACTTCAATCTTTTATTCCATTTATTGTGATCCTGCTTATGATCCAGTTGTGAGGATTTTTGTTTTCTTTATATTGAGGTATAAACCATACTGCAGACTGTAGTCCTCAATCTTCATCAATAAGTGCTTCAAGTCATCCTCACTTTCAGCAAGCAAAGTTGTTTCATCTGCGTATCACAAAATCTTCCTCCAATTCTGATGCCACGTTCTTCATATAGTCTAGCTTCTCAGATTATTTACTTAGCATACAGGTTGAATAAGTATAGTGAAAGGATAAACCCTGACACACTCCCTTCCGGATTTTGAACTGTGCAGTATCCCCTTGTTCTGTTTGAATGACAGCCTCCTGGTCTATGTATAGGTTCCTCATGAGTACAATTATGTGTTCTGGAATTCCCATTCTTCTCAATGTTATGCACAATTCGTTATAATCCACACAATCAAATGCTTTTGCATAGTCAATGAAACAGATGTAAATATCTTTCTGGTATTCTTTGCTTTCAGCCTAGATCCATCTGACATCAGCAATAATATTCCTCATTTCAGTCCTCTTCTGAATCCAGCTTGCATTTCTGGAAGTTCTCTGTCAGTATACTGCTGTAACCATTTTTTAATTATCTTCAGCAAGATTTTACTTGCATGTGATATTAATGATATTGTTTGATAATTTCCACATTCTATGGGATCACCTTTCTTTGGAATGGGTACAAATATGGATCTCTTCCGGTCAGTTGGCCAAGTAGGTGTGTTCCAAATCTCTTGGCATGCCCAGTGAGTGCCTCCAGCATGGCATCTGTTTATTGAAACATCTCAATGGGTATTCTGTCAATTCCTGGAGCCTTGTTTTTTTTTTTTTTTTCCAATTCCTTCAGTGCAGCTTCAACTTCTTCCTTCAATACCATTGGTTCTTGATCACATGCCACTTCCTGAAATGGATGAACATCGACCAATTCTTTTTGGAACTGTAACTCTGTGTATTCCTTCTATCTTCTTTTGATGTTTCCTGCATCATTCAATAGTTTGCCCATAGAATCTCTCAATATTGCAACTCACGGCTTGAACTTTTTCTTTAGTTCTTTCGGCTTGAGAAATGCTGAGCGTGTTCTTCCCTCTTGGTTTTCTAACTCCAGGTCTTTGTCTTTGCACATTTCATTATAATAATTGACTTTGTCTTCTCGAGCTGCTCTTTGAAATCTTCTGTTCAGCTCTTTGATCTTGTCATTTCTTCTATTTGTTTTAGCTACTTTCATGGTTTAGTTGGCTAGAAGTCTGCACTCAGCATGCCGGTGCTAGGGGATGGCTTTCTGCCTTTCTCTCTCTCGGCTCTGGAGGAAGGTCCTTGTCTCTTCAGCTTCTGTTTTCTTGTTCCTTGGAGATCCCCATGTGTCTTGGCATCTATCTTCCCCATCTCTGCTCTGCTTGATTGTTTAATCTCTTTTATATCTCAAGAGAGGTTGACTATCACATTGCCGGATCTCAAAACCTACTATACAGCCACAGTAGTCAAAACTGCCTGGTATTGGTTCAATGACAGATACATAGACCAATGGAATA
>NW_006921666.1:6570714-6579579 GCF_000298275.1 Orycteropus afer afer | reverse complement strand
AATGACATGAGACAAAGTATATGTGAACTGCTGTATGAAAAGTGAATTTACTCTGTAAATCTTCACCCAAATCCTAAAAAAAAAAAAAGAGAGAGGTTGACTAGAAAGACACCCTACACTAATCTTGCTCATTAACATAACAAAGACAAGGCATTCCCAAATGGGATTATAATTACAGGCATGGAGGTTAGGATTTGAACCATATATTTTGAGAGGACATAATTCAATCCATGACACCTGGCCTCTGCTCCCACCATTGTACTTTTGAAGAACTAGAATGTTCATTCTCTTCTTTCTATCTCTCAGAGTTGAGAGCAGAGAGCAGAGCCAGGGCCTGCCCTTCAGAAAGGGTGTGAAGATGCCAGAAGAAAGTCCTTCCTTCCTTCCAAAGACGTTCACTGACTGCCCACTGTGTGCCAATCTTTTGGTTACCTAGTGCTGCTCTAACAGAAAATACCACAAATGGGATGGCTTTAACAAACAGGGATTTATTCTCTTAACAGTTTTGGAGGCTAGAAGTCCAAGTTCAAAGTGCCAAGCTCTAGGGGCCGTGTGAAAGCCCCTTGACCATGGGCTTCAGCTCTGCCTCTTGCTCCTGGCCCACTGGAGCTAGAGGTGTCTCTTCACTTGAGCATCTGCTGAGGCTAACAATCCCAAGGTCAACAAATAAAATGGCAGAGTCCTAATATTACCAAACAACATGGCAGACTACTAGTTCAAGTTCAGAGACAGTCCCAAGATCGGCAGGAAACATGACAGGCTGCTAAATGAAGATTCAGCTACATGCAGGGTTCAAGTGTGCCAAAAGCTAGAGACCTTCCTCAGAGTTGCTTCTTATATACTAGATAGAAGCAGACCACATCCCCAAAGCAGCCACTCACTGTTCTAGTAGATTCCACCATGGAGCTGATTACCAATCTCACATGGGGAATAACTACATCTAGCTGCCCAGCCACTCAGAACCGAGCCCAGCCAAGTTGGCACATAACCTTACCTACCACAGCCAGGCACTGTGGAAGAAGAGTCAGCTCACGAAGGAAGTGGCCCGATGGCGCATTGTGAGGAAGGAGCACAGAACTCCAGGTTCTGGGTTCAGCTTCGCCCCTCCCTGAGCTTCTCAGGTTCTTGTTCTTCACATCTGGGAAATGAGGAGGTGGACTGGGTGATTTCTGAGGTCTTTCTACCCCTGAGCTCTGGTGGCGTAGTGCCTAAGGCATTTGACTGGCAATCTACTTCTGTAGAGATACCGCATCAGAAATCCAAGGAGAGGTTGCTATGAGTTGGACATGATGGCAGGGAGTTTGGTTTTCCATCCCTGACAGTCTACGAATCCTTAAGAACACTCTATTGTGTGTGTTTAAGAGCATGAGCTTTGGAGTCAGACGGTCTGGGTTTGAGTCCTTCACTAGCTGTGATTGCCATAAAATTAGGTTAAATTTTATAAGCCTGGGTTTCCTCATCTGTGAAATTCAGATAAGGGTACTAGCTGCTTCATGAGATTCTGTGAGGATCAACTGAGTGATTTTAAGTGGATAAATCTAAAGCATTTAGCACACCACTTAGCATTTAGTAAGCACTTACTCAGTATTACAACAAAACAGTGCCCCCTCTTTGTGTCTCCTTCTAATCTGCTCTTTTTATAACTCAGAAGTGTTAGATTTAGAATCCACCCTACTGGGTGTGATCTAATTTACATAACAAAGTAAATCCTGTTTTCAAACAGGATCACATCCTTAAGATTAGGATTCCAACATATATTTTGGGAGCCACAATTTAACTCAAAACACTGTACTGACTTCCTTTTGATGCTGGGCCTGTGGGCCTTGGCTCATCTCTAGATGGCACCGAGGCTGGGCCTGTGGCTGGATGGCGCTTGGCAGCAGCTGCACACTAGCCAGGGCAGGGAGCCTCCCCACAAGCACAGGGTGCAGCTGTCCCGGCTGGACGGGCCTGGGCCGTTGGCCCAATGGTAACATTTGTGAACTCAGGCCCCTCAGTTGCTCTCAGGGGAGGCTGGCATCCAAGCACCAGGCCACACATGGCTTTTCGCAGTGAATGGCAGAGTGCTGGCTGACGACACTCTCAGTGAGCTTTCTTCTTGAGACTATGTCTGCTGGGCACTCTGGCTAAGATAAGCCTTTTCCTCTTGGAAAGGCCAGTCCCAAACAAGAAACCTACAAGAGCAATAAACACATAGATCTTAACCCCTTAGTTCCTAGTACCCTGGCCTGATTCCCAAACGGGCTTAGTAAAAATTAGATAGGTAACATTAACAGCGTAGCTGAGCTTCCTAGTGCTGCTGTGGCAAAAATACCACCAGTGGGTCGCTTCATTGTTGTTAGTTGCTATGGCGTTGATTCTGACTAATGGCGACCCCATGTGTGCAGAATATAACTGCCCCATAGGGTTTTCAAAGCTGTGACCTTTTGGAAGCCCTTTGCCAGGCCTGCCTGCAGAGGTGCCTCTGGGTGGATCCAGCCTCCAACCTTTTGGCTAGTAAGTAGTTGAGTGCTTGACCTTTTGCGTCACCCAGCGACTGCACAGGGTGGCCCTCTGCAGTGGGAATTAGGATCTTCATTTTACCAAAGGGGATGATGAGTCTTCAAGAGAATAGGTCGTGGGGCTAGGATTTGAATTGAGAACTCTTTCCATTACCTCAGGGAGCTCTGGTGGCGTAGTGACTAAGGCATTTGACTGCTAACCAGATCTGGTGGTTCAAACCCACCAGCCACTCCTTGGAAAGAAGATTGGGCAATCTACTTCTATAGAGATACCTTGGAAACCTAAGGAGGGGTCGCTATGAGCTGGAAACGACTTGAAGGCAGCGAGTTTGTTTTTTCTCCATTACTCCAGGCTGCTCATGTGACTTGACTTTTCTGGATCTCAGTTCCCTTGGGTGGAGAAGAAGAGGATTGTAATGTGGGGTCTTGAAGGTTAATTTTAGTTCAAACTCCACACTTCCATGAATATTATCCTGTGCCATTAAAAAATGACACTGAGGCACAGACACCATCTTTGTCTAGGATCACATAAGCCAGGGGTAGATAAGCCCTGTGCAAAACCAGGTAGGTCTCCGGTCTCCCTTCGTATTGCTTGAGCAATGGAGAGTTGGGGCGGCTCCTGGTTTCAGAGACACTAAGATCAATGAATCACAACCCAGTTGGCTTTAGTGCCCTGTCTGGGTGGTGTCCATTTCTGCTGTCCCATTAAAAAAGTTCCAGCCTCTCCTCCCAGGCAAGAAGGAACCTGAGATCCTGAGCAGGCTGGGGTTCTAGAAGCCAAGACTGGCCACCTTGCCAGGGGAGACCCCAAATGTAGCTTCTAAGAGCTCCCTGTCCCTGTTCTTCCCATGCAGCAACTCACTGAATCTTCATAACATCTGTGTCAGTTGGAAATTATCACCATCCCTCTATTTTAATGGTGATGAAATTCAGCACAGAGCAGTTAAGTAATTGGCCCAAAGTCACACAGCTAAGTATCAGAGCCAGGATGCAAACAGGAGCAGTTTGGTTCTAGAGTCCATACTCGTAACCACTATGGTCTACTGTCTTACATGATGCATTAACCTCAAAAGACCAGGAAACAAGGTAAAAACTGAGGATATGGCCACTGATGGCAATCCAGACACCACAGTTTCAAACACACCTTGATGTCCTGGAAAGTCAATGCTGGGCAGTGGCAGAGGTTTCCTGTGGCACTGAAACTTTGACCTATCAGGAGAAAGAAAAGTAGGGGGGGGGGGTTCCCTCCACCCCAAGCAAGTCCCCAGGAAAACGCATCGCCATAGAGTTGATTCAGACTCATAGCAACACTATAGGGCAGAGTAGAACTGCCCCATAAGCTTTCCAAGATTGTAAGCCTTTACAGAAACAGACTTCCCCATCTTTCTGCCGCAGAGCAGCTGGTGGGTTTGAACTGCCAACTTTCTCATTAGCAGCTGAATGTTTTAACCACTGCACCCCCAGGCTTTTTAAAGGATGTTTGATAAAGATTGAAGACTACAGTCTGCAGTATGGAAGACACCTCAATATAAAGAAAAAAATCCTCACTACTGGACCAATAAGCAGCACCACGATAAATGGAGAAAAGATCGAAGTTGTCAAAGACTTCGTATTACTTGGTTCTACAATCAACACCAATGGAAGCAGCAGTCAGGACATGAGGTGACATATTGCATTGGGCAAATCTGCTGCAAAAGACCTCTTTCAAGTTCAGAGGAGCAAAGATGTCTCCTTGAAGACTAAGGTGTGCCTAACCCAAGCCATGGTATTTTCAATCGCCTCGTATACATGTGAGAGCTGGACAATGATAAGGAAGACAGAAGAAGAGTCGACGCTTTTGAGTTGTGGTGTTGGCGAAGAGTATTGAAAGTATGATGGACTGTTAAAAGAATGAACAAATCTGTCCTGAAGAAGTGCAGCTGGAATGCTCCCTGGAAGCGAGAATGGCCAGACTTCGGCCAACCTTCTTTGGTCATGTTGCAAGAAAGGGCCATTCCCTGGAGAAGGATATTGTGCTTTCTCCTGCTGAAGGTCAACAAAAAAGGGGAAATTCTCAACGAGATGGATTGACACAGTGGCTGCAACAATGGGCTCAGGTACAGCAGGGATCACGAGGCTGGCACAGGACCGGGCAGTGTTCTGTTCTGTTGTTCGTAGGGGTGCTATGAGTTGGAGAAGACTCGATGGCACCTAGCAACAGCCCTTATGCAGTACATGGGATGAGCTGAGGGCACTATGCTGCTTTAGATGAAGGTTTGTGACAAATAGAGGAAGTTTGGTTCTGATTTTCTGTCTTGTAAAAAAAAACCTAAAAGACAGCTGCCATTGAATTGACACTAACTCATGGCAACGCCACGTGTGTCAGAGTAGAACTGTGTTTTGGAGAGCTTTCAATGGCTGACTTTTCAGAAACAGATTGCCAGGCCTTTCTTCTGGGGTGCCCCCAGCTGGACTCCAATCTCCAACCTTGGTTAGTAGCCAAGCATGTTAGCCATTTATACTACGCAGGGACTCCACCAGTCTTCTAACACCCCTTAATTCTTCTTTGCACAGTTGTAAATATTTAGTTAATGAGTTGGTTATTCATTTCCCTAAGGCCTGGGCCAGCATTGTGTTGCCAGAATCCTCCACAAACGTTTACTGGATGAATGAATGAACAGGTAAAAGTCTGACTCTGGCCTGAAGCACAGGCCCAGTCAGGGAGGATCTTGAAGCGGGGAACACACAAACTGGCATTTGAGGAAATATTTGAAAGGAAAGAGAGTCTTTAAAAAGGAGGAAGGAGAGGATTAGAGAGGGGCATTTTTCAGATAGAGAGAGTGGCAGGAGGTGTGAGGCTGGGGAAATGTGGGCATAAAACCTGAAAGGGAGCCTGTGAGTTGGTCACAGCTACCAAAGGGGCCCTTGTCTGCGGCCTTCCTTTGGAGGGCTGGTGGCCTCCCTCAACTCCTTGTCCCTAAGGCAAGCACAGGGCTATCTCCTTGTACAGGAGTGAGCTCTAATTGTAAACAGTTTCTCCTTGTTTTCAGAGGGCAGCAGATTTCCCTCAGGTTCTGAAGACGAGGGCCTTCTCCAGCCACTGGGATGCATTTCTGTGAGGACTCTCTCTGCCCAGGATCTGGGCTTGAAGAGCAGGATCCCTGGAAGGCTGACTGAGGGTGGTGGACTTATAAAAGCAGGCCTCAAAAGATGGCCCGGACTACCTGGAGCTGGAAGAGTCCTCCTAGAAGTGAAAGTCCCCCTCCCCCACCTTTCTCTGCACCACCCCCTTCCCCAGGCCCACACAACAGCCCAGTCATAGCAGGCCCCAGGCTCCTTCCCATGATTCGCTCTACCACAGCACCAAGATCGTTGAGTGCTAGAGGAAACGCCACCTCCCGCAGAAAACCTAAGGGACTTTTTTTCCCCTTCAATACACATTTGCTGAAATAACTTTTATGGGTGGTTGTTTTAAAACACACAGCTGAAACTGAGTCCCGAGAATTATTCCCATCATAACTTTTGTTCAGCTAGATCTGTGTCATCAACGTAGGCCTCAATTTCCTCATCTATAAAACATGGCCCCTTCCTCACTTTCAGACTAGACAGGCCTGTGGGGCACCAGGAGTGAGTGACTAAAAATTACTACATCCCTGCTCAGCATCAGTTCAATGCATATTCTTTAAGCACCAAGAGTCCGCACTGTTTTCTACATTAGTGAAAATACAGAAGAAAATATTACTTGGTACATGCCCATCGTTTATTTAAGCATTCTTTAAACATCAACCATAAGCTCAGCATATGGTAGGCATCGTAGGAGTTTAGAGGAGCCCTGGTGGTGTAGTGGTTAAGTGTTTGGCTCCTAACCGAAGAGTGGGTGGTTTGAACAGTCAGTAGGAGAAAGGTGTGATAATTTGCTTCCATGAAGATTTACAGCCTTGGAAAGTGCCTATGAGGCACTTCTACTCTGTTCTTTAGGGTCTCTGTGACTCCACAGCAAAGAGGTTTTGTTTTTATGCATTTGTTTAAATAGGAGTTTTAAAAGAGACCTTTAAGATGTTGTCCCTACCTTTAAGATACCTTCAAGCTCATTGGAGTAACAATACATATATGAAATGAGGAGGACAGTTTAAAATAGCAGATGATTAGGTGCCAGATCAATGGGAAGCACTACTTGGACCAGAAGAGAAAGAAATCACTGCAGGCTTGATGAATCTAAGAAGGCTACATGGCAGTAGGGCTTGGGCTAGCTGAAGTATAATGCTGCTGATGGTATGATGGAAACAACCAGTTACTGAAGGCTTAGCATGTGCCAGGCACTGATAAGATACTCTATGAATATTGCACTGGATGAATAATTTCTTTTATAAGGATTAGCACAAAGCTGGTTCCTATGAGGCAGAAGTTAAAGATACCCCAAATGTCCAACTATTCCAAACTGCTGTACCACTCCAGCACTTCTAACATCAACTTCTCCTCCTCCCCTCAGTATTCTCCCTCCCATCTTTGGGTTCTGTAATTCACCACCACAACGTCTCACAGAACCCACAAACCTGTCGAGGAAATGGCTCATGCAATTGTGGAGTCTGGCAAGTCCTAAATCCGTGTGTCAAGCATCAGGCTGGAGGCATCTCCTGACTCATGTGGCTGAAGGACAGGTCAGATGACAAGCGACTGGCTCCACAAGGCTGCTGAAGCTGGTGAATCAGGTGAGATGATAGGCTGCTGGCTCGAGAACCAGAGGCAGTGATGATGAGCTGATGCAGGATCCAGAGGGAGAAAGAATTTTGCCACAGCCTTTGGGCATATGTTGGATGCAGTGGTGACTGGGATTAAGGGTGGTGACTTTAGTGACACCCTCTAGAGTAAGGCAGTGACTCAAGATACATCTCACCCTAATCCTGCCTCATTAACATAATAGACAACTCATTCCCAAAGGGGACCATAAACACAGGTATAGAGACTAGGATTTATAACATATCACAAAATGGAAGATGATTACATCAGATTATTAAAAATAGAGGACAGTTATATCAGATGACAAAATGGAGGATGCCTACATCATTACATAACTGCCAAATCCCTGAGAATCATGGCTCAGCCAAGTTGACACATAATCTTAATCATCACAGGTTCTATACACCTTATTTTCAATAGTAGCAAGCTGTCCAATCTCCTGGGTGGGCCACAAGCACCTTATTGGCATAGTCCTACCTGATCACTGCATGGGAGTCACAAAGACTATGGCTAGAAGGGCCCTGTGAAGCAATTCACCGTACTGCATGCATTAATCCTGTGATGTAGGCACTATTTATTATGCTCATTTTACAAATGAGGAAACTGAGGCCCAAAATTTCTATCAAGGAATCTGACCAATCTATAGCAACACCTCTGGGAATGGTGAGCAGGGATTGAGAAGGAAGGAGTAAGTGGAGAAGTGTCTTCAATCACTCTAAAAGCAGCATGTTTGAGGGCTAAGTGGAAATATCTTTGTAGTGTCACGCCTACATTTTTAGATTAAATCCCTTCTTTTAAAAATGATTTGAGATTGCAGACATGGCCACTCCACTGGGGAGCATGTTCTCTGGGCAGCCTCCAGGGCCCCCTCAATCCCTTCTGGAGTCCGTGGCCAGGGTTCGCTTCTTCAAGCAGTGCCAGGCGCTCCAAGATCCTCTAACAGTACATTGGTGGATGAACTAGAGTCCTCTTTGGAGGCCTGCTTTGTTTCTCTGGTGAGTCAGGATTATGTCAACGGAACCGATCAGGAAGAAATTTGCACTGGTGTTGATCAGTGTATCTTCTGGATGTTGCAAGAGAGAAAGAATGATTTTCCTACAAACAAGATCACAGTTATCTGTTCAGAAACCAGAACAAGTTATCAAAGAGGATGTCTCAGAACTAAGGAACAAGCTGCAGTGGAAGGATGCCCTGGTCCAGAAACACCTGATGGAGCTGCGGCACCAGCAGCAGGTGCTGGATGACATCAATGCGCAGCACAAAAAGCCAGCTGACATGCCCCAGGGCTCCTTGGCCTACCCGGAGCAGGCATTGGCCACTATCCCCGTGTCGCTGAAGCAGACCTGAACATGATGCATAGCGCCCGTCAGCCGAAAGACTGCCTCATTCCTGGGTCCGCCTGGGAAGGTCTGTGCAAAGTACCCTTCTCCTGGACATGGTCTTGGGAACAAAGAGCTTTCTGTCCAAGAACGAGCCGATTTTCGTTTTGTGCTCCCACCCCCACTTTTTAGGCTAGTTTTCTAAGCTGTTAGTTTCTCAAGTAGTTTCTTTCTTTTTTTAATTGTGTTTTGGGTGAACGTTTACAGAGCAATTTCACTTACCATACAGCAGTTCACATACACTTTGTCTCATAAAAAAAAAAAAAAAA
>NW_006921666.1:6558299-6570210 GCF_000298275.1 Orycteropus afer afer | reverse complement strand
CTACGGAAGTAGGATTGCCCAACCTTCCTTCCGAGGAGTGGCTGGTGGGTTTGAACCGCCAACATTCTTTAAGGACATGGAAAAGCCAATCACTAACTTTGTATGGAAAGGAAAGAGACCCCGGATAAGCAAAGCACTATTGAAGAAGAACAAAGTAGGAGGTCTCACACTCCCAGATCTCAAAACCTAATATAAAGCCACAGTAGTCAAAACCACCTGGTATTGGTACAACGACAGACACATAGACCAATTGAATAGAATTGAGAACCCAGAAATAGAGCTATTGACCTACGGTCAGCTGATCGACAAAGGGCTGAAATCCATTAATTGGGAAAGAGATTGTTTGTTTAACAAATGGTGCTGGCAAAACTGGATATCCATTTGCAGAAAAATGAAACAAGAACCGTATCTCACACCACACACAAAAACTAACTCCAGATGGATCAAAGACTTAAATGTGAAACCTAAAATTATAAAGTTCCTCAAGAAAAAACTAGGTGCAAATGTAGGGGCTCTAATATATGGCACTCCTCGGAAGGAAGGTTGGGCAATCCTACTTCTGTAGTGATACTGCCTCAGAAACCCAAGGAGGGGTCGCTATGAGTTGGGGCTGACTTGACGGCAAATAACAACAACAACAACAACAACAACAATATATGGCATAAATAGACTATCAAGCATAACCCAAAATGCACAAACAGGAGAAGACAAACCAGATGAATGGGACCTTCTAAAAATTAAATTTTTATGTGCTTCCAAAAACTTCTCCAAAAGAGTCAAAAGAGAACCTACAGATTGGGAGAAAATATTGGGCAACAACATATCTGACAAGGGATTTATCTCTAAGGTTTATAGAAAACTCCAATGCCTCAACAACAAAAAGTCAATTAAAAACAAAAATCCAATGAAAAATATGGGCAGAAGACATGAATAGACACGTTGCCAAAGAATATTCAGGTGGCCAAGAAACACATGAAGAAATGTTCATGATCATTAGCCATTGTTGTGTGCTGTGGAGTCGGCCCCCCACTCATAGCGACCCCCCCTTGTGTTGCTGAGGCAGTATCACTACAGAAGTAGATTGCCCAACCTTCCTTCCGACATTAGCCATTAAAGAGATGCAAATCAAAACAACAATGAGATATCATCTTGCCCTAGCACTAGTAGCAAAGTTCAACAAGACAGAAAATAACAAATGCTGGCAAGGATGTGGAGAGATTGGGACTCTTGTACATTGCTGGTGGGACTGTCAAATGATACAACTACTGTGGAAAACAGTATGGCAATTCCTTAAAAAGTTGGAATTAGAAATAGCATTTGACCCAGCCATTCCATTACTAGGTATATATATATCCTAAAGAAGTGAGAGCCATGACAAGAACAGGTATATGCCCACCCATGTTCATCGCAGCACTATTTACAATAGCCAAAAGATGGAAACAACCTAGGTGCTCATCAACAAAAGAACAGATAACCAAACTATGTGTGATGGTTATGTTTGTGTGTCAACTTGGCTAGGCCTGGTTGAGTGGCTGGGCAGCTGGATGTAGTATTCCCCATGATGAGACTGGTAATCAACTCCTTGATGGAATCTACTGAGAGCAGCTGAGTAGCTGCCTTTGGGTATGTGGTCTGCTTTCTGTATATAAGCAGAAGCCTTGGGGAATGGTCTCTAGCCTTTGGCATGCTTGGACCATGCATGTAGCTGTATCATTGCTCAGCAGCCTGCTATGCTCTGCCAACCTTGGGACTTACAGTGGACTTAAGTTAATGGCCTGCTGTGTGGATTGGTAACATTGGGACTATGCCTTTTTACTTGTCAACCTTGGGGCTTCTTAGCCTCAGCAGCCAACAGCTGTCTGACTGAAGAAATGCCTCTAGCTCCAGTGGGCTGGGAGCAAGAGGCAAAGCTGGACCCCAAGGTTGAAGGGCTTTCACCCAGCCCCTAGAGCCTGGCACTTTGGACTTGGACTTAAAGCCTCCAAATTGTAAGAAAACTCCTGTTTGTTAAGGCCATCCCATTTGTGGTATATATTCTTGTCAGAGTGGCACTAACCAGAACACTATGGTACACACACAATGAAATACTATGCAACCCTAAAGAATAACATAGAATCTGCAAAACACTGCATAACACAGATGAACTTGCAGGATATTACACTGAGTGAAATAAGAAAATCACAGAAGGACAAATATTATAATTAGTCCCTTATTGTAAAAAGTCAAGGAAAAGTTTATCTATGGAAGGAAATATTCTTTGTTGATTACCAGATGTGGAAGGGGGAGGGGAAGGAATACTGCTAGATAGGTAGAGACAAGTATTGATTTGGGTGAAGAGAAGAGCAATGTACCAAATGTGAGTGATGAACACAGTGGCACGGAGGAAGAAAAAGACATAGAGAAGTGCATGGGAGGTACAGACAACAAAGATGAACCCTTTTGAACATATAGTACTGTGTTGTCAGTGATGGCAAACATTGATCTACGGGTGGATAGATGGGTGGACGGACTGAACTATTAGGTATGTTTATGGAGGGGGGAGTGTGCCCATGACTATGTATAGGGTTAGCAGACAATGTTTCTACAAGTGTACTGGTATGTTCTGTAAGAATTTCCAGGTATATAATAGAGCTAACAAGGGACAAGGTTGTAGTCACTTCTTGGCCACAGCCAACTACCCAGAGGGAGCAAGTAGTTGGACCTGTGGGCTCAGGACCATGGTCACAAGGGACACCAAGATCAACTGGCATACTGCACAAAAACATTGTTCCACATCCTAATTTGGTGAGTAGTGACTGGGACCTTACAAATTTGCAAGTGGCCATCTAGATGCAACAATGGGTCCCTCCTCATCCAGAGCAAAGAAGAATGAAGAAAACCAAAGATGCATGGAAACAATTAGTCCAAGTGACTGGTATAGCATGTGATCCTCAGCCTATACAACTATGAGATGACAAGAAGACTTAGATGGTGCCTGGCTATGACTGTCAGCCACTCAGAGGGAGATCTATGTAAGAGATCCTGGATAGAGTAGGAGAACAATGTGGAACTGTGGTGTAGTAAATTACTTAGTGTGGCTTTTCTACCCATAAGTCTTTGTAGACTCCAAGGTGGGATTTTCTATGAGCAACTGAGCAGCCCCTGATTGCTGAAGCTATCCACCTGGGTTATTTCTGTTGGGAGTGGCACAATACAATGTTCTGGGAGGTGCCCACTCTCTCTCACATGCTTAGAGTTCTGATGCTGTGATTGGCTAGTTTGACCACCCTTCCGGGCTCAAAGGAGGCCTCCTGGAGGCAGAACGCTCTCTGACTGCTGGTGGAGGAAGACATGCTGCTGAAAGAGACACGTGCTGCTGGGAAAGAGATGCGAGAGACACGCATTGCTGAGTGAGACACCGAGGGACCAGCACTGCTGGGAAAGAGACTGTGAGAGACTGTTGGCTGAGGGATGTTGGGTTGGGAGAGAGACTGAGCGTTCTTCCTGAACTTGAGTTGTAGCCTGGTGCTTCCCTAATAAATCCCGTAATCCGTGAGTTCTGTGTGGCCACTGCAACAAATTATTGAACCCTGGAGAGAGGTGGTGGGTGCTTTGGGAGGAACGGTTGGTGAAAGGGCTGGAGGGAGGCAGCATGTCTGGCCTTGCAGTAATAGGCCTTGGGTTACTTTTGGTAATCCTGTCTTCCTCTTGTGGGATTAGAGGAGGTCAGAACATGTGGCCTTCTTGCCGTTTTTGCAGGAACAAAACTCAAAATCATTAAAAAATAAATATATAAAAGGAACCAGGTTTGCTGGTCTGATAGAGCCTGGTGGAACCCATGAGACTATGGCCCCTAGCTGCCCTTCAGGTTTGGAATTGAAGCCATTCCTATGGCTTCCAGCCAAACAAAAGACAGGTATATGAGCTGAACATATACATTAGGTAGATACACTCCTTGGAGGGATCAATCATGGAAGAACAGAAGGGCTGTGTATGCACAGGGGGCAGGAGTGCATGGAGGGAAGGACACAGGGAAGAGGTAACTATGGGGAGGAAGTGGGAAGAGAACTGTTGCATTGTGGGAAATTACAGTCAATGTCATGAGACAAAGTGTATGTGAGCTGCTGTATGGAAAATGAATTTGCTCTGTAAACTTTCACCCAAATCACAACAAAAATTAAAAAAAAAAAAAAAAAATTGAGGCCTCTTGAATATACATTCCTAAAGTTTAATGTACCTTCCTGATCTGAGCAAATACAACGGATTCGACTCAGATTTTTTTGTGTTATACTTGACCATTCTAGCCCATTAGGCTTCCATAGCACTAGAGGAGCCTGTAAGAGAGAAGGATTTGTAGAGCCTTGAGATTCTGTGAGTCTATGGCTCAGTTAGTTGTTACCTTCCTTTCTTTTGTCTTCTGGGGTGCCCTGGCATCTTCTAGCTTTACTTCTTATTTCTCTAGCTTATTAATTATCAGCATCCCCTAAGCCTGAGTCCCAGGCCAACTTCTGTTCACTCATTCATTAACTCAGCACATATTTGTTAATAACCTATTATTTGAAATTTAATGACTAAAACATTATCTTTGAGGGGATGAAAAGGAAGAAAGAAAGGAAGGGATGGGCATAAGAAGGAAGTGGGAAGAATGCTGTTACAGGGTGGGGATTGCAGTAAACTTCACAAAACAGAATGTGCAAGATTGTTGAATGGAAAACCAATTTGCCCTGTAAAGTTTCACCCAAATCACACACACACACAAAGAACAACAACAAAACAAACAAACAACATTATCTTTGAGCTAAAGGAGTTTGGTGATTCTATTTACAATCCTGGTGTCAACTTCTGGGACCATGTATATATGGATGTTTACACAATGACATCCATGTATGTCATTGGATGTCATATGGATCATGTATCCTCTCCCCACGTATTTTCAGGACTTATTATGAAACATAACATTCTGGAAGCAGAACCCATCAGGTTCTCCCTAAATCACTCAAGTTCTCATTTCTTCATTTTTATGAATGTCATCCATCTTCCTGGGTCTCTAGTCTGTCATCCTCTATGGTCAGGGATGATATCTTCTTTTTGCTTTGCTTCCTCAAATAAGGTGATACATGATGCATGGCTCACAGGAAATATTCAAACACGGCTGTTTGACTAAACGATTCAAACAACTAACTGAACCATGAGTTGCAAGAAGACCGCTCAGTGCAGTTCTCAATTTAGGCTCTCGGATGGTTGAGTGGTGTTTGATGGATGAGGCGAGAATAGTAAACAAAATTCCACGGTGTTAGTTCAGCAGCAGTCCTTTATATGCTGGACTTTGGGTGATTTTATTCATATATTCTGCAGCATTCTTTTGATGGCAGAAAACCCAACTGGAACTATTTTTAACAAGGAAGGGAATGTATTGACTCCATCACTGTGAAGTCTAGAGCCTAATCCAACATGTTCTCACGGCATGTAAGGCTCAGGTTCAAATGATGATCTCACAACTGTTTCTCTCTTTATATGCCTTGGTTCTCTTTCCCTCTACAAATTGGTTTCTTCCCCAGTCAATCTTTTGTCACATGACTGGGAAAATGACCACTGACAGCCATAAACCTACATCCCTATACTTGCGTTTTAAAGGAAAAGAGCTCCCCTCTTCTCAGCATCCATATAACATATCTCAGGGAAGACTCTGATTGGTCCTGTTTATTCTCATCCTTGAACCAATCACTGTGGCTTGAGAAATGGACTACTCTGATTGGCCAACTCAGGCTACATACCCACATCTGGGTTGGGGGTGATGGGACACCAGGATTAAACCCCTCCAAGGCCCCAGGATGTGGAAGAGGGGTACTTCTCCAAAGAAAAGAATACTGAAGATAACAATATACATTCACTACACCCCACTTGCCTCATAATTTTAGCCAGAGAATTTACTATCTCTTTAGCCTCCACAGCTTTATTGGGTTAGGAGATTAAAGAGAAAATATGGGGCTTTCCCCAAACATGGCTGAGTTTGTATGGATGTTGGTATATTCTTAAACCTTTAGATATGCTGTTTTACCAAATTCTTATTGGTGGTTATTAGAAGAGGAATCTTCCTATTTCCAATCTACATATTTTCTCTGCAGATACTTCAGCCTTCAATAGACACACACATACGCACATACACACAAATTGCAAACCAGCCCACCTCAACAATTACTACCATGTAAGTTCTCCCTGGTCGCTCCCTAAGGAAGAAAGTGGGAGGCACTTCCTCCTGGTGTTTTTTGGAAGCTATCTGACTGATCAAGGGAAGAGCAGGCAGAAGAAACCATAGAAATGGGTGTCTATAATCTGCAGAATAAATAATAGCTAGTCTGAACTTCTTGTTTGATTTCATGATACCATCCTCTGGTCCTTCATCCTAAGCAATTTTTTTTTTATAGCATTTTGTTGTGTGTGTTTGTTTTTTAAAATTAATAGATCAAAATGAATTGTTTATGAAAACGTTGTGGTAACTCCGTGGCTCACTAGGAATACTTGAAGGATGGATATTGAGACTGTGTTTGTCTACACCAAGAACTGGGAGCTCTGGTGGCATAGTGCCTAAGGCATGTGACTGCTAACCAGAAAGCTGGCGGTTCAAAACCACCAGCCACTCCTTGAAAGGAAGGTTGGGCAATCTACTTCTGTAGTGATGCTGCCTCGGAAACCCAAGGACAGGTCATTATGAGTTGGATTCGACTCCACGGCAGTGATAATACCAAGAACTGCAAAACCAAATGCCCCCAGGTGTGAGGCAGGCCATGTAAATGAGTGAAGGAGGTTGGGTAGAGACTGTTAAACTGGAGTGTTTCAATCCCATCTCCAGGGGGCAGCTTCTGGTGGGCTCCAGCTGGATGTTGTCATCAGGGAGTTAATGTTCTGGTAGATAAGAATTGTTACTAATACCTGGTACCCTTTTCCTCCATGGTACGTGGGAGGACTGGACTTTCTTGCCTGTTTGGAATTAGGAATGGCCATATGACTTGTTTTGGCCAATGAAATGTGAGCTAAAGCGACATATGTCATTCCAGTGGGAAACATCTAATTGCAGGTACTGGGAATTTCACTACCTTTCTCTCTTTCCCTGCCATGGAGATCCCGGATGTACTTCTTGATATGGAGATGCGATATTTAGCCTCACCTGTAGGACAGCTGCCCCAGAGAGTCACCTAGATCCTTAGTTGTTCTATGAGTGAGAAATAAACCTTTCTTGGGTTAAGCACTGAGCTTTTGGGCATGTTTGTTACTGCAGCTCAGCCTAGCTCGCTTTGACTATTACATATGTCCAATATTGCCTAACTTTGATTTTTTTTTCTAAAGAAGTTAAAAGTTCAGATTTTTGTATGAAGTCTTTAATGGGCAAAATAAAAAAAAGTTTAAGGTTGAGCCAGCAAAACTAAATTCAGCCTGTCAGTTATTAACCAGTTGAACCAGTTGCCCTGGGGTTGATTCCAACTCATGGTGAGAATTTACACACCCAGCCAGTTCTAATTGGTAATTTTTGTTCTGCACAGCTGGAGCAGTGAATAGAGCAATTAACAAATGACTCTTATATTGTATAATCCTATACGAACTCCTATGGTGCTTATAGTCTGTGTCACATATTCCTAGTCTTGTTCATTAGTGTGCAAGGCTATTCTACCTAACTAGATGAGAGAGAGAGATAGCTGAGGAATCATGCCTTAAACTTGTGTACCTCACAGTGCCAGGTACATAATCAATTTTCAGTCAATGCTAGTATAAACACTAGTTGTTTGGTGATTTACTTAGAACTATCCCTCTCTCCTTTGATGTTGGAGGAGCTAGTCTGGGAGTGCATTATTTTACTTCACTCCTTCACTTTTTCCTCTTTGTGAAAGGCTTGGGATTCATCAATGTCCATTAAACTCCCAAGCATAATAGTGCAAATAAGTCAGAGATGCAAAACCCACGTATTAATCAGGATTTTTCCAATTGCAAGTGATGTTGTTGTTGTTAGGTGTCGTCAAGTCAGCTCCAATTCATAACAACCCTATTACAAAAGAATGAAACACTGCCCAGTCCTGTGGCAGCCTCACAATCCTTGCTATTCCTGAGCCCATCATTGTAGCCATCGTGTCAATCCATCTCAATGAAGACCTTCCCCTTTTTCGCTGACCCTCCACTTTACCAACAATGATATCCTTCTCCAGGGAATGGTCCCTTCTAACAACATGACCAAAGTAGATGAGACGAAGTCTGGCCATTCTCACTTCCAAGGAGCATTCCGGCTGCACTTCTTCCAGAACAGATTTGTTAGTTCTTTTGGCAGTCTACAGTACTTTCAGTATTCTTCGCCAACACCACAACTCAAAAGCATCGACTCTTCTTAGGTCTTCCTTATTCATTGTCCAGCTCTCACATGCATATGGGGTGATTGAAAATACCATGGCTTGGATTAAGTACACCCTAAACTTCAAGGAGACATCTTTGCTCCTCAGCACTTTAAGGAGGTCTTTTGTAGCAGATAGGAAACCTAAATTCAAACTGCCTTAAGTAAGACACAAACTTACTGATTCCTATAACTAAAAACTCCAAGATAGAAATGGTGTCAGACAGGGTTGAATTCAGGAACTCGGACAATGTCATCGGGACTTGAGCTCTCTTTTCTCCATTGCTTGGCTCCATTCTTCTCTGCTCTCTTTGCATTGCCTTGTCTCTGAATAGACCCCCTTCACATGGTAACTTCTGGTAGCTCTGAAGCTGAGTCCAGTGGAAAAAGATTCTTTCTTTCCAGCAGATCCACAAAATCCCCAGTCTTATCAGATGCACTTGGGACATGTGCAATCTCTGAACCAGTCCTATGAGGCCTGAGGTTGGACTGTAGCTATTGGTCAGGGCTGGGTTACTTGTCCATCCCTAGAGCCAGCAGATCAGCTTCATCCAGGAGAGTAGGGAGAAGCAGGCCAATCTCTGCAGAAATGAGCTAATTTATAGACGCTCTGGTGCCACAGTGCCAACGTGTTTGACTGCTAACTAGAAGGCTGGCAGTTCAAGCCCACCAGCCACTCCTCAGAGGGAAGATTGGGCAATCTACTCCCGTAGAGATACTGCCTCGGGAACCCAAGGAGGGCTCATTATGAGTATGGCTCTACTGTAGTGAGTTTTTTTTTTTTTTTTTTTTTTTAATGGCCTTTCCCTCCAGCTACTCTCAGAGAGGCCTGGTAGGACGCAGTGTAACTGAAAGGGAAGAGGTCTTGAAGCTATGTTTGCATAGTATTTTAGATAAAATGGAAAAACATCCACCTGGCACAATGGGAAGGTCTAATGGATATTGTTGTTGTTGTTGTCATGTGCCATCCAGTCGCTAGGGACTCATAGCGACCCCTCCTTGGATTTCCAAGGCAGTGTCACTACGGAAGTAGATTGCCCCGCCTTCCTTCCGAGGAGTGGCTGGTGGGTTTGAAGGTAAAGGGGACTAAAGGCCTCCAAGTTAGCCCTTGGTGCCGCTACTGGCCACCCCTGTAGCATATTTAGTTTGTGGGGGAAGTAAAGGCCCAATAGGACTGCTGGTGGCCCAGCCATGATTCAAAGTTAGGCCCTGGAGAGGACCTGCTTTAACTATACACGCTAATTATTAGTCCCTGCACATAGATCAGTTTAGTTTTTTTCAAAGTCCCAGCTGAAGACACATAAAGTAATATTGCCGCTGTTCAGTGTTTTCTTCCATATAAACATCCAGACCTCAGCCTCATGGGGAGAAACATCATAAAGCAGTTTCATAGGACCCAGCTTTGATCTTTATACTGTAGTAAAGGTGAAGTTGGCCTTCCTGGGGTTGAAAGTTGCATTCTTCCACAAGACTCTTGGGTTACTACTCATTTTCTAATGCATATTCTTTCAGGGCCTTACTTTGTTTTTACTTGCTAACTTCCATGTTTTGAGGGAGAGAGCTGACGGTCAAGGTGAAGATGGTCAAGAAAGAACAGTCTCTTGTCTGAAAAGATCTCACTGCCCTGGGGAAATAACCAAACCAAACCCCTGCCATGGAGTCGATTCTGTCTCACAGAGACCCTCATTGGGTTTCTGAGGCTGTAAATCTTGCCATGGAGTCGATTCTGACTCATAGCGACCCTCATTGGGTTTCTGAGGCTGTAAATCTTTATGGAAGTAGATTGCCGAGTCTTCCTTCTGAGGAGTGGCTGATGGGTTTGAACTGCCAACCTTCTGGTTAGCAGTCAAATGCTTTAGGCACTAGGCCACCAGAGCTCCTTCCCTGGGGAAATCAGGAGAATAAAACTTCACAGTACTCGCATGGAAAGGTCCCTGGGTGGCACAAACTTATCTCCTTCAACTACGAACCAAGACAAACACAGCAATGATGGTGAGGCTGGTGCAGGATCAGTCTGTTTCGTTCTGTTGTACATAGGGTCGCTATGAGTCGGAACCTACTCCTTGGCACCTAACGACAACAACAGCAAACCAAAAGACTGATGGTTCAAATCCATGCAGTGGCACTACTGAGGAAAAAGCTGGTGATCTGCTTCCATAAAGATTGCAGCTAAAAACCCTACAGAGCACCTCTATTCTGTAACACATGGGGTCCACGAGTCGGAATTGACTCCACAGACACCCACAGTGGGTTTAGTTTTTTTTTTTTTTTTTCTTTTTGGTACTCACAGGACAGAGATGGGCTCATTCCGCTGTGCTCACTGGCACCCATCTGCCTCAAGTCTCTGTTGTTCCTTTCCCTCTGAGCATCTGATTCCAAGAAGGCACCAACTTTTTCTTTCACTTCCTTTCTTCTCTGAGTGATGACCTGACATCACTCTGAGGAGGAGACTGAAAGTCACCGAGTATAACATCATCATCCCTATCTGGCTTAGGTGGAAAGGCAGGGGCTTGGGCAGTGAGGGAGTGGGAGGAAAGAAGACTCCAGCCTCAGGTGCAGGTCACCTGAGGGTACCTCAGCCAAGGTGTCAGGTGCCACATTTCTGCTTGAGGACAGCAGTGTCTCTCTGCCTTTACAAACCACAGGGTATCTGGAGTGTCACACCACCTTTCCTCTGGATCCGGCTTTACCATCTGCCTCTGAAAGGATGAAAAGGCGGTAGCGGGGAGGGCGTTGAATTGGAAATGTGGATGAAGGCTATTGGGTCTGCTCAGGACTGGCTCTGAGAGGAAAGGAGGGGTTCTTTGGAGACCTGAAAAGCCTAGGGGTCAAAGTGTGGGAGCCACAGAGAAGGCCGAGATCTCAGGCTGTAGTTTCAGGGGGGCCACGGGCATTGGTTTTTAAAGCCCCAGGGAGGAGGGCAGGGCTCTTGCAGGGAACCACCGACATGGCTTAGGGAGGCATGTGGTGATGAAATGGGCGAATGGGTAAGGGGAGAAGCTCCTAAGGCCTGACTCCTCTGCCTAGCCTTCCACACAGAGAAATAAAACAGCTTGCAGGTCATTCCTTCACTCACTGAGTCCCGAAGTGTCCGAAGATGAATTGTGGTGAAATCCTCTCTGGGTTTGGGAGAAAAAGCTACGGCTGAGGAAGATGGTTCAACGCGAGCTGTGGTTCAAGGGGCTCTAGGCTTGTCCCGCGGCCACCTTCGCTTTCGCTCTCCCGGAGCTGCAGCTCTGTCTCGGGTGGCAGCGGGCGGCAGTGCGCGGGGATGCTCTTACATAACCGCTCTCGGCGTCCTGCTTTCTTGCACACTCCTGGCCCGCGGGGTAGGCGAGCCCGGGAGCGCGAAGGAGCGCGACCGCCCCCGCGGGCAGACTAGGGCGCGAACGGCGGCGGGGGAGGTGAAGGTCAGTGGGTGTGAGGCGCCGGATCCACACCCCTCCCTGCCCTGTCCCCTCCTTCCCTTCCTCTCCGTCCCCCTCTGACGTCTGGAGCTGGCAGATCGGCTGGTTCCGCATTCCCATTATGAGTATGGCTCTACTGTAGTGAGTTTTT
>NW_006921666.1:6487210-6557928 GCF_000298275.1 Orycteropus afer afer | reverse complement strand
CACCTGGGACTGCCGCCCCCGCGCGGGCGGAGCGCGCAGAGCCGGAACCCTCTGCCCCGCGGGAGGCTCCTGCAGCCCCAGGACCACGGGCTCTCCGGCTGGGGGCGCGGCAGCCCAGCCCCTCCCGCGAGGCACCCGAGAGCCTGCGGTTTCCTCTTGGTTCTCGCTCCGGGACGGCAGGCTCCGTCCGCTCCTGGGGCAGCCGCGCGCTCTCTTTCTCCCTCCGCACTCTCGCGTCCGTTTGTTGGGAGGTGCACTCCTCCCACGGAGGAGCTGGCGGGGTGAGTGCGGAGAAAACTGCCCGGGGGAGTGCAGATGGAGGGTGAGAGGCCAGGAAGGTGCAGAGGATGGTGGTGGAGGGATGATAGGGACCTGCTGGAAACTCGTGCCCGCCCCCTATCCCCCTTCGCCGGGAGGAAGCGCGACTCCCGGAGGACCCGGAAGAGAGCGCTGAGAAGGGCTCGGGGATCCGATCCAGGGAAAAAGGACTTCTTGCAGAGCCATTTCCCCGAGTTTCTGGACTGAGAGAGGGGTCTAGGGGCGGCCTGGGTCTCCGTTGGGCTCCCCTGCCTCCCACGCCAGGTTACGTAAGGAGACTAGACAGCTCCGCTAGGTAACCAGCCCCTCCTCTCTGGCCCAGCCCAGTTCAGAAGGCTCTTTTCTGCCCCTCTCTCCGAAGGAGACTGGGGGAACTGGGCGTATGCCTGGACCACTAGACTCTGGAGTGGCAGAACCAGGCTTGGCCTGGGTCAGTGGGAGGGGCCAGAAGGCGGGGACACCTTGGCTCTTCTGCGGGGATGGATGGGCCCTCGTGGGGCTGGATGTGGAGAAGCTGGTGGATGGGGAGAATCAGCTGACCCCTTGGGGCAGCTCCTGGTGCAAGGTTGCCTGGCCCTTGCCCAGTGTGTTACCCTCCCTGCTGGCATCCAGAACCTCAGCTATGGCCTGACCACAAAAGGTTAGGGCAGATGTGTGCAGGTCTGTCTCTCAACATGGACTTGCAGACTGTGTGGGCGTCAAACCCTGCTTTAAATCTGGGTGGACTTTCACCAGGGTCTTAGTTTGGGGACGATTCGGTACCTGCTTGTCCTTTTAAGACCTTGATATGAACTGTGTGCACCTATCATCTCCCTTCCTCCTAACCTTCCTTCCCTGAGGGTTTTAAACACCATCTCCCATTGCTTTCATCTTTCCAGCAAATCTCCTTGTAGCTTAGATGGACGGCTTATCTTCCTTTGCAGGTTTCTAGGGGAGAGTTTAACCAGGTATCAGGTGTGAGCATGGCTCTGATTTGATATAAACCTGAAGATCAGGGGAGAGAAGCAAGATCTATTCTCATGCCTCTGGGTGGCTGAGGTTTTGCCTTGTTTAACACAGGGGGATGGATTTCTCAAAGGCTCTTCTGTTCCCCTTCGACACTGGCCCTGGTTCAGGGCTACAAGCAGCTCCAGAATCTTCCTGAAGAGCTGGATACTGTGATTTGAAGGCCTGCTGCAAGGCATGAGGGTGGAGGCCTCTGACTTGCCTCCCAGACTGGTTGCAGCCATATCCCGGGCGATGTGGAGATAAGTGGTGACAGTGTCCTCAGGGAAGGGTTTGAACTAGGGAACTGGTCTCCTTACTCATTCACTGCCTTGTTTTTTGCAGTCACCAGGGAACGCTTCCCCTGTCTCTCGGCGGCGTCTGGTGCTGTCTTCCCCCACCTGTTTGCAGGATGTGTGGGCATCTTTTCCAACCCGTAGAGCCCTTGGGTGAATGAGAAGGGCTGGGCTCTCCCAGCCTTGATTGTCCTGGGCTGCTGGTGTTGCAATGGGCTGCTCTCTTGCGAGTGTCTCTGCTCCTAGTTCCACTTTGGAGAGGAAGGGACCAGCACAGGGTAGGCTGGCCTGCTCTGTAGTCATTGAGCCCCGGCTCACTTGAGCAATCTGAGCCAAGGCTGAGGGCAAGTTACGTTCTTTTCTGCTGCAGGATGCAGTTTCCTTTTTTTCCATGTGAATGAATTATGCTTGCAACCGAAATGGGAGGAAGAGAGAAACAGAGTGAGTGTGTATGGCTGTGTGTGTGCACATACCTATAGAGGCGGGGGGAGAGCAGCAGGCACATTATTTTTCCATTTTCCTTTAATTAAGGCTCTGTGGAGGTGTGTTTGAAAACAGAGGGTCTCCTGTGCCTTTGAGGAGGGTGAGAACACTGTTTTGGCTGCGGCCCGGGCCATATGCAGCGTATGGTGGCCAATGAAACTGGGCCTGGCTCGTCTCTTGCTTGTCTTGGCAGTCGGTTCCATGGCTTGTGTTACCAGCTCTGGAACTTAAGGGCTGCCAAGCTTGGTGTGCCTGTGCATGTGTGTGTGCATGTGTGTGTGTGTGTGTGTGTACACTCTTATGCATGTGTGTGGTTTGGCCTCTTGCAGCTCAGCAGAGACAAATGCCTTAGCGACCCAGGCTAGGAATTTTCAACCTATGTTTCTTTATACTCACTGTTGGCTGTGGTAGGCCCGGCCAGAGCCCACCGTTCTTAGAGATTTTTAGTCTATTTTCTTGCTGTGGCCCCTGGGATTCCAGCTCTGGAGCTCTATTTCCAAAGCCTTAGCTTGCCAGTGACTTTCTCTCTCTCTCTCTCTCTCTCTCTTTTTTTTTTTTTTTTTTAAAAAGAACCAAACCATTTATAACACACTGTGTATGCCTGTGCTGGGCGTTATATTATTAACTCCTGCCACCAGGAAACAGATGAGGTGAGGTGGGAGGAGAGGATAGAACACTTGTCCTGTGGTGTTACGTGCTTGCTTCTCCTGGCTGCCCACGACAAAGATCCCTGGCAGAAATGCCTTCATGTGTCTTTATTGAGCACTTAAAGTAGGCAGAGGAGAACATGGTGTTCACAGACAGGCCTTACTGGAAGCATTTCTCTGGTCTTCAGGGAAGAACAAGAGTCCCCTGGGGGAGGCATCCAGTTTCTATGTGGCTGGGCCAGCTACGTAGGGACCATGTCTGCCAGTGTGCTGGTGGCTTCCCCGACCCTTCTGACCTCATTTTCTTCTGTGAGCACCTGAGGAGTGAGATGATGTAGGAGTGCTGATATAAATTCAGCTCAGGGAAATGGATCGAAGGGCAGAGAAGATGCTGAGCCTCTGCTACAGAAGGCAGGGGTGGAAGTCCATCCAGCCGGAGGGGCCTTGCTGACCTCTGCAGCTGGGTTTTGGCCGGCAGAATGGAGGAGCCTTTGGCAAGGCCGAGACAGATGGCAGATGCTGGTCTTCCTTTCTGCACCTTCGTACCCAGTTTGCTTCCATCTGCAGCATCTGTCTGAAATCAGGACGGCCCTCCCCCTTTGGGATCGAGAGCTGCAAAGAGAGCCCGTAGAGAATCTTCTTGGGAGAGTCCTGTTCATGTCCATAGGAAAGGGAGATCATAGTTACATGGAACAAGCCAGAAGGGACCTCGAAGGGTCATTTAGCATCATTGTCCCTCCAAGAAGGGAAACCCTCGTGGCGACACGGACTTTGCACTCGCTATGTGCAGGTGCCATTCCAGCTACTTTCAAAGTATTAATGAGATGAATCCTCTCAGCAGCTAAGAGGTAAATGCCATTATTCTCACTTTACAGCCGAGGAAGGTGAGGTACAGAGGGGTTAGGGAACTTGCTCAAGGTCACACAGCTAAGAAGGGGCAGAGCTGAGATTCACACTCAGACCATCTGGCTCCGAAGCTCTTACCCTTAATGTACCGCACTCTCCTGCCTGCAGAGTGCGGGACAGCCATCTGGAGAGAAGGTCTTTTGCCACTTGTCCTTCATCAGTCCTAGAACTTTCTCCATCCCTTTGTTCCTTGCTTTCTGGATCTCCTGGTCCTTTGGAAGCTGGTTGACCTACATCATTGCAGATATCAGGAGAGCTCATCCTGGTTGACCCTCTTTTTTTTGGTAGCTCCAAAAAAAAGGTTTGGTGTCTGCCTTTACCATCCCTTTGGAACCAAAACAAGAAAGCAAAACCCAAACACCAGTTGCCTTAGAGTGGATTCCAACTCTGTACGACCCCACATGCATCAGAACAGAACGGTGCCCCGTAGGATTTCAATGGCTGGTCTTTCATATGTAGATTGCCAGGTCTTTCTTCTGAGGCACCTCTGGGGAGACTCAACCTGTCAGCCTTTTGGTTAGCAACTGAGTATGCTAACCAGTTGCATCATCCAGGCTCTCCTCCATCCTTTTGGAGTCAGCACTGTTCTCTGTGGTCATTGATTGGGCACTTTTCTGCCCCACTCCCACTTTCTGTGGGCTTCAGCTCTCTGCATCCCGTTTCTTCCTGGGAACCTTCCCAGACTGCCTCCCAAGATCTCCAGCCCCCTCTTACTGATTCTCAGTTGCCAGCTGCCTGCCCTTGACTTCCCACCCACACTTGCTTTGGGGGCTTGACCCTGTGGACGCCCCTTGCTCCTGGCCTGCTCTTCCTCAGCCTCACTTTCTCTAATGTGGGGTGGTACCCCCTTTGGCCACTGCACTCACGTGCACAGCTCTCTCTGGCTCCTGAGGCCAACGCAGGCCAACTGCTTATCTGAAGGGGAGCTAACCTCCTCAAAGAGCCCAGGGATTTATAATCTCCCTTAAATCTCTGTTTCTATGGACAGAAAGTTCAGGATGTAGATCTTGTTTCCTTTAACCTGTCTTTTTTTTTTTTTTTTTTAAACTGTCTTTGCCATTCTGGGTGACAGTGCTGATTACTTGACACTTTTTAACAATAGCCCTTTGTATATTTGACCCATCAAATTAAGGTTTATTTATTTATAGACATTGTTATTTTTTTTTTTTTACAAAAGGATTTAAGGTATCTTACAGATCTACATACAGTAAATGAGAGGGAAAAATCTTAAGTTACCTCTGCCTTTTCTTTCCACTGAAATGACTCTTCATGTTAATATTGCCTAGTAGGTCCCCTTTTTTTGAACTTGAAGTATTTTAATATTCTGCTACTTTATATTTTTCTGCATGTACAGCACAGGGCCCTCAATTGTGTGCATACAAGTTCCCAAGAAAGTCAGAGTAGAGAAGCAGATACCAGATCTTTAGGCTCTTCCTCTTTGCATCCACCTGGCCCTGTTGCTTTCACACTGGCATGTAGGGAGCTGCATCAAATCACCCAAAATCGTAGTCTCAACCACAGCTCAGGGTCCACTGTGACCCTCTGGACCCCTTCTGTCTTATTCATACCTTTCTGGTTGTCTCCATCTTGGACCTGGGCATTCTCAGCTTCTCTTCATTGGCTAACTCCCAGATTATTCCTGGTCAGTGTCGCAAACTGCCAGTCTTTTGGGATTCTAGACCTGTCAAGCCCCATTTCCCAATGTTGGTCTTCTGCCAGTGTATAGAACCTGGTCTTTATTTATGGAGCCCAGTTACCAATGGAGACATGCAGGGTGCTTATCTGCCCTTCAGACCATATGGGCCCTGAAGGGAAAAAACTCTGGTTCTCCTCAAGCCTTTAGTGTGTATGTCTCCTTTTCCTACTAAATTGTTTCCATATGGATGGAACAACCAGTTTGAGGGATGATTTCACCTCTTGTCATCTTTCCTGTGTCTTCCTTCAAGTGGGCAAATTCTTCCTGGCTGTTCTTGCGTCCCTGCCTCTTTCCCTTTTATAGATCCTTAAGTCACATCAAATTATTTTCTTTTCCAAATCACCAGACCTGCCTTTCAGCCTCAGATCGTCAGCCAGTTCTTTGCAGCTAATGAGGATCCAGTTATGAAAGGCGGCTGCTCCAAGCACCTCCATCTTCTGCCCCCCACTCCTGAGATGGTTAGGATGACTTCTCACTGGCAAATGTCAGCTGTTGTGGTTGTCTCCTGGGAATGGCATGTGTTAAGAATGTTGTGGTTTGTATTTGAGTGGTTAGGGCTCCCTTGCAGGGGGAAGGAAAGAGAAGGGGACTTTTGCTTCTGTACAGGAAGTCTGATGCCTGGTCCCCTGAGCCTCATCATTGGGGTGGACTCCTGAGGGAGCAGTGGACTGTGCTTGGATGGGGAATGGCAAAGATTCATGGGACCGCTGCTCCCAGGGGGTGCTTACCCCTCCAGATGGTTCCACAGTAGCGCAGAATGCATTATATTTTGGGATTACTTGTTAGTGTCTCATGTATACCATCTGCATGAAAATAAACAGAAGCTGCAAGCCGAGCCTATCATTCCTGGAACAGAGTGGGGTCTGGCTTCCGTCTCCCAGACACGGCTCAGATGGGGAAGCATACAGAAGGCTCTGGAGTCTTTTTCTTGGGGTCTGCTGTGGGAACGAATAGCCTGGAGGTGAAATTACAGCCTGATAACGAGCGTCTGAACTCCCAGAGACAGAGCCTCCCCTTCTCACTGAGTTTTGCTCTGCGGTGATTTTGTTATCACTTCTTCATTTATTCATTCTTTGATTTGACGTGTATTTCCTGATTACCCTCTCTCTGCCAGAAGGTATGCTAGGCACTGGGGTCATAGGGAGAGAACCATCAGCCATGGCTGCTGCTGGTCCCCTTGGGGCTTACAGTACAGGGAGGTTCCAGGGCTTCTGGGCAAGGATGGGCATTTGCCCTGTTTTTGCCTTGCTCCAGACCTTGAGGGTGGTCCCTCCATCCCCCGTTAGAGATCTGCGTCAAGCTGAAGCTCCGGGCACAGAACCTTTTCCAGCCTCACAGCACTGTTTTGACTAGTTAAGCATCCTTTTTTTTTTTCTGGGTCACTGACTCCTTGTAACATTTGTCCCAGTCTGTAAAGGGGATTTTGTAGGTTTTTCCCTCTGCTGAGAAGAAGATGGGAGTTTCCTGTGTCCATTTGGCTTAGGTACCCTGAAATCACCCCTCTACTTGCTGAGTGGCACCATCTCATCATGGTAGTCCCTGCGTGGGCCCCTTTCTTATTCTTCCTGGAAACTCGCTGGGGAGACTCAGAGTTACAGACCTCTCTGTGTTGGAGCCCTGACTCCAGAGGGTGGAAAGAGTGAATCTCTCATGGACCCTGCACTCCCATCCTGCTTAGGTTTAGGGAGGGTCCCAGCACATTGAACAACCGAATGTGAGAGGTTCCAGGGACCATTTCTATGTCTGGCTCCCGCTTGAGCTGTCATGAGGTTGTTTAGGGAGACCCATAGGGGATTATTCCTATACCTGGATCTGTGGGAGACAGACCAGAGGACCCTGTCTGCAAGAGATGATCTTCCCTATGGGCCTGTGTCTGAAAGCCCAGCCTTAGAAGGTCATTCTTTCTGCTGAAGGTGTTGCCACCTCTGGGACCCTGGAAGAGGAAACAAAAAGTCCAGGGTGAGGAAGAACTGGTCCTAAACTCCAGAAAGCAGGAGTCTGGTCCTGGCTCTGTCCCTCTCTGGCTGTGTGACCTTGGGCAAGTCATTTAACCTCTCTGAGCTTCAGTTTTCTCATGTGCAAAATGAGGATGTGGTTTAGATGAGCACAGGGCCTCTTCCAGCTCTAAAACTGTAAATTTGTGTGAATGAGTCTCAGATCCTTTTCTGAGATGGTCCAGAAGACACTGGATGCTAAGGAGGAGGAGAAAGGATGTGGGGTGGGAAGGAGGGGCTGACAGGGCCAGGTGTGAGTGGTAGAGTAGGTACAGCACAGATGAAAAGCCTAGAGGCACCAAATACAAGCATAAGTGCAAAGCAGGTGACCGTGTGCAGATGGCTTTCTGGACAGATGCTGCAGGTGTACTGAGGATGAAATGACAGGTTCATTGTTCACATAAACCTTTAGTTAAGCAAATGATGTACAGTGGAAGCTTTTGTGGTTTGAGGGGGCTATTCTCACATCCTTCTCCCCTAAGAGTTCAGAACTAGTGACAAATAGATAAAGGTGCTGAAGAGGGAACCAAATTTCCCCTTTATTTACTGGTAAAGCGGAGGGAGGACGCAGCTTGGACTTGTGGCCAAAATTTGCTTCCTACCATGTCCCACGCTTAACATCTAGACTTTAGGACATGAAGGCAAGGGATTGTAAGTTATCCTCTAGGGCCACTTCTTGGTGGGTAGAGCCCAAGACAACACAGCTACATGAACACATCAACCGCCCAACAGAGAAGTGTGGTCTGATGGAGCAGGTCTCCACCATCTCCACACATACACCCTCTCCATGGGAGGAGGCAGGGAAGGTGGGAGAACGGGTCAAAGATTTCCCCTGGTGTTTCCAACACTGGGGAGGTTTTCACTGTATGCCCTTGTGCAGAAAGGCAGGGACAGGGAGAAAATGATTTCTTTTACAGGACTGGAATTCAAGAGCAGTTTTGTACTTAAAACTCTACTTCCAAGGTTGGTTAAAAGCCAAGGCTGCATATCTGATCTACACATTCCCATAGCCTGGTTTGTAATATGTGGTCAGTCACTGGATGGACGGATGGGTAGGCAGATGGATGGGTAGATGGCAGGTAGGCAGAAGGCCTTTAGGGGACCAGGTAAATCTGTTTTTACTGGCAGACAAGCTTTCTTTACTGGCATTTATACCTTGAAAGGACTCTTTCTCACCCATGAACTTCCCCCGGAAAAAGAAGGAAGAAATAAGGATTCTCCTGGTTCACCTGACTGATTTACAGCCTTCCTTTATGCCCGGGTCAGTCTTCCCTTCTGTGTCTCGCAGAGCTTTAATATGCCTTTGCTCTGAGAAAGATTTTGGAGGGATTTTCTGGTAGTGAGTTTCACTGGGAAAACTCATGCTGATTAATTCCGTCTCCTTTGATACTAGACACACACACACACACACTGCACACTCACCTTTCACTTGGATTTGCTTCATCGTGTATTCAGAGTACCTTAACAAGTATACAGAATAGACGTGTGATTGGAGAGGAGGCACCGTGCCAAACCAAAAATAGCTCCCTCATAAGCAGGTGCAAAGGTGCTCGAGATTCCAGTTACGATCCATTCTCTTGGAGGCAGTTGTGTTTCAGTTTCATTCTCAGCTCCACCAGTTTTAACTGTGCAGCACTGAGCAAGTTACGTTTCTCAGCCTCGGCTCTCTCTGCTATGTAATGGGCTGACCTGGTCTCGTGGGGCCGATAGAGGGATGATCGCATGCCTAGCACATAGCCCCTGCTGAATACAGATTGCCTGGGTTTGGGTTTTGAGTCGCTGGGTGGTGGTAAGCAAAAGGTTGGAGGTTCGAGTCCAACCAGAGACATCTTGGAAGAAGGCCTGTGAGCTGTTTCTCAAAAATCAGCTACTGAGACCCCTGACACATGTGAGGACACCATGAGTCAGGGTCAGCTGGGCAACAACTTTTTTTTTTTTTAATGATTGGGTTAAGCATTTGAGCATTGCCCTCTTTCTGCTCTCTTAAAAAAGAAAAAAAGCAAACACCAACTATAACCTTGGTGTGAATTATTTGGTCAAGTTTTCCTGTATAACAGGATAGACTTAAGGGTGGGAAGAGCAAGTGGGTGGGGCACCGTGGTGAAAGAAGGGACCAGGTCCTGGCAAGACATGGCGTCGTAAGCTCCGCGTGGAACCCTTTACCTGGCTGACAGCTGTGTTCCCGCTCTTCTCCCTCCGTCTCCAGGCTGGACTGCCGCTCCTCCTGCTATGATGCCTGGGCAGATTCCGGACCCTTCTGTGACTGCAGGCTCTCTGCCAGGGCTCGGCCCCCTAACTGGCCTTCCCAGCTCAGCTCTGACCACGGAGGAGCTGAAATACGCCGACATCCGCAACATCAGTGCCATGATCACCCCCTTGCACTTCCTGGAGGTGAAACTGGGCAAGAGACCTCAACCAGTGAAAAGTGAGGTGAGCCAGCCATGTTAGCTCAGGCAGAAGCTGGGGACAGAGGTGCCCCAGCTCTGGCCTTCATTCGCTTTGCTGCCCAAAGGGGGGTGTGAGGATCACCTGTGTCTGACCTATAGCTTATTAAAAGTGCAGAATCCCAGGCCTCACCTCAGACCTTCTGAATCACAATCTGCATTTGAAGAGTCCCCTGGGGATACACACACACACACACACACACACACACACACACAAGTCAGATCCAGCTCATAACAACCCCTGCTTGGGTTTCTGAGGTGGTATCATTACAGAAGTAGATTACTCCTTCTTTCTGAGGAGTGGTTGGTGGGTTTGAACCGCCAGCCTTCTGGATACATTCAAGTCTGGGAAGCACTGGGCTGGTTAAGCAGACTACTTAACCTGTCTATGGCTCTTCAAGGGTTCAGAGAAGGATGATGATAATAATGACCAGTAATATTATGGCCATCTCTCTGGGGTGTTGTGAGCATCAGGGGAGATGGTGGCAGTGGACACATGCTGGAATGCACCAGGGCTCCTCTAAAAAAGAGTGGGGTGTAAAAGAATCTATATGACTGCCCACTGTCAACCTTTTACTAGAACTGGTAAAATGCTCACTCTCATTTGACTGTGAAATGATTGGTATAAATAGTGTTACTCCCAGAAAATAAAGAAAAAGCAATTACAAACTCAAAAAAAAGCCCCACAAAAAAAGCATGGGATGCCAATAGTATTGGCTTATCTTTAAAAATCATATTACTAGTGACATCATTGCCCCCACCCATCTGGCCCCAGCCGGGAGCTGAATGAGGGAATTTGGAAGAAGGGTGACGTGGCCTCCCTTCCCAAGCAGAACTGGTCATGACCTTAGTCACCCAGCGTGGGGTTCCATAGATGGGGTTTGTAAAACCCCGACCCCCAGAGTAACCCCACTGTAGCCCCTTGCAGCTGCAGCTCTCACGAGTCTTACTTGTGGAAGAACAGCTTTTCTCTGGGGACTGGTGAGGAGTTCCCAGCTGGCTTAGCGTTGGTGCTGTCCACGCCCCCAGCTACTTGCCCAGGCCTGGCACTCCCACCCCTGATGTGCCCCTCGGCAAAGCCATTTCTTGATAGCCTGAAAGAGTAGCTGCCCAGTTGGAAGGCAGAGGGGGCCAGTGGTGGAGGTGGAAAGGTGGCTGGGGTGTGGAGGGCAGGGGAAGCAACTGAGCATCAAGGGTCCAGCAGCTCTGCCGGGCTGGGAGTGGTCAGGCAGAGGAGTGTCTGGATGGGGGCTCGTCATAGGACGGAGCAGGGAGGCTTGGAAGTTTCTGAGGGAAGCTCTTTGCGATTGTGGTAGATATATATATAACAAAACATTTGACATTTCAGCAATCGTCACAGGTACAGCTTACTGATACTAGTTATGTTTATCATGTTGTTCAACCATCACCCTTACCTGCTCCTAAATTTTTCCATCCCCCTTAACAGATGCTCCAAGCACAGTGTCCACTAAGCCTGACCCCCGTGAGGGAGGGACTTTTGAATGAGCAAGGTGGCTGGGTACCGGAAGGGGAAAGTTGGGTGCATTATGCAACTACTGCTCTACCCGCACCCCACCTTGGGTACCCTAAACACTGGAAAGAAGGGTGTGGGCTGCTGGGGCTTTGGCCAGGATTGCAAACTGGCCATTTGCAGGTTCGATCTGGCTCTCAGAAGTGTTTTGTTTGGCCCACATAGTGTTTGAAAGAAACCTGAACCAACGTTTCACTTGAAAATGTGGATTTTAATCTTTGGTTAAAAAATTGGATGATCTGGTGACATGGTGCCCTGTTCTCGCATGACAGCAGCTGAATGGAATGGAGAGGCCCACTTCACTCCTCTCTCCACTTTGCCGCCGGCCCCCACACCTCCCTATTGTCTCCATTCTGCTTCCGCTCTTATTTTCACTTTTGCTACCCTGGCTGCCTTCATATGTCTTAACTGCCTGACCCTGACATTTAAGCTCAAGACACCTAGATTAGGTGCATTGTAGGTGCTCACTAAAGACTGTTGATCACAAGATGAGAGTGACTGTAATTATATGCTTCTGAATTGACTGGAAACCAGCACACTGTTGGTAGCACTTCTTGGCTATTGAGTTCTGTAGTCTTCATGAAACCAAAGAAGCTCTGGTGGCATCGTGGATAAGGCATTTGGCTGCTAACCAGAAAGTCAGTGGTTCAAACCCACCAGCTGCTCTGCAGAAAGGAGATGGGGCTATCTACTTCTGTAAAGATTTACAGCCTCAGAAACCCAATGGGGGTTGCTGTGAGTCAGAATCCACTTGATGGCAGTGAGTTGGGTTTTTTCATTCTTTATGAGGACTCCTGTCATTTGGCCCTCTGCTTTCCGTGTTTCCGGCCCCCTAACTTGAAATGATCCATTTCTAAGTTGTTCCACAGTGTAGAGGACATTGAAGGCTACTAGGTGAGCAGCTTCATGGGAGTGCTGAGTCAGTGGGGTTGATGAAGAGCCAGGTGCCTCGGGCAGGGGCTGGCCCAGCTGGGATTTGCCTGGGAGGGGGGCAGAATCACCCTCTCTCGCCTCTGCAAAAGGTGCTGGAGGAGCTTCCTTTTTTTGGAAAAGACCTTTATTTGGGTAGGGTATTTTTACATTTCACAGACACCCCAAATTTGTGGCATATGCCCTGTATCTGACAGTGACGTCCTGTCCTCACAGGCACCCACAAATGCTCACTATCTAGGCTGTGAAAATAACAAGCCATTTTTAGGGCCTATTTGCATGTCCTCTGCCTCGTTGTCAGCCTGCAGGTTTGTGAGGGTGGAGAGGCAGGACAGGGCAGTAGAGATTCCGCTTTGTCGAATAAGGACAGCCCTGAATGGGAGCTGACCTCCAAACGCTCCAAGGTTGGACTCAAGGGGGGCAGGCATGCTAAGTTTTAGAGCAATTAAAAAATAAGGGGATGAGAAGAGAAACCTGCAGCTGAGAAACCCCATTTTCTGAAGGCTTATTTGCATGTGGCAAACTGCCTCTAGTGGATTTAAATTGTCACTTTAGACTAGTGAAAGTCTACTTTTGCTTCTGTTAGGTGCTGTTGAGTAGCTCCAACTCAAAGCAACCCCATGGACAGTAGAACAAAACACTTCCTGGTCCTGTGCCAGCCTCAAAATCATTGCTTTTACATTTGAATCCACTGCTGCAAGCCACTGTGTCAATCCATTCTTGTTGAGGGTCTTCCTCTTTTTCCGCTCTCTGCGTTACCAAGTATGATGTGCTTCTCCAGGGTCTGGTCCTTCCTGATAACACATCCAGAGTATTTGAGATGAAATCTCACCATCCTCGCTTCTAAGGAGCATTCTGGCTGCACTTCTTCCAGGACAGATTCAGTCATTTTTCTGGCAGTCCGTGGTATATTCAAGAACCTTCGCCAATACTATAATTCAAATGCATCAGTTCTTTGATCTTCCTTATTCATTGTCTAGCTTTTGCATGTATATGTATATGAGGTGACTGAAAATACCATGACTTGGGTCAGGTGCACCTTAGTCCTTACAGTGATATCTTTGCTTTTAACACTTTACAGATTTAGCAGATTTGTCCAGTGCAATCCATTGTCTGATTTCTTGACTGCTGCTTCCATGGGCATTGATGGTGGATCCAAGTAAAATGAAATCATTGACAACTTCAGTATTTTAAGCATTTATCGTGATGTTGCTTATTGTCCAGTTGTGAGGATTTTTATTTTCTTTATGTTGAGATATAATCCATACTCCAGGCTGTAGTCTTTGATCTTCATCAGTAAGTGTTTTAAGTCCTGTTCACTTTCAGAAAGTAAGTGTGGTAGTTCAGTTTGTGTGTCAACTTGGCTGGGCCTGGTTGAGTGGCTGGGCAGCTGGATGTAGTATTCCCCATGATGAGACTGGTAATCAACTCCAGGGTGGAATCTACTGAGAGCAGCTGAGTAGCTGCCTTAGGGAATGTGGTTTGCTTCCTGTATTTAAGCAGAAGCCTTGGTCAATGGTCTCTAGCCTATGGCATGCTTGGACCCTGCAGGTAGCCATGTCATTGTTCAGCAGCCTGACCTTGCTCTGCTGACCTTGGGACTTAAAATGGAGTTGAGTTAATGGCCTGCTGTGTGGTTGGTAACATTGGAAGTGTGCCTTTTTACTTGTCATCCTTGGGCTTGGCAGCCTCAGCAGCCAGCAGCTGTCTGAGTGAAGAAAAACCTCTAGGTTCAGTGGGCCGGGAGCTGGAGGCAAAGCTGAACCCCAAGGTTGAGGGGCTTTCACCCAGCCCCTAGAGCCTGGCACTTTGAACTCAGACTTAAAGACTCCAAACTGTAAGAGAATAAACTCCTGTTTGTTAAGTCCATCCCATTTGTGATATATTCCTGTCAGAGCGGCACTAGGGAACCAGAACAGTAGGGTTGTATCATCTGTGTATTTGTTAATTGTGTGTTGTTAATGAGTCTTCCTCCAATCCTGATGGGGGAAGATCTATGTGTTTTCTTCTTCAAATAGTCCAATTTCTCAGATTATTTGCTCAGCACATAGATTAAGTGTGGTGAAAGGATACAACCCTGACACATGTCTTTTCTGATTTTAAACCATGCGGTATGCCCTTGTTTTGTTCTTTGGCCTCTTGGTTTGTGTACAGGTTCCACATGAGCACAATAAGTGTTCTGGAATTTCCATTCTTCGCAGTGTTGTCCATGATGGGTTATGAGGCATATAGCTGGATGCCTTTGCGTGGCCAACAGGACATAGACAACGTCTCTCTGGTATTCTCTACTCTTAGCCAAAATCCATATGACGTCAGCAATGAAATCTCTGCTTCCACGCCCTCTTCTGAATCTGGTTGGAGTTTCTGGCAGGTCCTGTTGATGAACTGCTACCGCCTTTTTTGATTCTCTTCAGCAAAATTTTACTTGGGTATGATATTGTTCCATAATTTCTGCATTCTGTGGGATCACCTTTCTTTGGAATGGGCACAGATAGGCATCTCTTCCAGTCAGTTGGCCAGGTAGCTATCTTCCAAATTTCTTGGCATAGGGGAGTGAGCACTTCCAGCATTTCATCTATTTGTTGAAACATCTCAATGGGTATTTCTTCAGTTCCTGGAGGCTTGTCTTTTGCCAATGCCTTCAGTGAAGCTGGGACTTCTTCCTTTAGTGCCGTTGGTTCTTGATTATGTGTTAACTCCTGAAATGGCTGAACATTGACCAATTAACTCTTTTTGGTACAGTGACCCTATGTATTCTTTTCATCTTCTTTTGATGCTTCCTGCATCATTCACTCTTTTGTCTGTAGAATCCTTCAGTATTGCAACTTGAGGCTTGAATTTTTTCTTCAGTTCTTTCAGCTTGAGAAATGCTGAGCGTGTTCTTCCTTTTTGATTTTCTAACTCTTGTTAGAGATTTCTGTTCAGCTCTTTTACTTCATTTCTTCCTTTCACTTTAGCTCTCTACGTTTGAGACTGCTTCAGAGTTTCAGAGACTCTACTGACATTCATTATGGTCTTTTTTTTTTTTTTCTTTTTAATGACCTTTTGCTCTCTTCATGTATGATGTTCTTGATATTATCCCACAATTTATCTGGTTTTCAGTCATTAGCGTTTAATGTGTCAAACTTATTTTTGAGATCGTCTCTAAATTCAAGTGGTATATACTCAAGGTTCTGCTTTGGCTCTTGTGGACTTGTTTTCATTTTCTTCAGCTTCAACTTCAACATGCATATGAGCAATTGATGATTGTTCTGCAGTTGGCCACTGGCCTTGTTCCAACAGATGATACTCAGCTTCTCTAACGTGTAATCAGTTTGATTTCTGTATATTCCATCTGGTGAGGTCCACATGTATAGTCACCATTTATGTTGTTGAAAAAAGTATTTGCAATGAATAAATCATTGGTTTTGCAAAATTCCATCATATGATCTCCAGTGCCATTCCTATCACCAAGACTATATTTTCCAGCTGCCGATCCTTCTTTGTTTCCAGCTTTCACATTCCAATTGCCATTAATTATCAATGCAGAATTGATTGCATGTTTGATCAATTTCAAACTGCAGAAGTTGGTAAAACTCTTAAATTTTTTTCTCATTGGCTTTGGTGGTTGGTGTATGAATTTGAATAATAGTTGTATTAACTGATCTTCCTTGTAGGTATATAGATATTATCCTATCACAGACAGCATTGTACTTCATCATAGATCTTGAAATGTTCTTTTTGATGATGAATATGACACCAAACCAAAAAAAAAAAACCTCATGGTCGTCAAGTGAATTCCAACTCATAGCAACCCCTCCTTGGGTTTCCAAGGCAGTATCACTATGGAAGTAGATTGCCCAGTCTTCCTTCCAAGGACTGGCTGGTGGGTGTGAACTGCCAGCCTTCTGGTTAGCAGTCAAATGCCTTAGGCATTACTCTACTAGAGCTCCTGAATGTGACACCATTCTTCTTCAATTTGTCCTTCCCAGTAAAGTGGACCATATCATTGTCCAACTCAAAATGGCCAATATCAGTCCATTTCAACTCATTAACGCTTAGGATATTGATCTTTTTGCATTCCATTTCATCTTTGAAAATTCCCAGTTTTCCATCATCCATATTTCATCCATTCTATGTTCTGATTACTAAGGAATGTTTGCAGCTATTTCTTCTCATTTTAAGTCATGCCACATCAACAAATGAGAGTCCTGAAAACTTTACTCCATCCACAACATTGAGGTCAACTGTGCTTTGAGGAAGCAGCTCTTCCCTAGTCATATTTTCATCTGAGGGTTTCATCTCAGCACTATTTTAGATGGTGTTCTATTGCTATCCATAACGTTTTCATTGGCCCATTTTTTCAGAACTAGGTCACCGGTTCCTTCTGCCCAGTCTGCCTCAGTCTGGAAGCTCCTCTGAAATCTGTCCACCATGGGTGCTAGTCTTTTAGGTGCTGGTGACATAGCTTCCTGCATCACAACCACGTGCAAGCCACCACAATATGACAAACTGACAGACAAGTGGTGAAATAAGCTCCTTGCCCACATTTATTAAATATTTAATATGTCCCTGGTCCTGTGCTAAATGCCTAATATACCTGTTCTCATCTGCTCCTTACCCTTCCTGTTGACCAGGTTATCCCCCCTTTTGTTGTTGTTGTAGGTACTGTCGGGTCAGTTTCAACTCACAGCAACCTTATGTGCAAGAGAACAAAACACTGCCCAGTCCCGCACCATCCTCACAGTTGGTGCTGTGCTTGAGCCCATCGGTGCAGCCACTGTGCCAGTCCAACTGGCTGAGGGGCTTCTCCTTTTTCACTGAGACTCTGCTTTACCTAGCATGATGTACTTCTCCAGGGACTGGTTGCTCCTGACAATCTGACCAAAGTGTAAGAGACAAAGCCTGACCATTCTTACCCTTAAGGAGTATTCCAGCTGCACTTCTTCCAGGACAGATTTGTTTATTCTTCTGGCAGTCCATGGTATACTTGCTATTCTTAACACACCATAAGGAGCTCTGGTAGCATAGTGGCTAAGGCACTTGACTGCTAACCAGAAGGCTGGCGGTTCAAACCCACCAGCCACTCCTCGGAAGGAAGGTTGGGCATTCCTACTTCCGTAGTGATACTGCCTCGGAAACCCAAGGAGGGGTCGCTATGAGTCGGGGCCGACTCGATGGCAAACAACAACAACAACAACAACACACCATAACTCAAATGCATAAGTTCTTCTGCACATGCATATGAGGCTACTGAAAATACCATGGCTTGGGTCAGGTGCACCTTAGTCTTCAAAGTGACATCTTTGCGCTTTAATACTTTAAAGAGATCTTTTGCAGCAGATTTACTCAGTGCGATATGTCTGATCTCTTGACTGCTGTGATCCAAGTAAAATGAAATCCTTGACAACTTTAGTATTTTCAGCATTTATCATGATGTTGCTTATTGTCCAGTTGTGAGGATTTTTGTTTTCTCTATGTTAAGGTGAAATCCATACTGAAGGCTTGTAGAGAAGGCAAGTTTGAAGTGTAGGGAGGCAAGTTAAGTCACTGAGGGTCACGCTGCTGCAAAGTAGCAGAGCTGAGGCCTGAATGATGGTGGCAGTGATGGTGTGGTTGGTGTGTGCCATCAAGTCAGTTTCTACTCACAGTGATCCCGTGCCACAAAGTAGAACTCCCCAGTAAGGTTTTCTAGGCTGTAATCTTTACGGGAGCACGTCACAGGTCTTCCTCCTGTGGAATGAGTCGGTGTGTTTGAACTGCCAACCTTTTAGTTAGCAGCTGAATCTTCACTGCCGTGCCACCAGGGCTCCCTGGTGATGATGCTAGTAATAGCCATATCTCACTTGCACTGAGCTATATACACTAAGCATGGTGCTAAGCAGTCTTCATGAATTACCTCTCTCACAAGAACCCTATGAAGTAACTGTTATGTTGTTATTCCCACATTATGAATGAAGTCAACAAGGGTTAAAACTCCCTGCTGTCAAGTTGATTCAAACTCATAGCAATGCTACAGGATAGAGTAGAACTGCCCCATAGAGTTTGCAAGGCTGCAAATCTTTACAGAAGCAGACTGCCACATCTTCCTCCCATGGAGCAGCTGGTGGGTTCGAATAGCCTATCTTTTGGGTAGCAGCTGAGCTCTTTAACCATTGTGCTACCAGGGCTCCTTCCAACAAGAGTAAGAGAGGTCCAAAGTCACATAGCTGGGAAATGAGCCCAGGCAGTCTGACTTGAGAGCCAAAGCTTTGACCTTACTCTGTGATGCCTCCTGCGCCTTCTATGTCCTTTCAGGCTTCCAATCAGAGCTTTACTGGGCTGAGAGGCCAGATGAACCAGGCCTCATAATGCTCAATCATTTTGATGACATGGCCCAGATTAGTGCTTCGCCCTGCAATTCTGCAGCCTCAGGCCTATCAGACCCCAGAGAGAACGAGGCCCACATGCTGCTGCTGCTGCTGTAGGCAGCTCTGTCTGAGCTGGCTGTTAGGCCATCTGCCTTGCAGTGGCCAGCAGTCTCTTAGAGTACATCTAAAGCAGTTTAGTAAAAGAGAATTGGAGGAATTATGGTAAACGAGAGGTTTTGTAAATTATAACATGTTTTGTGCTGATATTGCTGTTATTATGTGGTTAACACATAATGTTAAACTACCTTGGTGCAAACTGCTTGCCTGAAGTCCATTTGTTCAGTAAGTATTTGTTAAGCACCTACTTTGTGCCAGGTACTGTGCTGGGCACTAGCAATTGAATCATGAACAAAGCAGACAGAGTCCTCTTTGTGTATTGTAGTTGGGGCGGCCAGGGAAGGTGTCTGAAAATAAGTAAATTAACATCCACAGGGGGTGCACACAGTTAAGCGCTTGGCTACTAACCAAAAGGTTGCAGGTTCAAGTCCACCCAGCTGTACCGCAGAAGAAAGACCTGGAGATCTACTTCCAAAAAGTCCGGCATGAACAACTCTATGGAGCATATACTCTGACACATATGGGGCGCCAGGAGTCAGGGTCAACTGGGTGGGAACCTTTTTTTAAAATGTAAAATATCAGGTAGTGATCAATATCATGAAGCAAAAGGAAGCAGGCCCAGGATTGGAGAGTGCCAAGACTGCTCATTTTGGTGGCTGGTCAGGGAATCTGGGGACATTATATTCTTGGTTATGGGATTTTTAGAGCTGTTGCTTCCTCCTTTTCCAGTATTGCTTTTCAAGAGAACTTTCCACTCTGGTTTACTCCAGAGCTTTCCATCCTTTGCTTTTCATTCTGCAGCCCCTTATAGCTGGGCTCTTCAGCCAGCCAGTCCCTATTAGCCAGAAGGTCTTGGCCCTTCCTGGGTCATCTCCAAGTGGTCTGCAGTGGCTGTAGCAGCCACACCTCTCCTGGGCCAGGAATGCATTCTCAGTAGGAGGGAATGGGAGCCAGAACCCCCAAGACATTTATCCATGTTCAGCCTGAATATAAAAAGTTGCACACATGCACCAGACACACAATTAGCTTGGTCAACAGGGCCCCTTCCCCTCTGCTCCACTCGGCAGCACTTTAGAGAGAACTCAGGAATTCACGGGAGGTTGGATTGGGTGGCTTTGTAAACTGTGATCCCCTCGGCCTATAGATGAATCTTATTTGACCCTCACAGTGTGGACTTTTTGTTAATTGAATGAATTACTATATTTAAAAGTCAAGAAATGTGGACTTTCTGGCTTCTTTAAAAAAAACAGAACATCTGGCCACTCTAGATTCACACCTTCATGTGTAACAAGAGGCTCGAACTGAGTAGCAGATGCTCACTGTCCTAACATGCAGCCTTTAGTCCATCACAGTCTCTACTACTCCCTACTGCCTTACACTCAGCCTGTTTCCCATTGTCTATGTCACCAGGCTGCTTTTGAGTTTGTGTCCTATGTAAGGTTCCAAGGTCAAGGACCTACATAGCCATCTTACTTTTGTATTTACTTCCATCAAGCCATGTTCAATATCTTTCAAGGATTGCATGTTTAATACATGCTTGTTGGTTGGTCCATTAATTAGCTGCATCAACTTGTTGAGTCACAAACTTTTTGTCTCTTGATTTTCACATCTCTCAATTCTTCCTTCAAAAGGCATGCTTCTTCTTCTTCTTCTTCTTTTTCCTATTACTGCATTTAAGCAACTTGAGGTGGAAAAAAAGAACAGTGAAAACCAAACCAACCATTCCCAAACTTGACTGATCATCAAAACCATCTGGGAAGGTCTTTAAAAATATGGAGCCACTCCTCAGAAGGAAGGTTGGGCAATCTATTTCTATAGTGATACCACCTCAAAAACCCAAGAAGGGGTCGCTATGAGTTGGGTCTGACTCGATGGCACACAACAACAATAACAACAGGTCCCACTCCAGGCCCACAGAATCTCTGAGGTTAGAGTCCAGGGAATCTGTTTACTTAGTAGACTCTGAGATGACTTGGATGCTTTCGGGAACTCAACTCTAAATTGTGCTTGCCTGTCATCAGGCTCTTCTGATCTTGTCAGGGAGCATTCCTGGGGTTTTACCTTCAGGGATCAGTGTGTGCATTCCACCGTGGGCTAGACCCTTTCCAACTGGTGCTGTGTCCTGCACATATTTCCATGTGGTGACTGGATTTGCATTCTTTTCTTGTTCAGAGCAATAGAGGAGACTCAAAGGAGCTCTGGTGGTGTAATGGTTTAAGGCATTTGGCTGCTAACCAGAAGGTCAGTGGTTCAAACCCACCAGCCACTCGATGGAAGAAAGATTAGGCAGTTTACTTTCATGAAGATTTACACCCTTGGAAACTCAACGGGGGTCGCTATGAGTCAGAATTGACTTGATGGAAGTAAGGTTTTTTTTTGAGAGAAGACATAGCTCTTAGCGGATTTCGTATTACGGGATTTCCCTAATCCTCCAGGGAGAACACTGAGATGAAGTGTGAATTTTAATCCATGGATCATGGCCTAGGAAGGCTTGTCCACTCTCATCATTAGTCTTCCCAGAATTTGTTCATAAAGAGACCAAGATGTTTCATCCGTGTTTAGCTTGAACACAAAAAGTTGCTCCAAACCAGCTGATGCTCTGGGGAAAGGTTGGCCTGCAGCATGCTTGCGTTTTTAGTGATTTAAAATGTAAAAGCATCCCACTGACATTTTTTTTTTTTTTTTTGCAAGTGTTGCATAATTGGTTTTTAATCTGTGGCTCTTTGGAATGGCATTGGCCTCCTCCTGACTCAGATGCCTTTTCTGTCTCATCCTTGTTTGGCAGAGAGATCCAATCTGTTCCTTCTTGGAACAGAATCTCCCAACTCATCTTTGAAATCTTGAATTTCCACTTTAGTTCCATCACTTTTGTTAGCACATTTTTTTAAAGCTGTTAACTTTTTTTTTTTTTTTTTAATTAACTTTGAGGAAGGACAAGTGATAACTAATGGCAGCCATGAATGAGTTGAACTGTGATTGTTGTTGTTAGGTGCCATTGAGTTGGTTCCGGTTCACAGTGACCCCATGTGACAGAGTAGAACTGTAATCTTTGCAGGAGCAGATGGCCAGATCCCATGGAACCGCTGGTTGGGTTTGAACCAATAACCTTTTGGTTAGCACTGGTGTGCTTAACTATTGTTCCACCAGGGCTCCTTTTAACTCTAATATTGAGTCTTATTTGACATCATACCCTGAACATTCATAAGGTGCCTAAAGCTCCCATTTGACATCATAGAGTGGTCACACCCATGTTGTCCTAATGCAGGGTCCCTTGCAGAAGTGGTAGTAGGAACATGGCTGGATTTGTATGTTCTTAGCAGAAATCAGACAGCTCTGAAAAGCTCAGGGGTGTTCTGTGGCTTCTTTTCAGTTTTTCCATCTGTAAACTGGCAATAATCATAGTCCCTATCTCCTAGTGAAGGGGCTCTGGCGGAGCAGTGGTTAAAACATTCGGCTGCTAACCAAAGGTTGGTGCTTCGAACCCTCCAGCCGCTCCATAGGACAAAGATGAGGCAGTCTGTTTCTTTAAAGTTTACAGCCTTTGAAGGCCTACGGGGCAGTTCCACTCTGTCTACAGGATTGCTATGAGCTAGAATCAACTCGATAGCAGTGAGTTTGGTTTGGGGGTTAGCTCCTAGTGTTGCTGTGATGATTAAAGCCTTTCACAGAACCCCTGGTACTCAGTAAGACACACAACAAATGTAAGATATGGTCACGATTCATTTTTCAAATGTGTCGACAATGCAGTTAATTTTTAGAATCAATTTGAAAACTGTTGCTCGGCTTTGTTTCCTTAAGGGTCCTTTGCCTGTGGATCAGGAGGGAGGCCTGGGTGTTCAGGGGGGCCCGGCAGCTGCTTCTTGGGCCTGAGCAGAGCTCTGGGTATGGGTGCGAGCCTCTGGGTTCAAAGCTGGCCTTGTTGCTCCTTCCCACTGCAACTTCGGACAAGTCCGCTGGTCTTTCTGAGCATCAATTTCCCCGCCTACAAAACAAGGAAGCGAAACTCAGTTTTATCATGAAGATTAAGTGAGGCACCATGTGGAAATATGACCTTGATGAGAGTGCAAGGCGCCAGCAAGTGACCTTTCTTAGGAAGTGGGTCTGTTGCTAAGTGGCTCACCCATAGTGATAGGACGGACCTTTCCAATGTGTTGAGCCTATGACTTGAGTTTCAGGGAAGCAAACAGATCTTCCTGTTTCTGGTTGTTTGGTTGTTCATGCAGTTTCGATGCAGCCCGAGTTTCAGTTATCACGAACTGTAAATCAAAAGGCTCTTCAACTCTCTTTTCCCCCAAGCTGTGTTGTGTGACCCCTTATCATGTTTCCTGCAATGTTAAGGTCATTGCTGGATTCCCATCAACCATCAGCTTTTAAGCAGCCCTACCAACTGGCCTCTTACTTGGCAGTGTTAATCTTCTCTTACTTTGGCATCCCCAGATTCACCAGCAACGTGGACTTGGTGTTGGGAAATTGAGTCCTCTCACAGGCTCTGGCTGAACAACTTGGGAGCCAGCCAAGTCTCCCCTCCACTCTACCCAAAAGGCACAAGGCAACTTGGCCTGAGGTTGGAGCATGGAGACCTAGGAGGACCAACAATTCCGGTAGGCGAGGGAGGTGCCTGGGCCTCCTTTGGGGTTAGTGACCCCTTGCGGCTGTGCACATCCTGCCCTACCCTGGAGCTCCTTGGCTGTGCTTCGCTCTGTGGCTGCAGTAAACCTTCCGAACTATAGTCTCTGCATGCCAGCCATGGCTTCCCTCTATAGCTGCCTTCCCTACGGTGTGCAGTCAATTCTGACTCACGGGGACCCCATCTGTTAGAGAGTAGGACTGCCTCATGGGGTTTTCTTGGCTGTAATATTTATGACAGCAGATCACCAGCCCCTTCTTCCACAGCTCCACTGGGTGGATTTGAGCCGCTAACCTTTAGCTTAGTAGTTGATAGCACACTGGTTGCACCATCCAGGCAGCTCACCTCTCCAACCACTGATTTATACCATTTGTAAGTACCCACCGGTGTGAATCAGGATTTTTTTTTAGTTCTGTGCAAAGAAAACAAAAGGCAGGAATACTGTGGATGCCAAAGCTGGTCTCAACCTGCAACTGTCCCACATAATCTCTGATTTAAAGGTTTTTGTATCAAACAAAGGAGCTCTGGTAGCATAGTGCCTAAGGCACTTGACTGCTAACCAGAAGGCTGGCGGTTCAAATGGCCACTCTTGGAAGAAAGACTGGGCAATCTACTTCTGTAGAGATACCACCGTGGAAAGCCAAGGAGGGGTTGCTGTGAGTCGGATTTGACTCAAGGGCAGTGAGTTTGCTTTTTTTTTGGTTTGTGTCAAACAAAATCAATCAAGTTCCTCATGAGTACAATCAAGGAACTTGATTGATTTTGTTTGATACAAACCAAAAAAAAAAAAAAAAAAGCAAACTCACTGCCTTTGAGTCGAATCCGACTGATTGATTGTACTCATGAGTAATATGTACCTTGACTAGGAGGCTGTCATTCGAACAGAACAACAGGACACTACATGGTTTAAAATCAAGAAGGGAGTGCATCAGGGTTGTATCCTTTCCCCACACTTATTCAGTCTATTTGCTGAGCAAATAATCCAAGAAGCTGGACTATATGAAGAAAAACGTGGCATCAGGATTGGAGGAAGAATCATTAACAACCTGAGATATGCAGACGATACAACTTTGCTTGCTGAAAGCGAGGATGACTTGCGGCACTTACTGATGAAGGTTGGATTATGTCTCAATATAAAGAAAACAAAAATCCTCACAACTGGACCAATGAGCAGTATCACAATAAATGGAGAGAAGAGTGAGGTTGTCAAAGAATTCACATTGCTTGGTTCTACAATGGATGCCAATGGAAGCAGTAGTCAGGACATTAGACGATGTGTAACATTGGGAAGGTCAACCGCGAAGGAACTATTTCAAGTGCTGAGGAGCAAGGATGTCTCCTTGAGGACTAAGGTGTGCCTGACATAAGCCATGATATTTCCAATTGCCTCATATGCATGTGAGAGCTGGACAATGAATAAGGAAGACCGAAGAAGAGTTGATGCTTTTGAGTTGTGGTGCTGGCGAAGAATGCTGAAAGTACCATGGACTGCTAAAAGAACTAACAGATCTGTCCTGGAGGAAATGCACCCGAAATGCTCCTTGGAAGTGAGAATGGCCAGACGTCGTCTCACCTATTTTGGTCATGTTGTCAGAAGGGACCATTCCCTGGAGAAGGATACATGCTTGGTAGGGTGGAGGGTCGACGAAAGAGGGGGAGGCCTTCAACGAGATGGATTGACACGGTGGCTGCGACGATGGGCTCAAGTATAGCAGAGATCATGGAGCTGGCACGGGATCGAGCAGTGTTTTGTTCTGCTGTGCATGGGGTCGCTATGAGTCGGAAACGACTCGATGGCACCTAACGATAACAACAACATCAAACAAAACACATCTTACTGTTTGCATTAAATGATTATAATAAGTATGTGAGACAAATGTGAGACAATTATTGTTGTTGTTATGTGCCATCGAGTCAGACCCGACTCATAGTGACCCCTCCTTGGGTTTCCAAGGCGGTATCTCTATGGAAGTAGATTGCCCGACCTTCCTTCTGAGGAGTGGCTGTTGGGTTTGAACTGCCAGCCTCTGGTTAGCAGTCAAGTGCCTTAGGCACTATGCTACCAGAGCTCCTGTGAGACAATTGTGAACCCTTTAATAAAATACCACCTTTAGCATTTAGGATTTGGTGGTAACATTTTAAAAAGAGGCTGCTACTGCTGAAACCAGTTTGAAATCCACTGGTTTATATCGGGACTCCTCAGAGTGGGCTCTGCAGAGCAGGCACGACATTTAGGAGCTCGTTAGTTCAGGTTCTTGGGTCTCTCCCCAGACCTCCTAAATCAGAGGTTTAGGGCAAATTAGAACACAGCTATCTACCATGTAGCAAGCTCCCGAGGGAATTCTGGTAACTCCCTTCATGGTAGTTGACCTCCAGCTTCCCTTCCAGCTCTGGCTGGCCCTGATCTTATCTGAGAATGGTTGTGAGGGTCTCACACCACATTTTCCCTGACAGCTGATCTCAAGCTTCCTGGAGGGATCCACCTGCCCCCAGGTATTAACTAATGCGAGCAGTCCCTGGGTCTGCGGAAAGCAGGGGCTGCTCTCTGAGTCAGCAGACACCTTAGCGTTTCCAAACCAGTTCTTTCCACATTTTGAGATCCTCAGCAGGCCTGTGTTCACACCCTAAGGGACTTCCCAATTAATTCAGCTGCTGAGCTTGTCAGTAGGGCTGCTCTTTATTGTTCTAGAAGAGAGAATCAGATAAGCCGTTCTGCTGCCAAAGCTGAAAACAAAGCCAACCGAGTAGCTTGTTGTTGTTGTTGTTATGTGCCATCGAGTTGGACTCATAGCGACCTCTCCTTGCGTTTCTGAGGCAGTACGAGTAGCAGTACAGTGGAATCCAGTTCATGGCGACCCGTGTGCGTCTGAGTAGAACAGTGCTCCGCAGGGTTTTCTGTGGCTGACTTTTCAGAAGTGTATCACCAGGCCATTCTTCCGAGGCACCTCTGGGTGAAATCGAACCCTTGACCTTTCAGTTAGCAGCTGAGTGCTTAACCATTTGTGCTAAAACCTGGAAAACCAAACCCACTGCCATCAAGTTGATTCCGAGTCATAGCGATCCCCATCGGGTTTCCGAGGTGGTAAATCTTTACAGAAATAGGTTGCTCCATCTTCCTTCTGCAAAGCAGCTGGTGGGTTTAAACCTCCAACCTTCTGGTTAGCAGTCAAATGCCTTAGGCACTACACCAAAGGAGCCCTCGTTTGCTATATCTGGCCTAGAGTTTTCAGGAGCTCTGGTGGTGTAGTGTCTAAGGCACTTGACTGCTAACCAGAAGGCTGGCAGTTCAAATCTACCACCCACTCCTTGGAAGGAAGGTTGGGCATTCTATTTCCATAGTGATACCGCCTCGGAAACCCAAGGAAGTGTTGCTATGAGTCGGATCTGACTCGATGGCAGTGAGTTTGGTGTTGGTTTTGGTTTGGTTTGGTTTGGGTCTGGGAACTGTGAAGTCCTTCTATAGCCCTGGGTAAGAGGAGACCCTCCCCCTATTAGCCTGCCTCAGTGCTATAAAGCCCTTTTTTACCCCCTCTCTGAACTTTAATCACACCCACTTCCTTGTATCTGTCACTCATGGAAGGAACCCGGGTGGTACAAAGATTAAGTGCTCAACTGCTAACTAAAAGATCGGTAGTTCCAACCTCCACAGCAGCTCTGTGGGAGAAAGACTTGTGACTGATCTGCTCCCAATAAAGACTAAAACCAAAACCAAACTCACAACCATCAGGTCACTTCATAGTGACCACCACTGGGTTTCCAAGGCTATAAATCTTTATGGAAGCAGACCACCCTACCTTTCTTCCACAGAGCAGCTGGTTGGTTCAAACCACTGACCTTTTGGTTAGCAACCAAATGCCTTAACCACTACACAACCAGAGCTCCTTCAATAGTGGTTACAGCTTAGGAAACCCTATGGGGTGGTTCTCTCTGTTACATGGGACCATTATGAGTCAGAATCTACCAGAGGGTGCCTAATAATGACGTCACTCATGGTGAAATCACCTTCCATCCTCCGGACCAGGTATCCCTGGCTATGCATTCATTCGGCCATGTCACCGTGGTGTGGTTTTTGTGAGCTGGCATTCTGTACCCGGGAAGCAGAGGTCGCCGTTCTCCACGGCAATTTGTCTGTTAGCTGTGCTTTGTGCCTGAAATAAATTGGCTGAAATCTGCGTTTTAGCTGCACACCCTGAATACAGATGAAACAGAACTGTGTTGGTGGAGAATAATTAAGCCAAGGACCTTGTTTTTCACCTTCGTGTTGAAAGACAAATGGCTTCCCAAGGCTTTCATAGGATGGTACTTGAAATGTGCTTCCTTTGGCCAACTCAGGACTTTCTCAACAGCCCTGTTCATGAATATTGCGGACGACGGCAGCGGTGCTGTTTTGTTGCAGATGGAGTAATTTTGCACAGGCTCATGTCACTCAGTTTTTTGCCATCACGCCATTGAGACATGTTACATTGCTTTTTTTTTTTTTTTAACTGAAGAATGAGTTTCAACTGTATGATTGCGTTGATAGGCTCAAAACATTTTTTGCAGAGAAAACAGATTTTTTCCCGGCCACAGATATTGTGATTCTTCCTGGTCTTTTGAGGGTGGATCAAATCTCAGGGGAGCCACTGTTCCTTTCTTTTTCTCATCTTTTGAAGTGATTGTCAATTGGGCAAGAAAATAGATTGATTGCCTGCCTAGTGAGAAACCAAATCCCACTGAAGCATAAATCTGAATCAGGCCCAGAATAGACATATTTTATCAAAAGCCATCATTCTCCAAATAGCTCTCCTTCAGCCAAAGGGTTTCCGGCAATCGTCGGCTCTTCTCGATGTTAGGCTTTCTGTCTGTGCCAAGGTGATCCTGCCCGTTTTCTGGGACTCTCTCTCGTTTTCGTAGTAAGTGTTTGCTTTCCTAAGCAGGTCTGTCTGCACTGGGTATCACCCAGCCCAGCTGGCTTTTTCCGATTGTTCCAAACACAATGCTGTCTTTTCTTAGCAGTGGACTCAGACTGTTCTCCATTGTGTTTTGACAGAGAAGCCCGTTCCCATTCCACATCCATATAAACCAACCCTATGTCTCTGTGGCTTATTGTTGAATGGATTCTCTCCACCCAAAGGAAGGTTTTTGCTGTGGGCAAGGGTGGTTGGGAGGGCCAAAGTCAGAGAAATGCTTTATTGCCGAGATGTGAGGAGATGTGAGTCCCCTGTAACTCAGCTGTCCTGAGAGATCAGCGATGGCAGGGGGTCAGGCTTTCCATTCAGACAGCAGTGGCGTCCTGGTTTGGTCCTGCCACTGTGGGACCCACTCACCAGGCTCACTTCCCTTCTCTGAATCTGAGGTCCCTTGCCCAAGGACACAAAGCACATCTAGGATCTCTGGTCTTCTCAGTTCTGGAACCTCTGGATGGAGCAGGGCACAGCCCCAGCGCTCCCTGCCGCTGCCTACAGAAGCTGGTGCAGGGAGGCCCTCGCTCATCCACCTGTACCTGGGGCCGGGAGAGCTGAGTGAGCCATCTTGGCACAAGAAGCCCTTGCCTTTGCCAGCTCTTGTCCAGAGCCTTCACTTTGTGGTTGGCTGGGCTGGTTTGATGTTTTGACTGAGCCTGGGGTCCAGTGTGTGGGTTTGCTTATATGTGAATGAATTTGATTTTATATTGGGGTTTGGGACGGTTGGAGTGAGGTGGAAAGAACACTGAGCCGGGAATCAGGGTTCTTGGGCAAGTCACCAACTCTGTGCTCAGGCCTCCTTTCCTCCTCCTAAAAACAAGCAAGCAGAGACACTGTTGAGTCAGTTCTGACTCAGTGACCCCGTGTGTTTCCCAGTGGAACTGCACTCCATAGGGTTGTCAATGCAGTGATCTTTCAGAAGGAGGTCCTCAGGCCTTTCTTCCAAAGCTCCTCTGAGTGGATTTGAATTGCCAACCTTTTGATTCGTGGCCAAGCACTTAACCATTTGCACCACCCAGGGATTCCTTCCTTTGAGCAAACATTTACTGAGCTCTACCACTTGCCACAAACTCTGCAAGGTGGTGAGCACACAAAACATAGCAAGACACAGACTTTGCCGTCCTGGAAACTCCCAGTCTAGCGGAGGAGATAGGGACTAATGATATAACACAGCTCGGCAGGAGCTTGGAGAAGCTCAGGGTTTGGTGGGAGGCCAGAGCTGGGGGACATCTCCCCAGACTAGAGGGAATGAGATTCAGGGAGGACTTCCTGTAGGAGGTGATGTGCAAGCTAAAGAACAGGATGAGAAGTAAGCCAAGGGGCCAGCAGGAGCAAAGGCATGGAGGTCAAAGAAAGTAGGAGATCTAGAGAGACAGACTCAGGAACACGGAGTAGGGTTTGGTTAGACTAGAGGTAAGACGGGAGTGGAAGCAAGTTACAAGGAACCTTGTTTGGCATAGTAACGGGCTTGGACTTTATCCTGAGGATGCTGGGGAGCCCCTGCAGGCTAGCAACTGGGATGGGATGGAGGGTAGTCCTGCAGGGTCAGTAGACTTCTTAGGAGGCAGTTATAGTGGCACAGGGTGGGGGGATAGATTGTAAAAAGCGACAGTGAGATGGCGAGTGGGGAGCAAACCTGAGAAAGGTTTAGGATATAGAATTGAGTGGCCTTCGTGGTCAAATTTGGAGGTAACGAGGGCCAGGCAAGGGATGGGGCCTGTAGTGAATGGGTAGGTGATGGTGGATTCTGGGGTGGAGAATGTCGCTGAAGGGACCAATTGGAGAATAAAGATTTTGATGTGTTCAGTCCGAGGGGCTGAGGGACAACCAGGCTGGGCTGTCCAGCTGGCAGATGGAGGTTCACGTCTGGAACTAAAGATCCAAGTGGCATTTGTATATAGGCAGCAGTTGAAACCACATGAGCCAACAAGAATGCTGCTGTGTAGAGAAGAGTATGGATGATGGTGTGTATAGAGTGCAAAAAGCAGCAGACCAGGGACGGGGCTCTGGGAAACATCAACCCGGAAAGGACAGGAGGGAATTCTAGGCAAGAGATGGCAAAGGAAAGGACAAGGAAGTAGGGACACACAGGTTCCGAGTTAGGGATTGAGGCTGTAGAGAATCCAGGAAAAGGGGGTGATGCATGGTGAGAGCTGGGGGCCCCTCGGGATGGACTTCGGGGTCCTCTAGGCTTGTCAGCCAGGACCCAGCCCCTGCCCTCCGGCGTGAGCCGGGAGCGATCCGCCTCCCTCCCTGGGCCTCGGTTTCCTCACCTGTAAAATCTCGGAATTGGCCGGGCTGCTTGGGAAGCCCCTCCCTGGCTCTATTCCAAAAAGCAGAAACCTCTGTCAGGTTTTTGTGTCCTTCCCACATCCCTCTCAGTCTGGCAAACACGGACCTTGAAAGTTGGGTGAATAAAAACCGAGCCAGAAGGGACTTCTGGGAGGATTTAGCCCAGCCTGCCTTTTGGAAACCAGTAGGATGTGTGCCTTTCCCCGTTTGGCAGCCTCAGGCAGGCACCTTGCTGAACCTCAGTTTTCTTACCTGTAAATGAGACCCCTGATGACCATCTCTGTTGCTGTTGGGTACCATAGAGTTGACCTGACTCACAGTAACCCTGGATGACAGAGTTGAACTGCTTTCCTATGCTGTGATCTTTATGGGAGCAGATTACCAGATCTTTTCTCTCCCAGAGTGGTTAGTGGGTTCGAACTGCTGACCTTTCAGTCAGCAGCCAAGCATTTAACCATGTGCCACCTTGTTGTTGTTGTTATTTGCTGTCGAGTCGGACTCATAGCGACCCCTCCTTGGGTTTCCGAGGCAATATCACTACGGAAGTAGATTGCCCCATCTTCCTTCCAAGGAGTGGCTGGTGGGTTTGAATTGCCAGTCTTCTGGTTAGCAGTCAAGTGCCTTAGCCACTATGCTACCAGAGCTCCCTCACTACGGAAGTAGATTGCCCCATCTGCCTTCCGAGGAGTGGCTGGTGGGTTTGAACTACCAATCTTCTGGTTAGCAATCAAGTGCCTTAGGCACTACGCTACCAGAGCTCCCAGCTGACACACTCAGCTGCTAACCTAGAGGTGGGAGGTTGGGGAGTTCCCAGAGGCAACTCAGAAGAAAGGTCTGGTGAGCTTTTGGAAAATCAGCCATTGAAAACTATATGGAGCGGTTCTGCTCTGACACAGGGGGGTCATCATGAGTCAGAATTGACTCAGTGTCAACTGGTTTTTGGTTTTTAATACTCAGCTTACAGAGGTGTTTGCAGGTTAGTGAAGTGGGAGCTCTTCTGTTTATTAAAGATGATCCATGGGACCTAAGAGATGGACTCATTGACCCAAGGTCACAGATTAGGGCCCAAGTTCACAAAGGAGGCCATTGCGGTGACTGGAGTGCAGGCCTTTGACAACCAGCCCCACCGTCGCTTGCCAGAGGTCATAAATGCACAGCCCACGGGTGGTGCAGCCCACAGATGTGTTTTGCTTGGCTTACACAGGGCTCTTTCCAAAATGGAATCAGTTGCCAACATTAAAACTTTGGCGATGTTGCGTTACAAATTCATCTTTTCAGTTGGTCTTGAAAATGTAGAAGAGCTGGCAGCACGGGCCTCCATTGCACTGGGGCGAGTTGGGGTATCCCCTCTGGGGGGACACAGCCCCATTCAGCCTATCTAGCCCTCTTCCCTCACCAACAGTTACTTTCTTGATCCGTAGAGGTGAGTTTGCAACCTCATTCCGGACCGGCCATTTGTGTCAAATTTTCTTTCACAGCCCTGCCTACTGCTCCCTGGCACAGCCCAGTATTTCACAGCTGAGATTCAGACCTTGGCCATGTGCGGTGAGAGGGCCTGGCAAGGGGAGATGGGAGAGAGGAAGACAGAATTTCCAACAGCTCAGCCTTTGGGGAGGTGATTGTGGGGAGGGTCTGGCCCCTGCAGGCTGTAGAGAGTCAGCGGAGGTGTTGGACACCAGCCTCTAGGGTTTCCTCACTCCTCCCAGTGCAGATGGGAGGAGGAGGCACAGGGGTCAGGGGTGGGGGGCTGTGGTCCAGCCAGCTGTCTTGCCCCTGATCTGCCCTATTTCGTGTGGGGGTAGAGGAATGGGGAGGGACCACTGTCCCTGGCTCTCTGCAGCCATGTTTATGTGGGGGAATGTCTGGTATGTTTGGTATTTGGGTGTTTACTTCCCAGGGTGCTTGTGGGTCCCTGGTGTTGAAATGTGGCTCCTCTATGCGGAGGGGGGCACCGGGGAGTGAGTGCAGGGCCTGGCTTTCTGCTCTAGACCCAAAATGGCTAGATTTGGAGGCTACAGGGCTGTTACTCCAGGCCTGCTCATTGACCACTCAGAGGCCCTGAAGCACCTCTAGCCTGTGCTCCCCCTCCACCCAGGTCTCCTCTCTGGCTACATGCTGCCTTGGAAAGGCTGGCTGTATAGCAGCTAGCACTAGTGCAGCTTCCCTGGCCTTACCTGCTACCTGGAAGGAAGGAGGGAGGGAGGGAATCTGTCATTTACAGAAGTCTTCCTGTGTTCCAGGCTCTGGGCTGGAACTTAGCCTCGTTGTCACCCTGTGCAGCAAGGCTCAATGCCTTCCTGACTAGAAAGGAATGGAGGCTCAGAGAGGCCAAGTGACTTGCCCAGGGACACACAACCTGTCCATTGCAAAGTTTCTGGGGAACTCAGGCCTCTAAGCTGTCGATCCAGATACCATGACCTCAGATAAGCCAGCTTCTCTCTGCCCACGGCAATAGTATGAGAGAAAGCCCCTCCTTCCATCCACACTCTAGCTGCCTGCTTCTTTTTCTGTTTCTCTTTTCTTTTATTGCTTTGTCCATTTGAGAGTTTCAATATTTGCAGTGCCTTGGGTTGAAAAGTGCCATTTATTTTTCTGATGCCATCTCTCAGTGGGTCCCGCAAGATCTGCTTTTGAAGATGCTTATAAAAAGCCAGCATTCAGAATTACATCTGGGCTACTATTGTCACTGTGTGAAACTCCTGTCGCCTGCAGATGAGGCCTGAGAAACCAGAGCACTGGGGATAATGAAGCAGGAGGGGAGTGGGTGAAGCTCCTCCCTTAAGTGTATTTTTATGTTAATTGTGCAATAGATAAGGAGCTCTGGTGGCATAGTGGTTAAAGCACTTGACTGCTAACCAAAAGGTTGGCAGTTCCAACCCAGCAGCCTCTCCGTGGGAGAAAGATGAGGCAGTCTACTTCTGTAAAGATTTACAGCCTTGGAAACCCTATGGGGCAGTTCTGTTCTATAATTTCACTATGGGTTGGAATCTACTTGATGGCAGTGGGTTTGTGCAATAGATACTTTGTGTTTAAAAAGATTCAGAGGAAGAAACAACAGGATCATTGCTCTTAAGCACTGGAAGGTGCTTTTGCTGTAACTGCATCACTGTTGCTCTCCCATCACCAGGTTGTAGCTGCAAAGGCTGGGGTGCCTGTTACTTTGTGCAGAAAGTACACTCAGACAACGCCTCTCCGCAGTGCAGGCAGGAAGTGCTCAAGTCCTGGGGACGAAAGACCTGGATTTGAATCCCTGACCATCTGAGTGCTTTGATATCCTTAGTTTCCTGATCTGCAACAGTGGGGAGCATAATAGAGCTGCCCTCTGTGGTTAAATGCTTGGGGACTAACCCAAAGGTTCACAGTTCAAGTTTACCCAAAGGCACTGCAAAAGACAGGCCTAGCAGTCTGCCTCTGAGAGATCACAGTCACTGACAGCCCTGTGGGGTCCAGTTCTATTCTGACCCACATGGAATCACCATGGGTTGGAATTGGCTCCACAGCAACTGGTTTGGTTTTTATGGTTTGGTGGTTTACTGAAATGAAGGATTAAATGAGTTTGTTGATTTAATTAATCACTGTTCATTGAAGGCCCATTCTGGGCCACACTCAGAGCCAGTGGCTGAGTGATAGCAGTGAATTAGATAAATTAAGGTCCTGATATCCTGGGGTGATTGACAACTGGCAGGCAAATGCATACATGAGCAAGGTAAGCACAGTTAGTGCAAAGCATCTTGAAGATGAGGGCACAGCTGTTGCTACCATCACAGCTGTTACCATCACAGGATGATGATAAAGGAGTGGGTGGAGCTTTCTTCTGAGTGGTCAGCAAAGGCTTCTCTGAGACAAAAGGACAAGAAGTCCCAGCAGAGAGAACAGCAAGTGCGAAGCCCAGGGACAGGGAAGAACTTGGCATTTTGAGGAAAAGACAGGGGAGGTCCTGTTGTTGGGATTGATGGTTAGGGAAGAGAGGTGCAATGGAGGGTTAGAGAGGCAGGTGGGACCAGGTTTCCACAGCCCCATGGGCCACACGAAGAAGCCAGGAGTTCGTTCTAAGCATGATGGCAGCTGTTGGAGGGTTTAAACAGGGGAAGCATGAGCTGACTTAGGTTTTAACAAACTCACTCTCTGGCCAATATGTGGAGCCTAGAGGTGGTGCAATGGTTAAGTGCTGGGCTGCTAACCAAAATTCCAAAAGGTTGGTGCTTGGAATTCACCCAGTGGCTCCACAGGAAAAAGACCTAGCAGTCTGTGTCCATAAAGATCACAGCTAAGAAAACCCTATGGGACAATTCTACTTTATTACTTAGGATTGCTGTGGATTGTAACCAACTCATTGTCATCCAACAACAGCACAGTATATTGGGTGAGGCAGGGGTGAGGGGGATGGGCTGGGGTGAGCAGAATGAACAGGAAGGCTGTTGCAGTCGTCCAGGGCAGAGGTGGCAAGAGGATTTGGACCAGAGTGGAGGCAAGAGCAATGAAGAAATATGTATGGATGACTTAAGATACATCTTGCAGGTAGACTCAACAGGACCTGCCAAGTAGATTGCAGGAAAGGAAAGGAGGGGTTAAGGGTGACTCCCAGATTTGTTTTGCTTGAACAACCAAGTAGATGGCAGTGCTATTTACTGAAATGAGGACAAAGTGGAGGAGGAGTGTGTCAGGCAGAGAAGCTCAAGCAGCCCATCAGTGACCTCCAGAGCCACTTTACTGCATGCACATCACCTGGGAATCTTATTAAAACACAGATTCTGATTCAGTAGCTCTGGGGTGGGGCCCAAGATTCTGCATTTCTAACAAGCTCCCAGGTGAAGCTGATGTTGCTGGTCGGTGGCCCACACTTTGTTGTGAGATGCTGGGAGCACTCAGCACAGGGCCGAGTCCTGGCAGGTGTTCACTGAGTGCTATCTGTGGTGTGAGCATGATCCCTGTAGGAATTTCTTGACTGTTGCTGTCACTGCCTCCTGCCTGCCAGCCAGGGCTACTACTGTGGATGGGCTTGAGTGGGGCACATAGATAGACCTGTGCATGGAATATTCTTGTTTGCCCATCAGATCCATTTTCATCCCATCCTACTGTGTGTCGAGCTCTATGGACTGCATTACCCAGAATACCCAAAACTAGTCTGGTCTCTAGTTGGACTTGGCCAATGGGAGGCACCAGCAGGTGGAAAGAGAGTTTGGGGTATTCATTCCCCTGGATTCCACCCTGCTGGCCACCCGTTAGGCTGTATTCCTCTATTAGAGGCCACAACTCTTGTCTGGTGACCCTGTCCCTTAGCTATGGCTACAGTTCCTTCCAGGTTCCAACAATTACCCATGTGCCTGGCCCCTGCACAGTTGCTATCCCGGGTTCTCTAAACTCCACCCACACCTCTGTAAGTAGTTCCCTCATGAAACTCTTCACAGACTCCTTGGAGTGAATTATCTATTTCTTGCTGGCACCCCTAACCCAGGGGCTTTGATACCCACTGTAGTGACTCACTGTATTTACACACTGGCTTCCTTGATTCCCAGCTGCCACTCAGGGCTCAGGGGCCCTTCCACATCTGGCTCTGCCACTTTCTCAGCATTTCTTGAAGCATTGCCCCTGGACAGGCTTTCTTCCCTGAATCACTGGGGACCACCTTCTGGTCCTCTAGTACTACCTAAGGAGCTCTGGCAGCATAGTGCCTAAGGCACTTGACTGCTAACCAGAAGGCTGGTGGTTCAAATCCACCAGCCACTCCTTGGAAGGAAGGATGGGCAATCTACTTCCGTAGAGATACTGCCTTGGAAACCCAAGGAGGGGTCTCTATGAGTTGGGTCGAATCCATGGCACATGACAACAACAACACCACCACCTAGCATCACTTACCTTCTCATGGGTGGATCCTCAGTGTCCTGGGCTCCCTTCCTTGCAAGAGGCAGAAACCCTGCCCAAATCACTCCAGGCCGAAAGAGGAATATTCAGGACATACATCACAGCACATACATCACGGACCCCAAGGACAAGAAGCATAGTCAGGCCTCGCCAGGGATGGGGTCAGGAGGACCAAGATAGTTTCTTCCTCTGAGTATGCTTTCTGTCTGTCCACCTTGTCTTTCCCTCTGTCTACACCACTGATCGGGAGCTCTGGTAGCATAGTGCCTAAGGCACTTGACTGCTAACCAGAAGGCTGGCGGGTCAAACCCACCAACCACTCCTTGGAGGGAAGATGGGACAATCTACTTCCATAGTGATACTGCATCGGAAACCCAACGAGGGGTCGCTATGAATCAGGTCCAACTCGACGGCACATAACAACAACAACAACCCTGACCTTGGTCCATTGTTCTATGTTCTTCTCACTGTGGCTCTGCCTCTTTGTCTGTCTCTGTCTGCATCTTTGTCTCTCTGTGTTCTCTGTCCTGCTATCTATCTCTTTTCCTCACTCTCTCTCATCCTCCCTGCCTATGTCTTTCTTTCTCTGTCTGTAGCTCTCCGACTCAGGCTCTGGCACTAGAGTAAGGCATGTGAGGGGTTGTCCTGGGCACACTGAAAGGGATGCTCACTCTTACAGGCCTACTCTGTACTTGAACTAGCCTGTGAGTGAGTGCCTCCTTAAATGTGTACCTGGGTACTGCACTTGCCTCACCCTGGTCTTGGTCCTGGCCCTGCCTTTCTCATGCCTTCGTCTCTTCGTCTCTGTGATTCCTTTGCTGTGACTGAGCATCTCTTTCTCTTTGTCACATGGTCTCTGATCTCTGCATAGATCCATACAACAGCAGCCCAGTCTTTCTGCTCTTTGGGCACATGGCTGAAGTTGGCTGCCCAGCCCTGCCTGCCCAAGTGCAGCACTCTGAGTCCAATTTCAAATTGCCCGGGGGTGAATGTAGCCCAGCTGAGGTCAGCCATCCACACTTTGCCTAGTCAGCTAGGCCAAGGGCTGGGTCTCCCTGCCCTATGTGCAGGAGCTTGGGAACAAACCTCCCTAGGAGGGACTGGGGTGAGGAAGGAGTGATCAACGTGAGGGCCCTCTTGGTCATGAGTCATCTGTCCCTCAATGTAACGGGCAGCACTGGGGCTCCCTCACTGCCAGAGCGGACAGCTGTGCCCTCAGGCCTTCCTGGGAATTTGGAAAAACAGCCAGAACTCAGTTTAGGAACAAGGAAGGATGCTTCCCTCCCATCCCCTCAGCCCCTACCTCACAGTTCTTTAAGTGTGTGGACTGTTAAGCTGCCTCCTCCTCAAATAGCCTGGTTCTTCCAGCTGTGTCTGCAGGAAAAATTGTCATCTCCCATTTGGGTTCTGGTTTTAGACATCCGAACGTGTGTGCTGAAAACACTCTTTGCTGTCTCTCACCCACTCATGGCCAAATGCTTTAGAGAATTCAAGAAGCATCAAGAAGGGGGAGGCGGGGGCCTGGACTGTCGGGACAAAAGAAGAGCCTGGAGGGGCCTGGGGAGGGGCTCCTAAAGGTCCGAGTCGGTGGTGTAGGTCACACCGCGCGTGGGTGAAGGCACTGGAGTTAGCTCACGGAGGGTGGAGAAGGCCGAGGATCGCTGCTAAGCTCCTGTTTCACTTCTGGTAGGACCCCAACAACTACTTCTGCAGCTCCTCCAGGCAGATCCAGAAGACAAGCTCTTAAACAGCAGCAAGAGGATTTAGGAACTAGGAGCTCTGGTGACGTAGTGCGTAAGGCATTTGACTGCTAACCAGAAGGCTGGCAGTTCAAACCCACCAGCCACTCCTTGAAAGGAAGGTTGGGCAATCTACTTCCATAGTGGGGTCACTATGAGTCGGGTCCAACTCGATGGCACATAGCAGCAACAGCAGGCCCTCATTGCTGTGACGCTCTACGGTTCCAATGGGAAGGGTGTGGCCATGGGGTCTCTGGGATATTTTCTGGCTGATTGGGAGATGTCAGCCTTGGTGAGGTGTGGGGCAGGAAAGGCCTGGGAATGGGCTTGGAAACTGGTGGTGGCTGTGGACCTAGGACTTTTAGAATGAAGTATACCTCCAGATTGTTTTAGGGCCTGCTCAGGATTCATGCAGACCTGCCACAATGTCTGGGACCTGCACCTTCAGAATCTAGAATCTGTGCCTAATTTTCCTCTGCCAAGGTTAGACCCTTGGTGCTGATCGACCTTAGGTCACTAAGACTGGCACCACCCACTTTGGCACCCTGGCTGCTTGGTTGCATAGGTTGAATGCTAGTGCAACTAGGGGACAACAACCAGTGTGCTCCTGGGGAAGGCAGGACCCGATCCCCAAGCTTTGCTACAGACAAAGGTGGCCATCTGCAGCAGTGGAGATCCTTAGAAATGCTGGGGAAAAGGCCATGTGTATATAAGCACAAGCCATAAATAGATTTTAGATAAAGAATCCAAGGCTGTGGCATCTTTCTCTGGATGTCCTTCCTTCCTTCATCCCACTAACACTTGTTAAGTCCCTAAGTGTTCTATGTCAGGTGCTGGGCATTCTCAGGTTCCCCATCCTCGAGACTGGGAAGGAGGAGAGATAGCTTCAAACAGAATTGCAATGGTGTGTGATAGAGACTTTTAACAGAGAGGTCTTCAACAGGCTGTGGTAGTGTAGAAAAAGCAGCTCATTCTATCTGGGGAGTCAAAGGAGCCTCCCTGGAGGAGGTGACATTTACTCTTGAAGGTTGAGTAAGAGTTTGCTGAGTGGGAAAGGAAGGTCATTTCAACTTGGAGAAGGGGGAGAGGTTTGAAGGAGGTGATGGAAGGAGCGGACGATGAGGCCAGGGAGGGTGAGAGAAGCAGCTCAGCTGTGGGCTTCAGCCAGGCCCAGTTTGTCTCTTGAGCTTCCTTCCAGCTTTGAGCCTGTTTGCGTCCCGTGCTGCCGCAGCTTGCCTTTGTTCCCGATTTCATGGGATGAGGCCCTGTGCAGGGGTGGGGGTGGGAAACTATGTTCTGGAGGAAAGAGGTTGTGTCTCCTAGAGAAGGGAGTTCTCCCAGAAGCCCTGGGCTTGCTCACGGGGAGATGCTTGGGGCCCCAAGAGCCCAGCAGCGCCCAGGTTGCACACATTACCTTGGCAGTTTGTGGGCAAACCCCCTTAGCTGAGGGGAGATTGCACTGCCAGCCACTTCCTCCAGTTCCTTCCTTCTGCCTGTCGTCACGGTTACCTCGTCCTTGGGGGTGAGGTTGAAGTTTGGCGGAATCAGTGTTGTCCAGGTTTCTGTTTTCCCAAATGCAGGTCAGCCAGAAGAGCTGTCACTTCTGGTTCAGTTTCAAAGGAGGCTAAGAGGCTGGGTGGTGCCTGAGTGCGGGGGTGTTGACAAGGCACCTCTCCAGCCAGCCACGCAGTCGGGTAGGAGTGTGTCAGGGACGAGCTCAGGGGTGGAGGAGAAGGAGAAGGGGGCTGCCCTGCCAGGACCTGTGTCTATGGCCGTGGGTACTGGTCCTGTGCCCAGGCCCTCTGTCCAGAGCTCCTAGAGCATGCTGGGAGTGCATGGAGAGAAGCTGTTTGTTTTCCTGGCTTAAAGCCTGTTCAGCTGCAATCTTGTTCCAGGCCTTGGGCTGCGGAATCACCCCCCTGGTTCAAGAAGTGAGAGAGTTGGCAAGCCTCGGACAATCCAGTGACTTCTCTAGTGGCCTCTGGCTCTAGACTGTCCCCAACGCACCTGGCCCTGTGTGTCCTCTAGATTTTCCTGGGAGGTAATGGACAACAGGAGGCACCACATCAAAGAGATCCTGATGGCCTATGGGCATGTGGTCAGGAACAGGAATGTTGAAGCCGGAGGAAGCCTAGTTTGAATGAATCGTGCCGCTGCCATTTCCCAGTTGTATGTCTAGTTGTGTGGCCTTGGGCAAATTGAACCACTAAACCCCAGTCATACTATTTGTAAAATGGAACACTAATAGTACCTTCATCATAAAACTTTGATTGGGGAGGTTAAATGACATGTGTGTACAGCATTTAGCAAAATAAGCAATACATGGCAGGTACGTTTGTTATCAATGAAACAATAACTGCAACTATGATTCAAAGTCATAGTATGTGCCTTGAACATCATGCTCTTTTAAGGACTGTCTCTATGCGATCAAACTGACAGCAGTAACTCCAAAGATTAGATAGGAAACTTAGGGGGCAGTGAGTTCATGTTAATGAGGGAGGAACAATTTGGAAGAGGAGGGTGAAAATGGTTGCACAACTTGGAGAATGCAATCGATGTCACTGGAATTGCACACGTACAATTGTTGAATTGGCGCCTGTTCTGCTGTGTGTATTCTCAACAACAGTGACAACTTTTTTTTTTTAAACTCAGTGTTGGTGCACAGTGAGTTTCCTCCTCCCGTTTACTATGCCTGATTTCACACATGGCAAATTTCCTAATGTGTCCTGGGAGAAAACTGCCTGGAGACTCCGGAGGCCCCTTGGCTTGTGTCCCAGGCAGGGCACTTTAGGCATCCCCTGGGCCCATCCATCTCTCTCACAGGCGGTATCCTGGAGGAAGAACATGCAGAGGCTGGGAGAAGGATTCAAGCCCAGGGAGGAGGCTAGGGACACTGTTCAGCAACAAAAAGATCCGAGTGTTTGGAAAGACCAATAAGGAGGGGTCTTGGGGGTGGAGGAGCAGTGGAATTGAAAAACCCCAGCGGAGGGCAAGAGGGGAGGGTGAAGGTAGGTCAGGAAGAGGAAAGAGGATGAGATCTAAAAGTGAAATCTATGCTCAGGCCTGAGACCTTTTTAAAGGAAACCAAAACCAAATCCACTGACGTCGAATTGATTCCGACTCATAGTGACCCCCATTGGGTTTCCAAGGTGGTAAATCTTTACGGAAGTAGATTGCCCCATCTTCCTTCCATGGAATGGCTGGTGGGTTTGAACTGCCAACCTTCTGGTTAGCAGTCAAATGCCTTAGGCACTACGCCACCAGAGCTCCTTTTTAAAGGAAGGCCTGGTAATTGCTGACCTGGACAATTGTATCTAGAGGGCTTGGGCTGGGCAGTATGGGAGAACAGGCCGCCACTGCCCCTGGGGTGCCATCCTCTATGTGGGTCAGCTCCTGAACTCTGGCAGGACCTGGGCAGCCCTGCCCTCCTGGAACACTGACCCTGTCAGAATGCCCCTGGTCTGAGTGGATCCTTGGACTGAGTTGAGAAATGTTTCCATCTTACTGATTGGGAGGCAGTGGGCTGGTAGGCTGTGGGCATGCTCAGTGGCCAAATGTAGGATAAGAAGGGAAGTTTGTCCACCCATCTGTCAGTCTGTCTGTGTGTCAGGAGGGAAGCTCTACTCTAGAGCTGGCTGAGTGTCTAATCGGTGGCTCGTTGCCCTCACAGCTAGATGAGGAAGAGGAACGAAGGAAAAGGCGCCGAGAGAAGAACAAAGTCGCAGCGGCCCGATGCCGGAACAAGAAGAAGGAGCGCACGGAGTTTCTGCAGCGGGTGAGCGTGGCAGCTGGCTCGGGTGGGGATGCCTGCCCTGTTCTTTGGCGTGGGCCTGTGCACTTGTGGACCAGGAGACGTCATCAAATGGCTGCAGATGCAACGTGTGTCTGCTGGCCTCTGCCCAAGTAGCCTCCACCCCTCTGCTCTTCCCTGCCTCCTAGCTAATGGCCTCCCCAAACTGAGCCAATGGCAGGCTGCAGCAGCTCCCACCCAGATCCCCTTAGAAGCCCAGAGAAGGTAGGAGGAGGCAAGTTCACCTCCACTGAGGTTAGCTGGCCCGGGAACGGTGCTACCCTTTTGGCACCCTGGTGGACCGGTGGCCGGGTCCGGTGGATCGGTGGCTGGGTCTGGTGCTGATGAAGTTAGGTGGCGATGGCATGCACGGGGTGGTGGACAGAGCACTTCCTGGGCCAGTTGCTTTTGTGCAGAGCAAAGCTCCTTTCCTTTGGGGAAGGGGACTCTTCCAGTCCTGCATCCTATCTGCTGGCCCCCCAGCCCCACTGACGATGACCCCTGAGTTCTCTGCTGCCTCCTCTGGGGCTCAGAAGTCAGCTCTGCCTGCCAAGGTCAGCTACATGTTGCTCTTCTTCCTGACCTACAGACCAGCTCCCTGCTCTCCCACTAGGAATGCGCCAAGTGGGATATTTGCTCTTTCTCTACTCTAAGTCCCGTCTCTGAGGCCTTCTCCTGCATCCCAGAAACGATACTTGGCAGTGAAGGGACATGACCAGAGAGCTAATTAGTCATTAGTCCAGGCCTGTCATCTCCAGTTCCCTCCTCCCAATAATTTACTACTAAATAACTGTAGTCTCAACTCTCAGTGCCTCAAGTTGATTGAAACTCATAGTGACCCCATTGGGTTTCCAAGGCTGTAATTCTTTCTGGAAGCAGACTGTCTCATCTTCTGTGGAGCAGCTGGTGGGTTCAAACCACCGACCTTTTGGTTAGCAGCCAAATGCCTTAACCACTACACCACCAGGCTCCTTTTTAAATAATAATAGTAACAATATATAATAATAACATACTGGGTCAGGCACTGTTCTGTAGTATATGTATTAGCAATAGTTGCTAACACTGGTAAAGTTGAACACTATCAAGTGCTAAATGTGTACCATCTTGTTTGATTCTCACAAAAACCATGGGAGGTAGGTATGTTTGTTATTTTCTTCTACAGATGGGGAAACTGAGGTGCCGTAAGGTTAAGTAACTTGTCCAGGTCTCTTAGCAGCTGAGTAGTAGAACTGAGATCAAGTTTGGGGTTAACTTCAAAGCCTTTGTTCTTACTAGTCGACTATACTGACTCTCATTCATTCTTCATTTGTTCCTTCATTGATTTAACAAGTATTGTTAAGCTTGAACTAAAAGACCAGCACTGTGCTAGGTGTGCCAGGGACACACAGGAAAGAGCAGAAGAGGTCCCTCCTGTGGGAGCTGGAGAGACAAGGCTGAGGTTGGCTCTGATGTCCTCTGACATTGTGAGTCTATGGATCCCTTCTCATGTTTACAACAGAGAGCAATCCTGAGGTCACAAGGGTAGACAGTGCAGGCCATGTATGTACCTCAGTGCTGTGAGCAGCTAGGGCAAGGGAGGGCTGACTATAGGCAGGAGTGAAACTCCTAGAGCTGGGAGCCCCCAGGCAGAGATGGCTGGATAACAATGGACTGGAAGGTTTCCAGAAGCCTCTAAGAGACTGGTCTCACAGGGACCTCTCAATATGGAGTATCCTATACTTCATTTCCCATCACTCAGAGCTGGGCAAAGCAGAGCAGGGGATAGAGAAGTTTCACGTAAGATCTCTCCCTTCCAGGGACCTGCCAGCCAGTAGGCAGGGAAGATATGCCGAAGTGAACAGTCTAACACATGAACACAATCAACAGTGCCAAACAAACACGGCTAGCTACTGCTGACATTCCAGCATTCCAGCAACACTTACTGAGCACCTACTCTGTGCTGAGCGTTTCACGCCTCGTTTAATCCTTACAAAATTCCAGTGAGGTAAATGTTGATTATTTCCATTTTAGAGATTGAGCCAAAGCTCAGAGAGGCCAAGTTACTTCTCCAAGGCCACATTGCTAGCCAGTGGTAGAGCTAGGGTTCATTCATTCATTTGCCAAACCCAAACTGAACCCACTATCATTTAATCGATTTTGACTTATAATGACCCTTTAAGACAGAGTAGAACTGCCCCATAGGGTTTCCAAGGCTGTAAATCTTTATGGAAACTGACTGCCTCATCTTTTCTCCCATGGAGCAGCTGGTGGGTTTGAACCGGCAACCTTTTGGTTAGCAGCTAAATGCTTTCCAGTGTTTATTGAGTGCCACAGTAGACAAGTAGACAGTTGTGAAGCAAATAGTAGTAACGAGCTGAGTGTTATGCTGTGAGCTTCCTAGTCTAGGCTGAGGAAGTGTTGCTTAAAGACCGAGACAAAAAGGAAGAGAGGAGCTAATAAGGTGAAGGGCAGGGATGGAGGGAGCCTGCAGGAATAGCTCAAGGAAAGGCCAGAGGCAAGAGAAGGGTTGGGTTTGGGAAACTGAAAGGAAAGTCACTGTGGCCAGAGTGTAGCGTGTCAGTGGTGGAATGAAGGTAAGCAGGACTCGTGGAGGTCAGCCTTCGGTGCTGCATTGCCTGCAACAGTCTCAGTTTATACCCGTTGTCCTAATTACTAATAACACTTCCCTCCACTCTCCCAAGTGTCCCCATAAGGATGATAAATTATATGGTCATGGGGAGCCAGGGAGGGAATTTAGGAGGAGACACACGTTAAAGGATCCTTCTGGTTGCAGTGTGGGGCGCAGATGGGAGTGGGAGAGTGGGGCAGGGGGAACAGTTTCATGGCAACTGTGTTGTCCCAGTGGGAGAAGGCAGCTGTGAGTACAAAGAGTAGTGTGTGGCCATAAAGTCTCGGAGGGAGATTTGGGCAGCTCTGTCTGGGCCTTAGCTCAGTCCTCCCTCCACACACACGCACCTCCTCTTCTCCTCTGGTCTTGGAAGCAGTGGCTGGTGTGAGCTTTAGGGAACTGATGCAGATGGCCGTGTTGACAGTCAATGCCTGCAGACTTGGTGGTGGGGGGTGTTTCTTTAATAGGTAAAATATTTACAAGGTTCAGAGGTGTGTGTGTGTGTGTGTGTATAAAATTGTTGTTCGGTGCAACAAGTTAACTCTGACTCATAGTGACCCTACGTACAACAGAAGGAAATTACTGCCCGGTCCTGTGCCAGCCTCACGGTCTTTGCTACACCTGAGCCCATCGTTGCGGCCACTGTGTCAATTCATCTCATTGAGGGTCTTCCCCTTTTTCACTGACCCTCCACTTTACCAAACATGATATCCTTCTCCAGGGACTGGTCCCTTCTGACAGCATGACCAAAGTATGTAAGATAAAGTCTGGCCGTTCTCGCTCCTAAGGAACAATCCTGCTGTACCTGTTCCAGGAGAGATTTGTTTGCTCTGGCAGTTCATGGTATTTTCAATATTCTTCACCAAAATCACAATTCAAATTCATGGATCCTTCAGTCTCCCTTATTCATTGTCCAGCTTTCACATGCATATGAGGCTACTGAAAATACCATGGCTTGAGTCAGGTGCACCTTAGTCTTCGAAGTGACATCTTTGCTCTTTAACACTTTGAAGAGGTCTTTTGCAGCAGATTTGCCCAGTGCAGTATGATGTCTGATTTCTTGGCTGCTGCTTCCATGGTTGTTGGTTGTGAATCCAAGTAAAACGAAATCCCTGACACTTCAATCTTTTTCCCATTTATTGTAATGCTGCTTATTGATCCAGGTGTGAGGGTTTTTGTTTTCTTTATAGTCTTCAAGTCGTCTTCAGTTTCAGCAAGCAAGGTTGTTTCATCTGCACATCACAGGTTGTTAATGAGTCTTCATATGTGTAACAACCCAATTCACTGCCATCCAGTGGGATCCGACTCACAGCGACCCCTCCTTGGTTTCCGAGGCAGTATCACTATGGAAGTAGATTGCCCAATCTCCTTTCCGAGGAGTGGCTGGTGGATTTGAACTGCCAGACTTCTGCTTAGCAGTCAAATGCCTTAGGCACTATGCCTCCAGAGCCCCTTTATATATTATATTTTACATTTTATACACTTTAATATATTATATTACACTTTCCTCCACTTTCCCAAGTGTCCCCGTAAGGATGATAAATTATATGGTCATGGGGAGCCAGGGAGGGATTTTAGGAGGAGACACACCTTAAAGGATCCCTCTGATTGCAGTGTGGGGTGCAAATGGGAGTGGGAGAGTGGGGCACAGGGAGCAGTTTCATGGCATCTGTGTTGTCCCAGTGAGAGAAGGCAGCCATGAGTACGAAGAGCAGTGTGTGGCAGTGGTTAAAGCATTCAGTTGCTAACCAAGAGGTCAGTGGTTTAAACCCAGCAGTGGCTCCACAGGAGAAAGATGAGACAATCTGTTTCCATAAAGATTTACAGCCTTGGAAACCCTATTGGGTAGTTCTACTGTGGGAGCTCTGGTGGTGTAGTGCCTAAGGCATTTGACTGCTAACCAGAAAGCTGGCAGTTCAAACCCACCAGCCACTCCTCAGAAGGGAGGTTGAGCTATCTACTTTTGTAGAGATACTGCTTCAGAAACCCAAGGAGGGGTCACTATGAGTCAAATATGACTCAATGGCAGTGAGTTTAGTTCTACTGTGTCCTATAGGGTCATGATGAGTTGGAATCAGCTTGAGGCCGTGGGTTTTTTTTGGGGGGGGTGGATATATATATATATATATATAGTTGGTTCGCTCTGCAGAAGGAAGATGGGGTGATCTACTTCCGTAAAGATTTACCGCCTTGGAAACCCAATGGGGGTCTCTGTGAGTTGTAATTGACTTGATGGCAGTGAGTTTGTTTTTTGTTTTGTCATATATATATACCAGTTGCTGTGAAGTCCATCGTAATTCATGCTGACTCATGCGTGTCAGAGTTGAACTGTGCTGCACTGGGTTTTCAGTGGCTGTCATCTTATGGAGTTAGGTCACCAGGCCTTTCTTCTGAGGTGCCTCTGGGCAGATTCAAACCTCTAACTTTTTGGTTGGCAGCCAAGCACGTTAACTGTTAGTACCAGCAGGGACTTCTTTAAGTGCACTAGGGTAACTTTCTTTGTAAAGTCAGAAAATCTTAATACATACAGTCCCCTGGGCCAATCTTATTTTTGGGGAGGAAACTAAGGCCTAAAGAGGGGAGGTGATTTGGCCAAGGTCACATAGCCAGGATGCCCAGCTCCTCAGCCTGTGTTTTTGTCTACTCTCTTTGCTGCCCACAGGGTGGGAGGCATAACCTCCATATGCACTAATCTCTTCCAAGATGACAAATGGATTTATTTTCTCTAGGGCAATAAATAGCTACCAGAAGGCAAACGACAAACAGAAATGTAAGCAGCATTATTCACTTCATAATTAAAGTATGAAGATCCTTACCCACGTTTCCTTAGTTAATTAGGAAACAGATCAGGTAATTGGTGTTATAAAGCCACAAACTTCTACAATCATGGTTAAAAAAAGATTCTTCTGAACTCAATTTATACAAATAAATACATAGCACCAACCAAGAATTCTTTGAGTACAGAAGGATTCTGCCAGTCAGATAGTCCAAGTTCAGACTATCATTCCATGATGGACCCTACCCTAACAGTAGGCGCTCTGGTGGCACAGTGATTAAAGCACTTAGCTGTTAACCCAATGGTCACAGTTCAAACATGCTAGCCATCTCTGTGGGAGAAAGATGAGGCAGTATAAATCTTCTGTAAAGATTTACAGCCTTGGAAACCTCGTGGGGCAGTTCTGCTCTGCCCTTTATGGTCGCTAGGAGTCAGAATTGACCCACCGGCAACAGGTTTAACCCTGTTAGGGTTAAACTGTTAAACTGTTAAGACTGTTAGTTTAAAATCAACAGAATGTAATGTTGTTCTGATCATAAATACAAGTTGCCCCACACCTACTGTAAAAACTGTTGAGCCAATTCCAGCTCACGCCCACTCCGTATATTTCAGAGTAGAAGTATGCTCATACCGTTTTCAGTGGCTGTGATCTTTTGGAAGTAGGTCACCAGGCTTTTCTTCCAAGGGGCCTCTGAGTAGATTCGAACCACCAGATGCCCACACATATGGCTTCGGATGCAGTAGCTTCAAGGAGGTGGATCTGTATGCAGTACTCTTGAGTACTATGGGTGAGAGACTTCTTCTATGTTGTTTTAACTTTAAACTCCCTGTACCTAAATCCAAACCCCTTCTTTGCCCTTCCCACTACTCTCCAGAATAGCATCCCTATGGTGGTATGTTTGTCAACTTGGCTGGGCCTGGTTGAGTGGCTGGGCAGCTGGTGGTAGTTATTCCCCATGAGACTGGCAATAAACTCCATGGTGGAATCTACCACAAGCAGCTGAGTAGCTGCCTTAGGGAATGTGGTCTGCTTCCTCTATATAAGCAGCAGCTTTGGGAATGGTCTCTAGCCTATGGCATGCTTGGATCCTGCATGTAGCCATGTTGTTGCTCAGCAGCCTGCTATGCTCTGCTGACCTTGGGACTTACAATGGACTTAAGTTAATGGCCTGCCGTGTGGTTTGGTAACATCGGGACTGTGCCTTTTTACTTGTCAACCTTGGGGCTTCTCAGCCTCAGCAGTCAGCAGCTGTCTGAATGAAGAAATCCCTCTAGCTCCAGTGGACTGGGAGCAGGAGGCAGAGCTGGACCCCAGGGTTGAGGGGCTTTCACCCAGCCGCTAGAGCCTGGCACTTTGAACTTGGACTTAAAGCCTCCAAATTGTAAGAATGAACTCCTGCTTGTTAAGGCCATTCCATTTGTAGTATATTCTTGTCAGAGTGGCACTAGGTAACCAGAACAACCCCCTACCCCTTTCAGACTCTGTTCCTCGGACCCTTCCCCCAGGCTCATAGTCAGCTGTCTTGCCTGTCTCCTTTGTTCTCCAGATCTAGGCAGTCACCAAGACTTGCCAGGTTTTCTTTTCAAAGGTCAGTCCCATATGTTACCATTTTCATTCCAGCTGCCCCCAGTTTTGGTACCTGCTCTAATGGCCACTCTCAACTCCCTCCTCAGGTGACCCACTTCCACTTTATTTCACCCAGGCATTCCTAAGCCCACCCTTTTCATCCAGAACGACCCCATCTGAAAACTGGGGAGGGTTATTGTATCAACTTCATAAGGTTAATGCAAAGATCAAATAAGTCAATACGTGTGAAGTGCATTCAGCACGCCTGGTACCCACTCTTGCTCTGTGAAGTCACTTGTTCCCTTCTTCTCTTGCCTCTCCTTTTCCTTATTATTAGCCCTTCCTGCTTTTCCTCAGGAGCTCTGGTGGCATAGTGCCTAAGGCACTTGACTGCTAACCAGCAGGCATCTCAGAAGGCTGGCAGTTCAAACCCACCAGCTACTCCTCAGAAGGAAGGTTGGGCAATCTACTTCTGTAGTGATACAGTCTGGGAAACCCCAGGAGGGGTCGCTATGAGTTGGATCCAACTGGATGGCAGTGTGTGTGTGCTTCTCCTCCTTCTTCATACTGTTCTCTTGCTTATCGGTTGAAGGGAAAATTCCTTAAGACTCCCTAGCCCTTGGCTTTTCCCACATGACTTCATCTAATCCCTGTGATAATCTCCTTTTTATGGATGAGATAACTGAGCTTCTGAGTGGTTAAGAAACTTGCCCTAGGCTATGAGCTTTCCCAGAGCTACCAAACCAAAAACTGCACTGGCTTAGAGTCCATGGACTCATAGCGACCCCTTCATGGGTTTCTGAGGCGGTATTGCTATGGAAGTAGATTGCCAATCTCCCTTCCGAGGAGTGGCTCATGGGTTTGAACCGCCAGCCTTCTGGTTAGCAGTCAAGTGCCTCAGACACTACACCACCAGAGCTCCCCTCAGAGCTACAGTTGGGCTCTAAATCCACCTTACCAGCTTCAGAACCTACCACGTCCGAAAGTGGACAATGGTCAAACTGGACTTTTCCCCCCAATCTCATAAACACATTTTAAGCTTTCCCATGCCCATGTTCTTGATCATTTGGGGGCTCCTTGACCTTCTCTACCCAGTCAGAGTCAACCTGTCTTCAAACCCAAGATCAGACTCTGTCACTTAGCCCTCTCAGAAGGTCTTCTAAACCCTGGGTAGCTGACAGCCCTTTTGTAAACACTATCTTGCCATATGGATTCCATCTTCTCCTTGGACTAGAAGTCCATGATAGCTGCATTGGGGTGAGTGTCTGGTCTCTCCCTCCACCCTGAGCTCTGTTGGTACACAGCAGACTTCAGCAAATTCTCATGAATAAATGAATGGATGGAGCTGAGAGTCCTAAAAGCAGAGGCTCAGGAGAATTCCAAGATGGAGCTAAAACCTTTGGCTGGGGGGACCTAGATGGCCAGAGGGTTTGTGAAAAGTTCCCAAGGTCACCCAACCAGTCAGACCAGTGAGCAGGCATCTCAGATTAGCGCCTAACTGCTCTCTGATTGTGTCATGTGGGGTCTTTCCTGCCCTTGAAGGTGGATTCTGAGAACAGTAGACCAGGCCAGCTTCCCTATCGTGCCTCAGCCATTGAGCTAAAAACCTTTATAGGCAGTTTTTAATACTTTCTCCCTGAGCATTTTTTTTTTCTTTTTGGAGGCCCAAAGCTGTTCCCTCTCAGCGTCAGGTCACAGAATCTGTGTATCTCAGCAGTTCTGAATTCCTCAGGCGCCTCACACTCCCACCTCAGAGATGAACACAAAGAACAATTCAGTCAGACTGGTTGGTGTGAGGAAGATGGTGCCACCGGGACATGTGTGGGCTCTACCCAGGGCCCTGAAGACCCACACTGCCCTGGGGGACCCAGAGGGGAGGCTCCTCATCCCGTGCCCCACCAGGTGGACGGCAAGTTCATAGTCCCAACCCAGTCCCAAGACGTCCAGTTGTCAGACACATTTCCAACCACGGCTTGCTCTGCCTGAAACAGGGATTTTCAACAGTGGTGCTGTGGACATTTTGGACCAGGTGACTCTTTATTGTGGGGGGTGACCTTCACATGTAGGATTTTTAGCAACACCTCTGACCTCTACCACGAGATGCTAGTAATACTCTGCCCCTAGTTGTGACAAACAAAAATGTCTCAGATATGGCCAGATGTCCCCCGGGGGGCAAAATCACCCCTAGTTGAGAACCACTGGCCTTAAACTTGGCTGGCCTTTGAATAAAATCCATCTCTCAAACTGCTTATAAGTTCTTAGATGCAGCCCAGGAAAAATTATTCAAATGCTTTGCTAGTTTACCCTTTGACCCCTGGGGTTGAATTGATACACCCACCACCTCTCCACACTATGACTGTAAACATCCCCCATTCATGTCTTCACCATTCCTTCTTTCCCCTGCAGCACTCACTGGAAATCTCACTTGAGGTCTGTTTGAAACCTCATTGGATCTAGAAGGATTGGCTGTTGATTGCCTTCCAGTGGGAAAAACATCAAGATTACAGGGAATAAGGAAGAGCTGTTTAAATAATTCTAGACTAATAGCTAGGAAAGGAGCCCTGGTGGCGCAGTGATGAAGTGGTCTGCTGTTAATGAAAAGGTTGGCAGTTCAAACCCTCCAGCCACTCTGTGGGAGAAAAGACCTGCCAATCTGCTTCCCAAAAGGTTTCAGCCTAGAAACCCTGGGGGCGGTTCTACTCTGTCCTATAGTGTTGCTATGAGTTGGAATCGACTCAAAGGCACAGGACAACAATAGCTAGGAAGCACAGGTTTGAGGAGGAATCGTGTGACCATACTACGCTTGATCAAAGTATCCCTGTGTGCATCTTCACGCATCAGAGCGTGTTACCGTGATGCAGCCCTCTGTGGGCCGCCACACACCTGCTCTCCATCCACATGGCCTCCGTTCTCCCAACTTTTGTTCCTTGTGCCAAGGCCCTGTATCAAGAGAGTGTCTGGTGTATTTAAGGAGCATCAAGGAGGCCACTATGGCTGGAGTGGACTGAGAGAGCAGAAAGAGGTGGGAGATAATCAGGCTGGCCCCAGTGCAACCCAGGCTCGTGTCACCGGTGACGAGAAGTGTCCCAGGGACAGGCAGATCATAGACCTATTGAGCCCCGCCTGCAGTGAGTCAGTTGATACAGTCTCTATAGCAGGTTCTATGCTCCCTCCATGTAGAAGCTGGCAGACGGAAAACAAGCAATGCCAACCCAGAGCGGCCTGCCCCAGCCACCCCGGTCCCTGGAGCCCGTCCCTGGTAAAGCCTAAAGCCGTGTCTATGTGTTTACACACAGGAATCCGAGCGACTAGAGCTGATGAACGCGGAGCTGAAGACCCAGATTGAGGAGCTGAAGCAGGAGCGGCAGCAACTTATCCTGATGCTGAACCGGCACCGGCCCACCTGCATCGTACGGACCGACAGCGTCAAGACCCCCGAGTCAGAAGGCAACCCACTGCTGGAGCAGCTGGAGAAGAAGTGAGCATGGCCGGGAGGAGGACGGGGAGGAGCAGGAGAAGCAATAAAGAGGGAAGAGGAGGAGGGCCCCAGAGGCCCTCCTTTGATGCAGGACAAACTTTGCAGCAAGGATCAGCATGACCAGCATTGGCGGGCTTTTTTGTGAAACTCAGATCAGCCAACAAGGGGAAGGGCGGGTTGAGGACACCCAAGGGGACCAAGCACTGAGACCAAAGTCAACCCGCCGGAGGGGCTGTCCTGCCTGGGACCCAGCTCAAACGAGGCAGGATGGACGTGCCACCTGGGCCAGAGGGACGCCCCACCAGACACTTCAGCCTCTCTACCAGGGCACCCTGAGCACCCTGAGGGACCTCTGAGCAGCCAGGAAAAGCCATGAGTTGGAACCAAAATGTGGCTGGGGATGAAACTCAGAATGAAACTGTAATATGCCTGCCCCCAGCCCTGACCCCTGTCCCTGACGCAAAGCTGGGGTGAGGTGGGGCCCTGCTGCACCTGCCCATCTCTGCCCCGCCAGGCGGCCGCAGTCCTGGGCATACCGACCCTGCTGGAGTTTGCTGTGGGCACGAGGCGCGGGCGCCCTTCCAAAGCACATACTCACTCGAATGTTTACAGACTGGCTGTCCTGGCAGTGCTTTCAACTGCACATGGTTTTTATACTTTTTTTTTTTTTTTAAATATTTTTTACAAAAAAAAAAGATTTTATACAAGCACTATATATATGGATTTCTATAATCACTCGATGTGATACAGTATAAATATGCTATGGTTGGTTTGTTACGAACACATATCCACCAGTTACGGCTGTTGTGTGTAATCCTAAGTACTGTAGTCTCTGAGGGTGGGGTGGTGGGGGCAGGGGCGGGGTGCATTTCCATCCTTGTAAACCCTTCATAGTACTCGGTCCTGTATCGCTCAGTAAACATTACTCTTACTTACACTGCTCGCTGCCTCTTGTGATACTGCCTGGGGGATGGGAGTCCAAAGCATACTCGCGGGCCTCCCAGTCTGCAGTGTTGGAAGATAATTGGAGCACCTGCTGTAGGCCCTTAGTTTTCATCACAGCCCTCCCAGGTGAGTATTAATCTGCCCATGTTACAGATGAGGAAGCCAAGGCTCAGAGAAGTTAAAGAAACCTGCAGTTACCATTTTGAGAGTACTTCATTCATTCATTCCACAAATGTTTACTGAGTACTTACCATCCGTGTAAGTTCCTTGGGTAGCACAGTTTGCACTTGACTACTGATCGAAAGGTTGGCTCTTTGAACCCCTCCCAGCAACACCACAGAAGAAAATCCTGGGGGTCTGCTTTCTTAAAGATTACAGCCAAGAAAACCCCGTGGAGCAGATCTGTAACATAAGGTGGTCACAAGTCGGGATCAACTCAACGGGAGCAGGTTTGGTTTCGCACATGTGTGCGGGTGTTGTGTGTTCACGGGGCCCTGCCCTCGTGGACCTTACAGTCATGAGCTATGTGCTGTGCTTCTCCACACACTGCCTCATTTCCTTCTCACAAGAATTGCCAGGGAGCGGCAGTTGTCCCCATTTCACAGGTGTGAAATTAGAGGCCCAGGGAGATTAAATGTGCAACCATTATTCTTTGAGGAATTATTATGTGACAAGTGTACATGGTCTAATTTACTGCAGCACAAAATAGGCAGTGTTACCCTCATTTTACAAATGACTTAACTGGTCTTGGAGAGGTTAAGTAACTTGTGCAAGGCCACCAGCTAACAAGGGACAGAGGTCCTGACTGCCCCCCACTTGTCAGCAGCTGACTGATTGTCCTTGTGATTGACTGTCTCACCCGATCAAACAGGAAGTCTGAGGCCTCAGTTACAGACTGAGTTCCTAGGAGGGCTGCGTGGTGCTCTAATGTATCTATTCCACAGCCATGGGATGAACCAGGCATCTGGCCAACGTGTGCCTGGCCTGACAGAGGGGTCAGTGACTCATCCCCCTTCACGCCACATCCAGAACCCCCCCTTCACCCCCACCATGAGGCAAGAACAGCTGAGTGCCAGACCAAATCACTGCATTTTCTTGGCATTTGACAGTCCCCAAGGCCCTTTCACGCATGTTATCTCATTGGACATGGCAGCTGTATGAGGTAGGTGAGAAGGTGTTTTTAGCTCCATTTTATAGTTATATAAACTGAGGCTTACAAAGGTTAAAGTTCACTCAGCTAAAAGAAGAAGAATTGGGGTGGAACCAAACTCCTTCCCATCCTTCATTCTTTCTCCTCCGTGCCCGGGGCTACATAACTGGTAGTTGATAACAAGGCTTTGTGTCAGGACAGCAGTTATAGGTTGCTTCCCAAGTCATGGGGAGGCTTTCTGGGACAGATGGACATTAAGAAGGGGTCGCTAACACACCTCTGGCCCCGTCCTAACTCATCTCAGTTTCCTTCTTCCAGACATGGTTGGCAGGAAGGTTGCTGAACCCTGCTTGCAAAGCAGGGCCTGGCTACTCACCCTCAGCTGTGGCCAGACCCACGAAACCCTCAGGCTGTAAGTCGTTAACATTTTTCCAGCTGTGAGAAAAACAAAGACGTGGACTGTCAAGGGCCCTTCAAGTGAGCTGGTCGAAGTTCCTGCAGGGTCTCCTGCCGCTGGCTGTGGTCCCTCTGTCCTGTGCTTGGGCACCACCAGCTGGCGTCTCCAGATTCGAGGTCCCCCCTCACCCTCCATGCTGGCCTCTCCCAGAAGCAGTGACTTCTGCTTTGCTGAGGCCAGACTTGGTGTTTTCATCATCACCATGACCACCACTCCTGTGGGTAACCGGAAGTCACAATCATAGTCTAGATCATAAGTGCTAACATTTAAGCGTTCTCCGTGTGCCGTGCATTTTACATGCATTGCCTCAGTCAGTCTTCACTGGGAGCTAGGTGCTATTATCCCCATGTTCCAAATAAAAACCCATCAACCCACTCCATTGATTCTGACTCACAACAACCCTGTAGGTCAGAGTAGAATTGCCATAGGGTTCCAAGACTGTAAATCTTGGAAGCGGACTACCACATCCTTCTCTCGCAGAACAACTAGTGGGTTTCAACCACTGACTTTTTTGTTAGCAGCCAAGTGCTTTAACCACTGCACCACCAGTGCATTCCCCATACAGATGGGAAAATCAAGGCACAGAGAGAAAGTAGCTTGCCCAAGATCACAGGCCATTTAGGTGGTTGTTTTGGGTTGTTGTCAAGATGATTCCGACTCCTGGAGACCCGTGCACAGAGAAGAACTGCCCCATAGAGTGTTCACGGCTGTGAGCGTTTGGAAGCAGACTCTCAGGCCTCTCTTCTGAGGTGCCTCGGGGTGGGTTTGAACTGCCAGACTGTAGGTTAGTAGCCCAGCTTGTAACTGTTTGCTCCACCTGGGGATACCTCCTGTAGGTGGTAGATGTAGGCTATTATTGCAGACAGTCTGATCTAGGTGATAAACACTAGGACGCACTATCACCATGAAAGGGACTACTCCTTGTCTGTGGGGTGACCTTAGTTCCAGAGAACTTGTGCAGAGGGCCGGGAGAAGATGTCACAGACTCGTACATGTTCACAGTACACACTATGAATTCCCAACTATCAGACCCCCATCTCCAAGTGTACACACGGGACATTAGAGGGAAATAGCTCCAAGGTCCAATCTGGCACTTACTAGCCATGAGCCTCACCATCCTTATCTGTCAAGTAGCAATCTAAGTCTCTCTTACTGGTTTATTTTCAGGATCAAATGAGAAATGGATGCAAAGCGTTTTGTGAAATAATAAGTGCCATAAAATGCCAGTTCCTTCTCCCCTCCTTTCCTATGGAGCATTAACACTTACCACACAGTAAAAACAATTTGAAAATTTGTATTTTTTCAATGAGAAGGCAGACTGTGCATTCTAGCCGTGTGCACACTGTCCATGGGGTGACGAATGCCTGGGGTCCAGGACTCCTGGGCTCGGCTGCAGCTGCACTGGGCCCCTCATTCCCTCCCTGGCCTCAGGGTGCTTTTCTGCCGGGTGGTCATAAAGTAGAGGCACTATCTCTTCTATGAGTGGTATGAGAATCATGGCTCTGAGAATCAGCGGAGCTGGTGTGTGTGACCGTGGCCTAAAGCCGAGACCCAGTAGCAGTAAGACAGACAGAAATGAAAATGTGCTGTTCAGGATAGCTATTAAAGGAACTTGCACACACTGCCAGAAAACCAAAAACAAATTCATTGCTGTCAAGTCGATCCCAACTTGTGACGCCCCCATGTGTTATAGAGTGGAATTGCTCCATAGGGTTTTCTTGGCTATAATCTCTATGGTAAGGAGTCCTGGTGGTGCGGTGGTTAAATGCTTGACTGCTAACTGAAAGGCTGGCCATTTGAGCCCCCCCCAGTGGCTCCACAGGGAGAATGACCAGGTGACCTGCACCGTAAGGATTACAATCTAAAAAGCCCTGTGGCTCAGTTATGCTCTGCCAGGTGAAGTTGCTGTGAGTCAAAAGCGACTTGACAGCACTCAATAACAATAATAACAATCTTTATGGAAGTAGATTGCCAGGCCTTTCTTCTGCCTTGCCACTGGGTGGTTTTGAACCACCAATCTTAGGTTAGTAGTTGAACACCATCCAGGGACCTACAATACCAGGCCAGTGGGATTGAAATTGGTGTAAAGCAATTTGGCACCACCTGGTACCTCTAAAGCTAAACATATCTTTTGACCTAGCAATTTCCTACCTAAGTACATACCCTAGAGAAAGTCTAGCATGGGTGCCCAAGGAAATACATAAGAATGTTCACCAAAGCTTTGCTTGTAATAAAGGAAAATTGGAAACAACCTGAATGTCTATGAACAGATGAACAGGTAAGCAAAGTTTAGTGTTTCCATAAAATCGAATATTATACAGCAGTTAAAGCTGAATGTATCAGAGCTACGTATATTAATGTGGATAAATCTGAGAGTGAAGAAAAAACAAGTTGCAGAAGGCTATATACAGTATATCACCATTTATGTATTGTTTCTAAACATACAAAATGAGACTTTGTTTTTATGAGTGCACATGGATCTGGGTAATAGAGATATCAAAACATGTACAGGCATCTTCAGAGAAAATGCAGGTTTGATTCTAGACCATCTCAATAAAGTGAATATCATAATAAAGTGAGTCACATGAATTTTTTGGTTGCCAGGTATATATAAGTTATGGTTACATATACTATAGTCTATTAAGTGTGCAACAGTATTGTGAGAAAGTCTGAAATATTGTGAGAATTACAAAATGTAACTCAGAGAGACAAAGTGAGCACACGCTGTAGGAAAAATGGCGCCGATAGCCTTGCTTGATGCAGGGTTGCCACAAACCTTTGGTTCGTTTAAAACGCAGTATCTGCGAAGTGCAATAAAGTGAGGTGCAATAAAACGAACTACTGCCTGTATAGGAATGCTATAAATATCAAGTTCAGGAATAGGGACCGCTTCAGAGGAGGGCGTCTGGGCATAGCTTGGGAGTGGGTAAGTCAGTGGACTTCAACTATATGTGTGACATTTCATTTATTTCAAAAAAATCTGAATTAAATGTAGAAAATGGTTAGAATTTGTCAGAAGTGGAAGATAGGCACAGAGTTAATAGTCTTCTCCACGCTTCCTTGTAGCTTAGAATATTTCATAATATAAGAGAACAAACCACAACACAAATATAAAGTTTTGTTTTTCCATTCTTTCCTTGGCAAACTCAGGAAATATAAACAGCATCTGAAATTACAATGGAGTTGCAGCATACGCTCCTGAATTTATGCAAATTTAATTATATGCCTGGAGGAAGAGAGAAACAATTCAAAGCGTGTGAGGAATTAAGGCGGCCTTTCCAGGCTGCAGGAGCCCTGGTGGCACAGTGGTTAAGATATGGGCTGCTAACCCAGAGGTTTACAGTTCGAGTCCACCACAGGAGAAAGATATGGCAGTCTGCTTCTGAAAAGATTTCAGTCTAGGAAACCCTATGGGGATATTCTACTCTGCCCTATGGGATCGCTAAGAGTTGGAATAGATTCCACCACAAGGGGCTCCAGTCAGGAAGCCCATGCCTCCTGGGGAAAGGGTGCCCTAGGTAAAGGTGTCCCAGGAAGGGGGAGCCTTGGGGAGTGTTGATCTCTATGTTGGTGAGTCTCAGTTCCTGTACTCACTCTATGTAGAGTGGGCAGTGCAAGGCATGTTCAGGGTTAACTAGGACTCTATAGTTTCTCCTCCTGTACTGACTTTTCAACCCAATCCCTATGGACAGTGCAACTCCACTGTGGCCTGGAAGCAAAGCAAAAGGTGGTGGTGGTTTAAATGCGAATCCAGTTTTCATAGGTGTATTTGTTTTCCTATTGCTGCTATAACAAATTACCACACCTTCAGTGGCTTAAAATAACACTGATTTATTATTTCCCAGCTCTGGAGGTCAGAGGGCCTAAATGGGTCTCACTGGGCTAAATTTAGTGTTTGCAGGACCCTGTTCCCTTTGGTGGTTTTAGAGGAGACTCTGTTTTCTTGCTGTTTCCAGATTCTGGAGGCTGCCAGTTTCCTCCAGGCAGGCCCCCTTCCATATTCAAAGCCAGCAACGATTGGTTGGTTGGGTAGGTCTTTCTCACACAGGATCACTCCCACAGCGACCCTTCTTTCTTTTTCTTCCATCTTTTAGGGAAGGATTCTTGTGATTACATTGCTCCACCGCCACCCCAGGCAGGGCTTCAAACTAGTTCATACCAGTTTGACCCCCAGCTGAGAATTTGCATTTCTGCCCCAAATACAGTAACACAAAATCTATATTTTAACAAGATCCTGAGGTGATTTTTAGGTATTGTTGTTGTTGTTATGTGCTGTGGAGTCAGACCCGACTCACAGCGACCCCTCCTTGGGTTTCCGAGGCAGTATCGCTATGGAAGTAGTTTGCCCAACCTTCTTTCTGAGGAGTGGCTGGTGGGTTTGAACTGCCAGCCTTCTGGTTAGCAGTCTAGTGCCTTGGGCACTATGCTACTAGAGCTCCTATATATATTTTTATTTTATTTTTTTAGGTATATACCTATAAAAATTAGATTCGTGTTTAAAACATATCCCCCCTTGCTTTGTTTCTAGCCCATAGCAGAGTTAAAGGCACGGTGGAGTTGCATTTAACACAGGGCTTGGCTGAAAATCCACATGTGAGGAGAAACTAGAGAGAGTCCCAGTTAACCTTGAAGATACCTCATACATAAGAATCACCTGGAGATCTTGTTAAACCATAGATTCTGATTTAGTATGTCTAGGATGGAAACACAAATTCTCAGCAGGGGTTCAAACTGGAATGAACCGGTTTGAAGCCTTGTTTTAAGGCCAAGCGAAAACCTTAATTCCAACTGCAACCTCACTTCTCCTTTGTCAATTAACACATAAACTCACATGGACATGACACGATACAGACACAGACAAACACAAGTACATACACAACATGCAGCTACACATGGACATACACCGACACCCACATGCTTATTCATATGAGATGTGACTAGACAGAAAGTAATGGGACTGATGCCAGCTTAATCCTTTATCTTATACCTGTTGCTGTCAATTCTGATACACAATGATCCTACAGGACACAGCAGAACTGCCCCATATGGTTTCTAACTCATAACAACCCTATAAAATAGAGTAGAACTAAGGTTTCCTAGGCTGAAATCTTTATGGAAGGAGACTGCCATGTCTTCCTCCCATGAAGTGGCAAGTGGCTTTGAACTTCTGACCTTTTAGTTAGCAGCCAAGTGCTTAACCACTGCACCACCAGAGGTCCTTTTCATTTGCACAGTAAAATCTGTGAAATCTGGAAACTACGTGAGGCAGAAACCCGTCAGAGAAGGAAAATTCAAATATTTTCCACTAAAACGAGCGATAGAAAAGTGATAAGCTGTACCCTGACGAAGGCGGAAACTTGAGAGACCTGGAAGAACAAGGCAGTCCTGTTGAGTTCCAGTTCTCCCAGGTTTCAATGTATTACATTTCTGTAATTTTGAAATGGGCCTGTTCCCCACACTGGCAGATCTTTGTTCTTTGGGAACAGCTAAGTTATGACAGTGCTGTTGGGTGCCATCAAGTTGGGTGTCCCATGTGACAGAGTGGAACCGCCCTGTAGGTTTTTCTAGGCTGTAAACTTTGTACCGTGTCTTTCTCCCACAGAGCTGCTGGGTGGATATGAGTCACCAACCTTTCAGTTAGCAGTCAAGTGCTTAACTATTGCACCACCAGGGCTCCTCAGTTATTGTTAACAAGGCGGTTAATTGAGCTGGGCATACTGTTGTGGCTTAAAATAGCAAGAGACTGATGGCTCCTACACTGGCTCTGTGGGAATTCCTAAAGAGGTGACTCCTAACATCTTGGACCATTTGCTGCAAAGATACATTTAAGCATTACCTTCTGCCATTCTGTAGGGCAGTGTTCATTTGGGTGGACTGTATGGGACACTTGTTTGCTCCCCTCAAAATCTCTGTCACAAAGACCAGTTCTGCAAGGTTTTGAACAACTACACAGATGCAACCTGACACTGACTCCTGGGGACATCCATGACCACCCACTTGGCACGTACACATATGCAACCTGGTAACTCAGGGGAGTCTCCTAACTGAGGGAGAGGGGCAATGGATAAATGCCTCTCCTTCATCCTCCAGATGGAAAGTTCTCAGATGCGTTTCCTGAGGTCCTTGCAGGATTAAGCAAGACCTGCAGAGGTGGCCTGTAAATGTTGCCAACTCAGAGCAACTTGTGCTCTTTTTCCACCTTCCCTGTTTCACTCCCCTGCTCCTCTTGCCCCCTGATATCACGTCCCAAATAAACTACCTGAGCACAAGTATGTGTCTCAGGCTCTGCTTTTGAGGGAACCCAAGCTGAAACAGTTGGTATTGGAAGTAACTCTAGAAAGCAGACCATCAGGATGGGACGTTTGGAGCTAGATCATAGGCAGTGAGAGGACAGTGATAGAAGTGAGGTGGCATATGATAGCATCACAGTTACTGAGATTGTCTCCTGTTCAGACCGATATGATACAGGTGGAGGACAAAGTGATATCTGTGGTACCTGTGTGGTGTGGGGGTAAGTTTTAAGGCTTGATATTGCTACCAGGCTACCTGAAACACTATCATGGTTCTCTGGCGGGGCTTATGGATGGGTTTATGGAAGCCAGAGGATAAAATGTGTTCTGGTCCTTGTCTGCCTTACAAGAATGTAAGGTGGGTGGAATGGATCTATGAACCCGCCCTGTAACTCTTTCCTCAGTTCTTAAGTATATAAATGGGATAGATATACATAGGAGCTGAAGAACTTTCACTGCTTTTTTTTTCTTTCTTTTCTTTTCTTATTTCTACAGTGTTCCCTCCCCTCCACTCCCACCCTTGGTAACCAACAAAGAAAGTTTCATTCCATACATAAACCTTTCAGAACCTTCACTTTTACCTGACCAATTAGATAAAAAGAACTGAGTGAAAGTGTTTTAAACTGTCCCATCCTAGCCAGAAGAATAGATCGGAAATGCTACTGAGTCCTAGGAGCAATAAAAGAGAACAGCATCATCACTGAAGACTTAAAGGATGCATGGGCTGTGGTCCTATCACGTTGCTGTTGTTAGGTGCAGTTGAGTCAGTTTCAACTCACGGCAACCCTCTGCACAACAGAATGAAACACTGCCCAGTCCTGCGCCATCCTCATAATCCCTGCTATGATCCAGCCCATCGTTGCAGTCACTGTGCCAATCCATCCTGTTGAGGGTCTTCCCCTTCTACACTGGCCCTCTGCTTTACCAGGGACTGGTCCCTTCTGACAACATGACCAAAGTAGGGGAGATGAAGTCCGGCCTGCTAACCAGAAGGCTGGCAGTTCAAACCCATCAGCCACTCCTTGGAAGGAAGGTTGGGCGATCTGTAGTGTTACCGCCTCGGAAACCCAAGGAGGGGTTGCTATGAGTCAGGACTGACTCAAAGGCACATAACAACAACAACAACAACAACAACAGTCCCTTCTGACAACATGACCAAAGTAGGGGAGATGAAGTCTGGCCATTCTCTCTTCTAAGGAGCATTCCAGCTGCATTTCTTCCAGGACAGATTTGTTCATTCTTCTGGCAGTCCATGGTATTTTCAGTATTCTTCACCATCACCACAAATTAAAGGCATCAATTCTTCTTTGGTCTTCCTTTATTCATTGTTCAGTTTTCACATGCATACAAGGTGACTTAAAAATACCGTGGCTTGGGTTAGGTGCACCTTAGTCTTCAAAGCGACATCTTTGCATCTTAATACATTAAAGAGGCCTTTTGCAGATTTGCCCAGTGTGGTACGGCATCTGATTTCTTGACTGCTGTTTCAGTGGGTGTAGATTGTGGATCCAAGTAAAATGAAATACCTGACAACTTCAATCTTTTCTCCATTTATTGTGATGTTGTTTACTCGTCAATTTGTAAGGATTTATATGTCAGCCAGTGTTTCACTGATATTCATAAAGTTTTCAGTGGCCAATTTTTTCAGAAGTGAATGGCCCCATCCTTTCCAATCTGTCTAAGTCTGAAAGCTCCGCTGAAACCTATCCACCATGGGTGACCCTGCTGGTATTTGAAGTACCGGTGCCATAGTCTCCAGGCTCACAGCAACACACAAGCTACCACAGTACAACGAACTGACAGATGAGTGGTGGGTCCTTATCATATCCCTATTGAAATCATTTATTTGGTCTCTGCAAAAATTAGATGGATTGTGGTAGATGATGGTGACCAAGCAGCAGCCCCAATTACTGCTGCCATATGGATTTGTTTTAATTACTAGAACAGATCATATAGCCTCTGGCATTTGGTAAGCAGCTATTAATTAGAAAATGCATTCTTCTCAATTCCCATCAGTAAGGAGGATCAAAACAACTCACTTTTACATGGAAAAGACAGAGGTTCCCATCCACTCTCTACCCAAGGGCTATGTTAACTCTCTTCCTCTCCATCATAATGTAATCCATCGAGGCTTCTACCTTCGTGACATCCACAGGCTCCTGCTCCTATTATATGGATGGCATGCAAATCAGACCTGCAGGACAGGAAGCTGCAAACACTCTAGATGCCCTAGTAAGACATATGAGCACAAGACAATAGGAAAAAAAAAACCATGAAGATTCAGGTACCTGCCATATTGGTGAAGGTTTTAGTGTCCAGTAGTCTAGGGCCTTCTAAAGCCCCTCCTCAAGATAAAGGACAGGTTATTGCACCTATACCCGACCACTAGAAAAGAGGTACAGGATCTAGTGGACCTCTGGATTTTGGAGCAACACATAGACCACATTTAGGAATACTGCTCCAAACTGTTGGTCATGACTTGGAAAGCTGCGATTTTGACTGGGGCCTAGAGCAAAAGAGTGCTCTGTAGCACGTCCAGGCTGTGGTACCAGCTGTCCAGCCACTAAACCAAAAAACCAAACTCACTGCTGTTGAGTTGGAGTTGACTCATAGCAACCCCTCCTTGGTTTTCCAAGGCAGCATCACTACGGAAGTAGATTGCCCAACCTTCCTTCTGAGGCCAGCCACTAGCACCATACAGCTTGGCACACCCTGTTGAGTTAGAGGTATCCAAGGTACATCAGGAGCTGGCTATTCAGAATGCACAACTCATGATATAATTCAAATACAATTTTATATTATCCCATTAAAATGTATTTAGTGAGGATCATCTTACTTCAGATCAAAATTCCAGCAGGCCTGGAAACTTCTCTGCTCCCTCTCAGGTAAGAGACAGTCCTGTGTCATTCTAAGTCTCAATTTGTCCAAGAGAAGGTCCAATCTGAGATCGTCATTGAAACTCCAAACTTTGATTAACATTGTAACTGTCTCTCCTCCCCCAGCACAAGCCTGCTTCAGGCTGGGAGCCTGCAGGAGGGAAGGGAAGACTGATGGTCTCTATTTCTCAGCTGTGTCTTTCTCCTCCCCCTCCCTACCCCATCCCAAGCTGAATGGTTGGTTTCTGACTCCTCCCAGGGCTGAAGTAGAAGGTAGGAGGATGTCTCTGACCTCCAGCTTCTTGCTCATACATCCCAGCATCCCCTAGAAGGATAGGACCCAGGTTAGCCCACAGTGACCCACACCTAGCCTCAGGAAACACTCAGGCTTTCCTCCCCAGACAGATTCAGGTGTGCAGGCCCAGCCTAGCTCATCCACTTCTTCAAGGGGGTCCTAAGCAGCCCAGCCACTGGGCTTGAGGGGAAGGAAGCAGCAGGCCCCTCCCTTTTGTTTGGTGGAGGGCAGTCTCAGTACTACAACTCTCTCCAAAGAAATCCCGCTACAAATACATTTCCCTTCTCTCTATGCGCTGAGCCCTTTTATACCTAGATCTGAATAAGGGTTCCATCATCTTAGAACTGGTTCTTGGGAATTTGTGGTAATCTGGCTTCATTCACATCTACTGTGCCCTAGAGTCCCAGCCAATACTTCAGTTTTAATATCCTGAGACTTTGCTTTCTGAGTTAAAGGATAGATGATAGCATTAAGATCCGCAGATCCCTATTACCTCTATTACCTAGCTATAAAAAATAAATTACTGCACAATTGCATCAGATAATATGACTCCCCAGTGAATAAAGGACAGATAGTAATTTTTATTGAGTACTTGGCGTAGTGCCTAAGACATTTGACTGCTAATCAGAAGGCTGGTGGTTCAAACCCACCAGCCACTCCTGGGAAGGAAGGTTGGGCAATCTACTTCTATAGTGATATTGCCTCAGAAACCCAAGGAGAGGTCACTATGAGTTGTATCTGACTTGACGACAGTGAGTTTGGTTTGGTTTTGGTATCCTCAAAGAGCAAATTGGGGCTTCTGTAAAAATTAAAGCAAAGAGTTTATTGAAAGAACAAAGCAATGTGGAATCAGGCAGCACTTGGTGAGGATTCACCAAAGTGCTCCGGTGAAAGGAATTTTTCACAGAGCTTAAATACAGAAAATTCAGGAATTTACAAGAAGAAAGTTCTGATTGGTTGACATTTACAAAAGCCTACAAGGCAATCGCAAGATCCCTTAAACATTATTTTGCTAATTGTGAAGTTTGAGACATTTCACAGCTTAATCTGTGGATATTTCCAGGGCCGGCCTGAGAGAATGTTCTCCCTGGGAGCATGCTGTGAGAGGAAGGGGCAGGAAGGGAGCCCACAGGCTTCCTGAGGGATGCTGGCTCACTGACTTTTCAAAGTCAGCTCCGGAGAAGCAGTAAACAGCAAAAAGAGATCCCCTGCCTCTTTGGCAGAAGCCTCTCCTTATATCAAACACCTAGTTCTTTTGAGCTCCTTCGCACCGCCCGCCGTGGGCACTAGGAAAAGACGTCATACTTGATAAAGCAGAAGGCCAATGAAAATGAGGGAAACCCTCAACGAGATGGAATGACACAGTAGCTACTGCCAACAATCATGAAGACGGTGCAGAAACGGGCAACGTTTTGTTCCATTGCCCATGCGGGCGCCATGAGTAGGAGCTCCATGACAACTAACCACACTAGGTATGCTGGGGCCTTGCATTATGAAGTTATGTCCCATTTTATTGATAAGGAAACTGAGGGCCCATAAAAGATTTGTCCAATGTCACACAGCTAGTAAGAAGCACTATGGGGATACAATTCAATCAAAGTCTTCAGGAAGATGACAGTCTCTCAGGGAAGCAGACAAATCCACATGGTAAGGACTAGACTAGTGGATGGTCTGCGGCAACCGGGCTTTTACCTCAGATTGGGTTTCTATTGAGCCCCTGCTCTTCTGAGGGAAAATAAAATTCCAATTTGACTGAACATACAGCATAGTTTGGTGACCATTTTACCACATTACTTCCCCAAAAGTAGCTCTCACATCAACATTTTAATTTTTGACAGCACTTCTGATCCCCAGTGGTCACATGATCACAACTCTGGAACCTCTTCCTTCAGTCATCTTTTAGGTGATGAAGAGGCTGTGCCTACCATTGTGGTCTTTTCCTCAGGAATGCTTTTGTAATTGGTACCCACACAATCACCTCACCTAGCTTTGTCCTTCTGTGAGAGAAAACCCTGACAAACCAGTCCCAGGCCTCCACAGAGACTATTCAAACTCCCCTCAGTTCTGGAATCCTTCCCTTCCAGCTTTATTTACAGGGATGCTTATAGTCCAAATATAAAGGGTTTTATTCTCCTCTGCCTTTCTTTGCTTGAAATAAAGGTTCTGAGTCTATCCTTCCATTAATCCAGATTTGCATAACACAGCCTCAGAAGAAATCTCCTCAGGCCCTGGGACCAGAGCGTTTGAACTCTCAGACTTAATACAGTTTCTGAAAGAGCTCTGTTCTACTTTGAAGACACAGGGGAAACCAGAAGAGACTTCCCTCAAATGCAGCCCCTTCCAAGTAGCTTAAACTTTTGTATTTCTAAAACAGCTTCCAGTCTGGGCTCCAGAGACATCCTTTCCTTCATTAAAAAGGAAGAGAACTAAGGGGAGTCCAAGGTCACCGCTGAGGAGGCTCACACAAAAGCTAGAGTGGAACATTCAGCTTTGTAGGATGAGGGTTTCTTGAGGCCCCCATCTCCAGGCAGCCCCTGAAGTTGGCATCCATCCCTGACTGGGCCCTTGACAAATGACCCTCTAAGTACCCAGGAATCAGACTCTGCCCCTCCCACAATACTGGATTGCTGTCGTTTAACTGGAACTCATGTAATCATTAACTGTAGATAAACAATTAATGAGGTCTACTCAACTAGCCCCTCCTGATAACATGTCCCAATTACGTCAGATGTCACTAAATTAGATGCTAAATTAGATGTCCCTTTGAGGACTGAGGTGACTAGCCAGGCACTGGCAGCTGGACTAAGTCCCTCCTGGGTGCCTTCATCGTCTTTATTCAAACATTTACTTGGAAAACACAAAACCAAACTCACTCGAGTCGATTCTGACTCCCAGGTAGTTAAGACTATGTGTCACCTTGGCAGAGCCTGGTTTTGTGTGGCTGGGCAGCTGGCTGCAGTTATTCCCTGTGATGAGACTGGTAATCAACTCCGTGGTGCAATCTAAAGTGAGCAGCTGAGTAGCTGTCTCAGGAATGTGGTCTGCTTCCAGTATGTAAGGAGAAGCCTTGAGAAAAGTCTTGAGTTTTGTCATGCTTGGACCCTGTATGTAGTCAAGTCTGCACTCAGCAACCTGCCATGTTGTCTGCCAATCTTGGGACTGTTTCTGGACTTGAATTAGTGGCCCGCTGTGTTGCTTGATAATTGTGGGACTGTGCCATTTACTTGTCAACCTGGGTTTGTCAGCCTCAGCAGCCAGCAGCTGCCTGAGTGAAGAGACACCTCCAGCTTCAGTGGGCCGGGAGCAAGAGGCAGAGCTGAAGCCCAAGGTCGAGGGGCTTTCACCCAGGTCCTAGAGCTGGGTGAACTGGTTTGAACTTGGACTTCTAGCCTCCTAAACTGTAAGAGGGAGCACTGGTAGTGTAGCACCAGAAGGCTGACGGTTCAAACCCAACAACCACTCCTCGGAAGGAAGGTTGGGCAATCTACTTCCCTAGTGATACTGCCTCAGAAACCCAAGGAGGGGTCGCTATGAGTCAGGTCCGACTCCACGGCACATAACAATGACAACAACAAACTGTAAGAGAATAAATTCCTGTTTGTTAAAGCCACTCATTTGTGGTATTTCTGTTAGAACAGCACTGTTGTTGTTGTCACCAACAATCTTGAAGACAGCGCAGAAATGGGCAACGTTTTGTTCTACTGCACATGCATAGGTGCCAGGAGTAGGAGCCAACTCCACAACAGCTAACCACACTGTGTATGCTGGGGCCTTACATTATGAAGTGAAGTCCCATTTTATTGATGAGAACAGCACTAGAGGACCAAAAACAGTTTCCAAGGCTGTAAATTTTTATGGAAGTAGTCTGTCTCATGTTTCTTCAGCAGAGCAGCTGGTTGGTTTAAACCACTGAACTTTTGGTTAAAAACCAAATGCCTTAACCACGGAACCACCAGAGCTCCTTTGAAAAACACAATGTGCTTAAATAAATAAATAAATAGAAAGAACACTACATCGCCTATAATCCCATCTCTCTCTCTCTCTCTCTCTTTTCTTAAATCACATAAAGTAAGAAATAGACAGCCCAGCCCATTCCACTCCCCACTTTGCCTCCTCTAACTATTATTTACAATTTGTTGTGCATTCTTCCTGACTTGGTCCCTAGGTTTCTACAGATCTATCTAGAAATATGTATATACAGCATCACACGTTCTTGGAGAAGGAAAGATGAAATCAAGTGCAATTTCACTTGCAGCATGGACCTCCTGCCAGGCTGTGCAGGCAGAGCTAACGCTTTCTTGAAAACTGGGACCGCTTACACACCAACAGTGACAGAGAGGTTTCCATCGCTAAAGAAGACTCACAGGACCCAAAACAACAATGCTTACATATCTACGGTTTACAGCAGGACAAGGATAAAATATAGCAATACCATGAAACTAGGAATATGCGCCACAGGCAAAGGCTGCCTAATGGCAAGGGGTCCAGAGGAGACAGGCCTAAGCTCCAACTGTCATCCCTCTGCAAGGGCCACACCGGACATACCTTCTATCTTGGATCACAGATGTGCCGCAGAACACCTTAGAACCAAGAAACCTAAAGTTGAGTCTCGACCAGGGCTTCTTAGGCCCTGCCAGTCATAGGTCTTGCTTATGCTACCAGCCCAACAGCAGAAGCCCCCTGGAGTCTCACCAACACCTAGTACAACTCACCTATCCCACTATTACCAATGCTGTTGTTGTTAGGTGCCGTTGAGTTGATTCCAACTCATAGCGACCCCATGGGGAGCAGGATGAAACGCTGCTCAGCCCTGTGTCACCCTCAGCATCTTTGCTCTGCTCAAGCCCACTGCTGCAACCACTTCTCAGTCCCTCTCACTGAGGTCTTCCCCTTTTCCACTGACCCTCTACCTTACCAAGCATCATATCCTTCTCTAGGGATTGGTCCCTTCTGACAACATGACCAAACTATGAGAGACTAAGTCTGACCATTCTTGCTTCTACACAGATCTGTTAGTTCTTCTGGAAGTCATGGTATTTTCAATATTCTTCACCAACACAGCAATTCAAAGGCATCAATTCTTCTGCGGTCTTCCTTACTCATTGTCCAGCTTTCACATGCATTCAAAGCTATTGCAAATACCATGATGGGGTCAGATGTACCTCAGTCTTCAAAGTGACATCATTGCACTTTAACACTTTAAAAAGATCTTTGGCAGTAGATTTGCGTGGTGCAATATGTCATCTGATTTCTTGACTGCTGCTTCCATGGGTGTTAATTGTGGATCCAAGTAAGATGAAATCCCTGATACTTCAGTCCATTTATTGTCATGTTGCTTATTGGTCCCATTGTGAGGATTTTTGTTTTCTTTATGTTGAGATGTAATCCATACTGAAGACTGTAGTCTTTAATCTTCATCAGTAAGTGCTTCAAGTCATCTTAACTTTCAGCAAGAAGGTTGTTTCATCTGCTTATTGCAGGTTGTTAATGAATCTTCTTCCAATCCTGATGCCATATTCTTCTTCATATAGTCCAGCTTCTTGGATTATTTGCTCAGCCTGCAGATTGAATAAGTATGGTGAAAGGATACAACCCTGACACACTCCCTTCTTGATTTTAAACCATGCAGTGTCCCTTTGTTCTGTTCTAGTGAAAACCTCTTGGTTTATTTACAGGTTCCTCATGAGCACAATTAAGTGTTCTGGAATTCCCATTCTTCGCAATGTTATCCATAATTTGTTATGATCCGCAGAGTTGAACGCCTTTGCATAGTCAATAAAACACAGGTAAGCATCTTCCTGGTATTGTTTGCTTTTAGCCAAGATCCATCTGACATCACCAATGATATCCCTCATTTCATATCTGCTTCTGAACTCAACTTGAATTTCTGGCATTTCTCTATCCATGTATTGTTGTAATCATTTTTTAAATATTTTCAGCAAAAATTTTACTTGTGTGTGATATTAATGACATTGTTTAATGATTTCAGCATTCTATTGGATCACCTTTTTTTTTGGAATGGGTATAGATATGGATCTTTTCCAGGCAGTTAGCTAGGTAGCTGTCTTCCAAATTTCCTGACATAGATGAGTAAATGCCTCCGGTGCTGCAGCCTTTTGTTGAAGCATCGGAATGGGTTTTCCATTAATTCCTGCAGTCTTTTCATCAAATCCTTCAGTGCAGCTTGGACTTCTTCTGTTGATACCATCAGTTCTTGATCACATGCTACCTGCTGAAATGGTTGACCATCAACCAATTCTTTTTGGTGCAGTGACTCGGTGTATTCCTGCCATCTTCTTTGGATGCTTCCTGGATCATTCAATATTTTGCCCATAGAATCCTTCAATA